>NC_064928.1:145331868-145642253 GCF_023897955.1 Schistocerca gregaria | reverse complement strand
ATATATTTATTATGTTATTTGAGCACAACAAAAAATTTACAAAAGTAGTTATACAGAATCGAAGATAGATATCCAAATTCTGAAGAAATGTTAAGACTTAATTATAATTATAAGTCAGTAAATTTATACCAAAAAAGAAAGAGACTGTAAGAGGTGGTTGTTGCCACAATTATTTTAATATTTGGGATGACTATACATAAGAGCAATTGATTACTGATATATTTGATCTCAGTCAACAAATGTTTAATTATATTCTTTTAATAATATTTCTGTGTAATTTCTTCCTGTCGCTTGATGGCAAATTAGTAAATGATGGGAAAGTTATTGCACTTCTACTACCATTAATTCCATTACTGGTAAACTGCAGAAATCTCTTCTAGACTTGTAGATTGAGCTGCACTGTGTGGAGCCACTTAACACACAGCCACACTGTATTTTCCATGGTGGATGTGAATATGCCTGTTGGAATGGGACTAATTATGTGCTAGTCTATAACAATAATCTGCTGTAATGTATTGCTTGACTTCTGTTGAAATATCTGAATATCTGTAACACCCATGTGACCTTCTTCTGCTGCAGATGGTGATAATTTGAGCCACTGGGGCTCTTCAGATGTTGGGAGAGCTAAGACTGGATTTGAAGCATTTGGTACACCTTGAAAGAAGTCTATTATTATCTGGGCAGCCCAGGCAGGGTGAGCTAAATGAAAGAAGTCTATTATGGGGAAACTATGTGGATATACTGGCAAGGTGAGTTAAGTAACTTCTTAAGATTCATTATCTTTTTTTTGTTCTTTAAATTTTTAAAGCCCTACTTATACAGCGATTTTGGGCAACACAAGATACAAATTTTTGTAAGTAGAAATCACCAGTTTAGCCACTTTTAGGAACCCACCTTATAAAGTAATTTTGGGGCAGTATATTCATGTAAACCTTTAAGGTAGTAATAAAAATTTATGTGGGTACTTTGTAAAACATGACTAATATAAAGCTGTAGGGGGACATACTTTCTTAATTACAGTTAAATGAGTTTCGTAACTCAGTGCCTGTGGCCAGCATGCAAAATTTTAGCTACTGTGAGAAGAAATCCCAAAGGCATCTGTGGGCCAGGTAGACAAACATGGAAGGATGGCGCTGCACAACCCAATGACACCATCTGACCAAGTGTTTGCTGTTCACCACTGGATCAGTGTCTTTAAGTGGTGTGATCACAGCTAGCAGACACACTTATCAAAACTCAGCATGCTCCGCATCTGGGCCTGCAAGCAACTGGCCATGTTGATATGCACACGAGCAGAGGCAGATTCACCAAAACATTCTGAGCCATGCAGGAGCGTACCTCAGGCCACAATAAATCCGACAGTTAACGAGACATGGAGCTCATCAACCAATGGATTGTGCAGCATCAACCTGCAGCAATTATGAGAACCTAATGGCTGGCTGATGGTGTGTGGCGCTGTAATGAATGTCAGCTATTACACCAGATAAATTGATCAGACGTCCATAGAGGAAAATCAATGGGTGTGATCGGCCGCTGCTGTCACACGCCATGCATCTTGATCAAGATCTGTGCTGGTTAGGGGTACTCCCCATTACATGCAACCCTTGCACAGACACATCACAAACAATAGTCTACACAGCACAGTAGGGGGGGGAGGGGGATTCAGGTGACATCTGGAAATGTCACACCACAGGACTAGATGGAAGAGACGAGATGAAACTGCTCACTATAAGGAGATGGCTGAGAAGGCAGAGGTGGCGAGATTGTGCACTACAACTGTTGATGAGTACTTTTCAGAAACTCAGTACGACAAGTCCCTTTCCCTTTGGGAATGAAAACTGTGACAACTGTGTGTGTCAAAACAGTGCCTCAGTGATTTCTGCTTACGATGCAATGTAAGAACCTGCGCGTGCATGCTTCAGAATAGGCTTAGCTGAGGTATGCCTTAATTTTGCTAATTAATGAACCATTTCTTCATCACATTCGGTGACCAACTCTTTACCAAGGTCCAGCAGATTTTTAAGTTTCAGTTCTTCTTCTCAACTATTTATTTATGCACTGTTATGCTATAAACATTTTCAAAGATTCTTGTAATGAATGCTTTAAAGAGTGAACTACCAAATCAGGCATCTCTCATTTCTAATTACGATTTAACTTCTGGCTCACTGATGATTTTTCATAACTTTGCTACTATTTTCTCTGTCTGCTTTTTGCTTTCTGTCTCACGTCTAAGTTTATTTCCATGTAGTTAATTATTGCATTGTGCTCTGTGGTGCCTTGAACACTTCCTTTAAAAATTTAAAGAATACTTCAAACACGACCTCTTAATTCGTGAGACACTCATTCAGTTTTAAATATTCTCATCATAACTGTTTATTTACATAATTTTGGTTTTTTACGTGACCAGTTTATGTGGTTTTTTTTGTTGTTTTGATTAACTTTGTCTACCTTGCAGGTTTAGTATGTGTTATTCTTAAACTTTTTGATGTATTGCATATTGTCATTTATAGTGTCTTCTGTACACGTTTGTTGTTGCGCTTTCTTTTCATGATTAGGTTGCTGTGTTCTCAAGTTCGAATATCGTTAACCTGTGCTTTGACTTGGCTCTTGCACTGAGGATGAAGTGGCTGTCTTCATAGGATAAAACAATCAACTTTTCCTTAAGTCTAATTTTTGTTAAGTGACACAGTGATCATTACTTTAATTTTGTGACCAAATGAGAACCATGTTTTACCTTCACTAAATTTAAGTGCCACAGTTCAAGTTCACATACCTATTTTTAGCTTTAGATAATTCATGGCGTTCCTTTTCCTTAAAATGCATGTTGTCTGTTTGTTAGTTGCCGTAATTTGTGGGTGTTTGTGGTGGTTTGCGGCATTGCAGTATCCAGAACGCAGTTTGTTGAAATGATTTCGCTATATAAATACAGGCAACAGCAAACTTAAATTTTATTTCCTGTTCAACGTTTAAGTTTGTTCATATCAAAATAAGTTGAGTTTAAAGCTTAATGATTGTTTCTCAACACAAGGCCCCCTCTTTACAATAATCGTAGTGCATTCAGCATGGCGTTCCCGAGGCGCAACACTTCTTGCAGGTCTAAGATTTTCATGTTTTCAATGAGAGTTTATTGTGTTATGCTGAGGCTTAAACTCTTTTTCCTTTCATTCAGAAAGAACGTACCATATGATTCCAACTGATGAATTGATGAACGTAATTACATATTTATAAGTAGTGTGTATAAAAGTCAGTAATTAATTCCCTTGTCATGATTAAGTTTTGTTCCGTTCATTTGGGTAGCGACATCGAGTAGTTGACGAAATTGGGAATATCTGAGCAGACCTCAGAGTCGCCCAGTTTTTCAAATAGTAAATTCAAAGTTTATATAAGCTAATCATATGTTCCCCTGGCAGGGATTCTAATCTTAGTAACAGCTCATAATCCCGTTAAGCACCTGTCCATCGTTTCTTGTCATATATTGACGACATAATGACTTGTACGTTGTTGCGTTCAAGGCTATTTGGAACCATCAAGGGCACTTCAAGGTAGGAAATCAGAGACACAATGCAGAAAGCAGGCTAAAGTGGTGGCGTTTAGGTTACCAGAGATAAATAGTAACACTGGAGCCGCTCAGGTCAGCTGTATCATTGGAGACGTTTCACTTCAGAGTATTAACTGGTGACTCCATTCACCGCCTGGACGCCGTCGCAAGGCGTCACTTCAGAAGGTAGCCACGAAGAGGCACTTGTTAGCAGAGGCAGCAAGCTTGATGATTGCTCCTGAGAACAACAACGTCAGTAGGTTTACACAGGTTAGGGTGCTACTACAGCAGTCCCCACTCACAGAAGGGCGGAGAGCAGGGCCAACTGACGTAAAACACAGTTGTTGCTGGCCAGAGTAGGAGTGGCAGTGACGTTTATCCTTCAGCCGAACGCTGTTAATACCAAACTTAGAGTTTGTTGTTGGAGGATCCAGAGGCATCCCTACCTACCGAGTAGGACTAGGGGAGGAATCTAAACGTGGTTGGACAGGGGCGTTCCTGAGGTGCGGAGCGACCCACCATATTGGCTGAATCTTGTTGCGTGCCGGTTGATTGTAGAGTCAACGACATAAAGGAAGAAACAGTGCGCCATCACGGTTCTTTAAAAACCAATGTTTTTGTACTCAGAGGGAGCTCTCAGTCGGATCGCTTGGGTGCCGACTCCGTGTCGCTCGTGGCCAGCCTCGGTAAGCTCTGACATGTCTCTTTTCCTCACCTGGAGTGCTGCTCTCAAGTTAGCACTGAACGTGCTGCTAGTGTTCACCGCTTCTGTTAGCACCTGCTCCCATGGCTCCAGACACTGACTTCTGTAGTGCAATCAGTTGCCCCCTTTGCTTTTTCTTATGTTTGGAATTATCCTTCAGTGTAGTAGTTAGTCTCATCGCAAATAAATAGAGTTAATCAGAGCACTGAATTCCATGAGTCTCCTGCTGCAAGCATCCTGTTGAGTCCAAAAATCCGCATCTTGCGTAGGTGCTCTGTGACAGTGTTTGGCGCTGGTCCAAGTCATCAGCCTGCCTTCACTGGGAATTTGTCTTCCTGCATTTGCTCCATAACGCTCGGAAATTGCAGACTGACCTCATATACATCTACATCTACATCTACATCCATACTCCGCAATCCAGCTGACGGTGTGTGGCGGAGGGTACCTTGAGTACCTCCATCGGTTCTCCCTTCTATTCCAGCAGACACGGGTTCACAGGTAGATGCCGTGTTTCTTGACTTCCGCAAGGCGTTTGACACAGTTCCCCACAGTCGTTTAATGAACAAAGTAAGAGCATACGGACTATCAGATCAATTGTGTGATTGGATTGAGGAGTTCCTAGATAACAGAACGCAGCATGTCATTCTCAATGGAGAGAAGTCTTCCGAAGTAAGAGTGATTTCAGGTGTGCCGCAGGGGAGTGTCATAGGACCGTTGCTATTCACAATATACATAAATGACCTGGTGGATGACATCGGAAGTTCACTGAGGCTTTTTGCAGATGATGCTGTGGTGTATCAAGAGGTAGCAACAATGAAAAATTGTACTGAAATGCAGGAGGATCTGCAGCGAATTGACACATGGTGCAGGGAATGGCAATTGCATCTCAATGTAGACAAGTGTAATGTGCTGCGAATACATAGAAAGATGGATCCCTTATCATTTAGCTACAAAATAGCGGGCCACCAACTGGAAGCAGTTAATTCCATAAATTATCTGTGAGTACGCATTAGGAGTGATTTAAAATGGAATGATCATATGAAGTTGAACGTCGGTAAAGCAGATGCTAGACTGAGATTCATTGGAAGAATCCTAAGGAAATGCAATCCGACAACAAAGGAAGTAGGTTATAGTACGCTTGTTCGCCCAATGCTTGAATACTGCTCAGCAGTGTGGGATCCGCACCAGGTAGGGTTGATAGAAGAGATAGAGAAGATCCAACGGAGAGCAGCGCGCTTCGTTACAGGATCATTTAGTAATTGCGAAAGCGTTACGGAGATGATAGATAAACTCCAGTGGATTACTCTGCAGGAGAGACGCTCAGTAGCTCGGTACGGGCTTTTGTTAAAGTTTCGAGAACATACCTTCACCGAAGAGTCAAGCAGTATATCGCTCCCTCCTACGTATATCTCGCGAAGAGACCATGAGGATAAAATCAGAGAGATTAGAGCCCACACAGAAGCATACCGACAATCCTTCTTTCCACATACAATACGAGACTGGAATAGAAGGGAGAACCGATAGAGGTACTCAGGGTACCCTCCACCACACACCATCAGGTGGCTTGCGGAGTATGGATGTAGATGTAGATCCCGTCTTCACTCTATGCTCTGTCAGGACACGACATTCCATGTGAAAAAACCTTTGTACAAAGAATTCAACATTTATATCCCTTTTTTGTGCTGTGTAGGTCACTCATTTGTAACTATCATTAGTAACTGTTTGAACACTAATATTTACCCCTGACAGCCTTTACATGTCAACAGACTTACTTTGTGGGATGAGTTCTCAAACTTGTATATATAATTTTTCAGGTACTAAATGCTTAAAGTATGTTCGCCCATTCATCTACTCTAAAGTAGGAAGTCTTGCTCTTTGGCTTAGTGTTATTCAGAATTATCTGTCAGTTCATCGAAACTTCACTGTCTACCATAATTTTTGCAGCACATATAAAGTGAGATGTGCAGCTAAGATATGTCAAGTACTATCGCTTAATAAATTTGTATTCATTATTGTTCAATACATGTTGCAGTGTACAAATGAACAACACATTTTAAGAGCTTTTATGTTATTTATTTATTGGGGTGTGGTTTCATGATCATACAGCCAGCCTCAGTGCATACATATTAGTAACAGCTGTCAGTGGTAACAATTATTTATGTACAATATTTAAATTAATTTTCAGCCAGAAATGGTTGTAAAATTAACATATCCCCTAGAGATGTTATCTATGAACATTGAAAAGTCAAAAACTGGTGTGTGGGTAACAAGTATAATGTATGAAATATGTAGTATACATTATGTTCATAGCTCCTCTTGTACATTTTTTGCAACAAGAAATTTAAAACCAGCCATATACTATATATTCCCAGGGAACGATAATAAAACAAAGTGGCTTTATCATTAACACGACAGTAAAGGAAAAAACAAAGCAGTTTAACATGATAAGATAACTGCAAGCATATTAAAGGAATTAAATAGAAATAGCAAACTTTGTCTGACAATGTCTGTACAATAGGAAGAAGTAAAGATATTTAAGTAATAATTAAAAGTACATTATTTAGAAGTGTGTCATATTGAAATATGAAACATTACTTTGGCTTTACCATCTACAATTTTTTATTGCAATTTTTCTTTCAAATACTTAACAGAAAAATGTTTTATAGCCCTCTCTTTCACATTTTTCATAAAAATGGAGCTTACCAATGGCGCCCATCTTTATTACTCTGTGTTATATCTACTTGACTTGCAGTTCATCATTTATTACATTGTGTTTTGTGCATATATTTGTTTATTACAAATATGTAATGTTTAAATTGTTTCTAAAATAGAAATCCAGATAAATGAACTTATATATTTAATTATATAATTATGGAAAATGGGTGTGGTAGATGATCATAATTACTCTGTTTTAATAAATTGCCTTTTTTGCATCAGGGAAATTTTGTGATGCAAGAAAGGCTTGCCACATGCAGTTAGTGAATGTGAAAATCCAATTACATAGTGTTGTCACCACGCAGCTGATTGCATTTTCTCAATGTCATTCCATCACCTTCACAAAACAGAGCAGTATGTTGTTTTATGACAAATAAGTTATCTCAGTAACCTTTACTGTATCGACTGTTTATTCCCATAAACTGTTTGCCGTAATTTTCTCAAATTACTTAGTGCAGTTTGTGTATTTTGTGTTCCATTCAAAAGGAGATCGCTTTTTCCACAATTTCTCAGAGCTGTGTTCTTTTCCGTCTGTGCCACCCTGAAGTCTTTCATGTAGTGAGAACGTCTTGTAGGAAGGAGTCAGACACTTTGCTGGCTTAGGTTCCTGCAAGGGAAATTATAATTAGTAAAATCACAATATGGGAACATAAAACAGCTGTGTTCAACCATAGTGACATAGCGTTTGTGGTCAAGAAAGATGTAAATATGCTTGAAAAACACAAAAAACTGCAGTTTCAGTGAGAGTTTTGTTAGTAACTGTCCAAAAGTACACAAAAAAGAACCACCGATGGGAAGAAGGTAGAAAATGGCTCTGAGCACTATGGGACTTAACATCTGAGGTCATCAGTTCCCTAGATCTTAGGAATACTTAAACCTAACTAATTTAAGGACATCACACACAACCATGCCTGAGGCAGGATTCAAACCTGCGACCGTAGCAGTTGCGTAGTTCCAGACTGAAGCGCCTAGAACCGCTCGGCCACACCGTCTGGCGGAAGAAGATAGAAACTCGTTTGGTGAGACACTGCCCAGTTAATCAATGGACAAAGTACAATTGCAGTACAGAATAGCAATGAAGTGTACAAACAAAATTTTTTTAAAATCAGTTGGCGCGATTCTAAGTGGAACATATCCTCCAGGCACGCAACGGTGGCATAACGAATGTAAACAACTGGAATGACTGAAGTACAGACAAAGCGCTTATAGACCCTAATATGCGAGAGAAAACTCCAGGAGACCCTGGTTCATTAATTAGACAACAGTTTCAAACAGACGCAATGCTCGGGGCTACATGTAGCAACTTCACCTAGACACGACAGAAGGACGTCTTTCAGGCTACAAACTTTGCGTAAGGGGACGCTCTAAAACCCTGAAGTTAAACAATAGTCCAACCAAGAGCGCTGTCAAGTCAGAAAACGGGAGCATCTTCGGTCATCCACACAGGGGGATCAGTTCATCGACTGCTATAAAAGCCTCACCTTCCTTCCACTCATTCTCAGAAGTAGGCCATTCTAGCTGCAACACAGTTACCATAGGAAGGTGAACTCCACCAGTTTCAGGAAGTTCTGGTAAAAACTGTGCAGTGTCTACAGCCGCTGCCATCTTGGAGTCAACTGCTACAGATCCGCAACCATCTAGCCATGGAGGGGACTCTGACTATGTGCACTGCGCTCCTGCTGGACACAGTGGTGAGTGAGTAAAGGTGAGGGCTGGTCCACTCTTCCATGAATGAAGAAGCGATCAGCCCATCTACAAGCTGTTCAACTTGGGGACAGGGCGCCTGTGCTGTTGCTCCTGGGCGGTGTAAGTACCACCTCACTGGCTGTGTGTTGGGACCGTATCTCGAGCTGCCCTCTATGTTGCTGCTCGGACTTCCCTCTATACAACAGACAGCAGGAGCATGCAGATTTCTGGGGCCGAGCATAAGTGCAGCTTCATCTACATCTACATCTACATCTACATCTACATCTACATGATTACTCTGCAATTCACATTTAAGTGCTTGGCAGAGGGTTCATCGAACCACAATCATACTATCTCTCTACCATTCCACTCCCGATAAGCGCGCGGGAAAAACGATCACCTAAACCCTTCTGTTCGAGCTCTGATTCCTCTTATTTTATTTTGATGATCATTCCTACCTATGTAGGTTGGGCTCAACAAAATACACTCCCGGAATTGGAAAAAAGAACACATTGACACCGGTGTGTCAAACCCACCATACTTGCTCCGGACACTGCAAGAGGTCTGTACAAGCAATGATCACATGCACGGCACAGCGGACACACCAGGAACCGCGGTGTTGGCCGTCGAATGGCGCTAGCTGCGCACCATTTGTGCACCGCCGCCGTCAGTGTCAACCAGTTTGCCGTGGCATACGGAACTCCATCGCAGTCTTTAACACTGGTAGCATGCCGCGACAGCGTGGACGTGAACCGTATGTGCAGTTGACGGACTTTGAGCGAGGGCGTATAGTGGGCATGCGGGAGGCCGGGTGGACGTACCGCCGAATTGCTCAACACCTGGGGCGTGAGGTCTCCACAGTACATCGATGTTGTCGCAGTTCCGTAGGGGACCGCACCGCCACTTCCCAGCAAATTAGGGACACTGTTGCTCCTGGGGTATCGGCGAGGACCATTCGCAACCGTCTCCATGGAGCTGGGCTACGGTCCCGCACACCGTTAGGCCGTCTTCCGCTCACGCCCCAACATCGTGCAGCCCGCCTCCAGTGGTGTCGCGACAGGCGTGAATGGAGGGACGAATGGAGACGTGTCGTCTTCAGCGATGAGAGTCGCTTCTGCCTTGGTGCCAATGATGGTCGTATGCGTGTTTGGCGCCGTGCAGGTGAGCGCCACAATCAGGACTGCATACGACCGAGGCACACAGGGCCAACACCCGGCATCATGGTGTGGGGAGCGATCTCCTACACTGGCCGTACACCTCTGGTGATCGTCGAGGGGACACTGAATAGTGCACGGTAAATCCAAACCGTCATCAAACCCATTGTTCTACCATTCCTAGACCGGCAAGGGAACTTGCTGTTCCAACAGGACACTGCACGTCCGCATGTATCCCGTGCCACCCAACGTGCTCTAGAAGGTGTAAGTCAACTACCCTGGCCAGTAAGATCTCCGGATCTGTCCCCCATTGAGCATGTTTGGGACTGGATGAAGCGTCGTCTCACGCGGTCTGCACGTCCAGCACGAACGCTGGTCCAACTGAGGCGCCTGGTGGAAATGGCATGGCAAGCCGTTCCACAGGACTACATACAGCATCTCTACGATCGTCTCCATGGGAGAATAGCAGCCTGCAATTCTCGAAAGGTGGATATACACTGTACTAGTGCCGACATTGTGCATGCTCTGTTGCCAGTGTCTATGTTCCTGTGGTTCTGTCAGTGTGATCATGTGATATATCTGACCCCAGGAATGTGTCAATAAAGTTTCCCCTTCCTGGGACAATGAATTCACGGTGTTCTTATTTCAATTTCCAGGAGTGTATTTTCGCATTCGGAAGAGAAAGTTGGGGACTGAAATTTCGTAAATAGGTCTCGCCGCGACGAAAAACATCTTTGCTTTAATGACTTCCTTCCCAACTCACGTAATATATCTGCCACTGTCTCTCCCCTATTACGTGATAATACGAAACGAGGTGCCATTTTTTGCAACCTTTCGACATCCTCCGTCAATCCCACCTGGTAAGGATCCCACACCTCGCAGCAATATTCTAACAGAGGACGAACTAGTGTAGTGTAAGCTGTCTCTTTAGTGGACTTGTTGCATCTTCTAAGTGTCCTGCCAATGAAACGCAACCTTTGGCTCGCCTTCCCCACAATATTATATATGTGGCCTTTCCAACTGAAGTTGTTCGTAATTTTAACACCCAGATACTTAGTTGAATTGACAGCCTTGAGAATTGTACTATTTATCGAGTAATCGAATTCCAACGGATTTCTTTTGGAACTCATGTGGATCACCTCACACTTTTCGTTATTTAGCGTCAACTGCCACCTGCCACACCACACAGCAATCTTTTCTAAATCGCTTTGCAACTGATACTGGCCTTCGGATGACCTTTCTAGATGGTAAATTACAGCATCATCTGCGAACAACCTAAGAGAACTGCTCAGATTGTCACCCAGGTCATTTATATAGACCAGGAACAGCAGAGGTCCCAGGACGCTTCCCTGGGGAACACCTGATATCACTTCAGTTTTACTCGATGATTTGCCGTCTATTACTACGGACTGCGACCTTCCTGACAGGAAATCACGAATCCAGTCGCACAACTGAGACGATACCCCATAGGCCCGCAGCTTGATTAGAAGTCGCTTGTGAGGAACTGTGTCAAAAGCTTTCCGGAAATCTAGAAATACGTAATCAACTTGAGATCTCCTGTCGATAGCGGCCATTACTTCGTGCGAATAAAGAGCTAGTTGCGTTGCACAAGAACGATGTTTTCTGAAACCATGCTGATTACGTATCAATAGATCGTTCCCTTCGAGGGTCAATGATATAGGCCTGTAGTTCGATGGATTACTACAGATTTTCCAATCTGTAGGTAAAGATCTATCGGTGAGTGCTGATGCTCTGACAGACGTCCACAGGCATTCCGGCTGTAGAAAATCGTTGGCATCTGGATCTTTCTGAGCTGTGGGGGGACTGGTGCCAGGGCTATCTTTGGTTAGGCACTATCGATTCCCTCTGGCAGAAGTTTATCTTTGAAGCCCGTTCCATCTCAGGAGGATAGTGGGCAGAACGGAGTGGAAAGGGAAACGTTGGGCACGGCACGCGGAAGTGTGCGTATTAGCGAGACGTTGGAGAGACGACAGCGAGCGCGGTGTGCCTGAGTACTGGAGGCAGTTAGCGCTTGGTCGTACTGGGGTCAGGAACAGCGGGCCGGCGCTGTGGCTTCTTGGCAACCTCGTGAAGCTATGCATGTGCTCGCGTCCGTGAAGGAACACGCTGTTACTATCGGACTAAGCAACGTCTGGTGTCTTCGCCACATCGATGCAGCAGCTGGCATCAAGTTAAGTAATTCAAGTCCTACCAACGATTAGTGAAATATAATGACGATTGCTCTTGAGACAGCAAAGTGCTGCAAAGACTGTGTTGTGATATTTCTTATTGTGTGCTTCGCTCCTTAATAGTATTGTCCTTACTTCAGCTGGCAAGTGTCTAAACCGTTATGTGTGCACAGCCTTACCGAACGATCATTGTTCCGTGTCTAAAGATTGCCGTGTGGTACCTTACAGGCCCACATAAGGTGCTCCATGTGATGCTTGGGTTTTAATGAGCCAGTTCCGTTTGCATCATTCGTGTACGTGGTTCTGCTTAAAGGAATGAAATCAGTTTTATTATTGTCAATTGTATCGAAGTACTTTTCTGTTTAAGTTTGAGTATTAAGGTGAAGGAAGGGTTGTTGTCGCTTCTGATTTATGTTTCAGAGATCGGAAGCAGTGGGCCACCGAAGTGCAGAGCCTCCCCATTTAAATTACTATCGGGCATAATGGCGGTGGACTTCGCCTGAGCTCGCGTGTGCTGTTGGGTTCCGATTTCGGTGTTATGAACGGGGTGGAAGTACAAACGGAGCCCACATCTTAATTCGAAGATAAGTACTCAGTCGCCTCCACCGTCCGTGGCCAAGTCGCGGGCTCACGATCTCGGGCCTCAGTTATTGTACAAGCTTCAGCTTTATAAAACTTGTGGTGGCTCTGCGAGGTTGCCCGGATTAAATGTTTTAAATATTTGTCTTAAGAATTTTGAGGGATTTCTAGAAGGATGTGTCTTAATTGAAACCGTTTTCTAAAATTGCGGTGCAATTTAGCCTTAGTGGGGTATGTCAATTTGGATGGGGAAATAACTGGGTTATTGTTGATCAAACTGTCTGTAACCTTGTAAAGTTGTTTGGTAATATCTCGCCCCGGAGGGGCGGTTTTCAATCTATGTGGAAATAATAATTGATTTCCTGGTTATTTGATGTAAAGTTTATTTTAAATGATTTACTTGGCCCGAGTGGCGGTTTTTTAAATGTTTGCAAAGACATTGATTCGCTTGTGGTTTCATATAACAAACAGCTTGTCAAATTTGCCTGATAGGCGTTTCTTAAAGAAATTATTATCTGAATTATGATTGTAATTCTCTTAATGATTTATCTATGATGTAAATAAATATGTTGAAATGAAATGGTCACTGTATGGGTCAAGCCCTTCCACTCCCTGTACATTAAAGGTTAAGAAAATTGCAGTTCCAAATAGAAATAAAGTACCACTTCCAATGATGGGACCACAGCACTGACCCCAGACAACGTCTGAGCCCCCAGATTCCTTGTCGGGCACTGATATACCATACTGCACCTGCGTGCAACGCGCGGTCAGCATGGCTAGTGTTTGCTAATAGACGACTGTGAACTTAATGATCAATCCACAGGACTCCACAACCGCACAACCGCCCGTCTATCCTGCGCTACGCTTCTGGCAGGCAGCTACAAATTTGGAGTCAGCAAGGGGTCTTCTGTTACCCTGGCATCTAAAAATTTAGTGCCAGAATAAACTTTAGTTCAACACGCTGGACGCCAGAGTTGCTGATTCCAGCTGTCGTTACCACTAGGGAGCCGTACCTGTATACCAGCAGCCATCTACACCTGTCACTTTGTGGTGCTTTCAGTAACCAGTTTTTGTTGGCCTCTATCTTTTATTTTGGGGGGCTAAGTTGAGTAGGAAGAATCTGCATATGAAATTGAAAGTGACATTTTATAGGCAACAAGATCATCTACATCTACCTTTATACTGCGCAAGCCACCCAACGGTGTGTGGCGGAGGGCACTTCACGTGCCACTGTCATTACCTCCCTTTCCTGTTCCAGGTGCATATGGTTCGTGGGAACAACGACTGCCCGGAAAGCCTCCGTGGGCGCTCGAATCTCTCTAATTTTACATTCGTGACCTCCTCGGGAGATATAAGTAGGGGGAAGCAATATATTCGTTACATCATCCAGAAACGAACCCTCTCGAAACCTGGTGGTGGTGGTGGTGGTGGTTAGTGTTTAACGTCCCGTCGACAACGAGGTCATTAGAGACGGAGCGCAAGCTCGGGTTAGGGAAGGATTGGGAAGGAAATCTGCCGTGCCCTTTCAGAGGAACCATCCCGGCATTTGCCTGAAGCGATTTAGGGAAATCACGGAAAACCTAAATCAGGATGGCCGGAGACGGGATTGAACCGTCGTTCTCCCGAATGGGAGTCCAGTGTGCTAACCACTGCGACAGCAAGCTACACCGCGATGCAGAGCGCCTCTCTTGCAGAGTCTGCCACTTGAGTTTGTTAAACATCTCCGTAACGCTATCACGCTTACCATATAACCCTGTGACGAAACACGCCGCTCTTCTTTGGATCTTCTCTATCTCCCCCGTCAACCCGACCTGGTATGGATCCCACACTTATGAGCAATACTCAAGTATAGGTTCGAACGAGTGTTTTGTAAGCCATCTCCTTTGTTGATGGACTACATTTTCTAAGGACTCTCCCAATGAATCTCAACCTGGTGCCCACCTTACCAACAATTAATTTTATATGATCATTCCACTTCAAATCATTCCGCACGCATACTCACAGATATTTTACAGAAGTAACTGCTACCAGTGTTTGTTCCGCTATTATATAACCATACAATATAGGATCCTTCTTTCTATGTATTCGCAATACATTACATTAGTCTATGTTAAGGGTCAGTTGCCACTCCCTGCACCAAGTGCCTATCCGCTGCAGATCTTCCTGCATTTCACTGCAATTTTCTAATGCTGCAAGTTTTTTGTATACTACAGCATCATCCGCGAAAAGCCGCATAGAACTTCCGACACTATCTGCCTGCAGGCCTTTCACAGTTTTGGGTAACTATAGATGACGGTACTTATGGCTGACTAATTTATCAGGACAAAAATTACTGTGTGCTATGGCAGTGCCAATAACGCGTGAAACTTGTAGAAGTCATGGTCGTGAAGCCCGGCAGTGCAGTGAGTCATGTTGGGCTATGATACGTAAGATTAATACAGTTGGTTTTGCTTATTCATATTGTGTCGCGACATTAGGTTTCAACTTGTTGTGTACTATACGGGGTGTTCAAAAAGTCTCTCCGCAGTGCCGTATGATTGTTCGCCTGACTGTGTTACTTCCCTTCAGGTGGACTCTCCCAACATTCCACTGTTTCGTTTATCTCAGCCAGCGGCAGTAGTATCGTTGAGGTGTGTCGCTACGTGTTGATGTGAACGTTTAAGTTTAGTTCCTTTGTTTGGTTTTTGTCACTGTTAAAATGCTAACCATTGAAGAACGTGTGTTTTTAGTCGAACAAGTGTTCAAAGCTGGCGGTAAATACACAGTTTCAGTTAGTCAAACATTTAATTCAGTTTTCCCGGAGAGAACACTACCACATCGCGGTACTGTACGAAATTTGATTAACAAATTTCGAAGTACGGGTTCAGTGACAGATGAACCGAGAAGTGGTCGTCTACCGTTTTGCCTGAGGATAAACTTCTCGATATTTCCCATAAAATGTCCGTGAAAAAATTAGAACTTTTCCCGTACAAAGTGACATTCATGCAAGAACTGAAAGATACTGATCATGGCAAGAGACTACTTTGTTGTCAATGGTTCAAAAATTTCATTCAACAAAATGAAAGGGATATCTTTAATGATACGTTTTTCACGGATGAGGCGTGGTTTTATTTATCCGGGTACATGAACTCGCAAAATTCTCGTATGTACTGCAAATCCATTATGTATTAATGAGGAACCACTTCATTATGTGAAAACAGAAGTTTGAATTCCAATTTATAGACGTAGGATTGTGGGTCCCATATTTTTCAGCGAAACAATAAACGCACAACGATGCTGCAGTGATATTCTGTATACATTCATAGGAGAACTTGGTTTAAGTGAAATACTGAACGGTTATTTTCAGCAGATGGTGCAAGCGCGCACACAGATCGCGTTTCAGTGTCACTGCTTGCTGATGTTTTTGGTGATCGCATAATTTCACAGGGACTTTGGCCTCCACGATCGCCTGACCAAACACCACCGGACTTTTTCTTCTGGGGTGCAGCGAAAGCAACTGTCTATAAAAACTGTCCAAAATCCATCGATGAATTGAAAACTGCAATATCCACTTTCACTGCTTCCGTTGCAGAAGAAATGTTACATCTTGTGTTTGGAAACATATAACGGCGTGTGACGAGGGCCTCCCGTCGGGTAGACCGTTCGCCTGGTGCAAGTCTTTCGATTTGACGCCACTTTGCGACTTGCGTGTCGATGGGGATGAAATGATGATGATTAGGACAACACAGCATCCAGTCCCTGGGCGGAGAAAATCTCCCACCCAGCCGGGAATCGAACCCGGGCCCTTGGGATTGACAGTCCGTCGCGCTGACCACTCAGCTACCGGGGCGGACTTTGGAAACATGCTTAGACGAATTGAATTGTATATTCAACAACAGGGGGGACACTTTCAATATTTAATGTGAAAAAATGTTATTAAAAATGAATATTTAGTAAATTAATAACTTGTATTTCACAGAGTTTCATTTCGGTATATTCACTGCGGCATACGGCACGCGCAGCTAACAATCATACAGCACTGCAGAGAGACCTTTTGAACACCCCGCACATCGAAATGGAAGTCACAAAACGACCAGAAACGCATTAATAACTTTGAGTCAAACCGTTGAAGTTTTGAAACTCACTGTAGTCTCATTATTCGAGGATAAAACAGAACGATGACAGGCTGGCGAAGAAATGCGGAGACAACTAGTAACACTACGTGTCATGCCTGGGTTGATGTAATCACGAGGACGTGTACCAAGACCGTAGAACACTGAGTGTGGCGAGGGCCTCCCGTCGGATAGACCTTTCGCCGGCTGCAAGTCTTTCGATTTGACACCACTTCGGCGATTTCCGCGTCTATGTGGATGAAATGATGATGAATAAGACAACACAACACCCAGTCCCTGAGCGGAGAAAATCTCCGATCCAACCAGGAATCGTACCCGGACCCTCGGGATAGACATTCTGTCGCACTGACCACTCAGCTATCGGGGGCGGACGGAACACTGAGGTGACAAAATTCATTGGATACCGATATGCACCTATATATAGATGGCAGTAATATCACGTACACAAGGCATAAAAGAGCAGTGTTTTGGCGGCGCTGTCGTTTGTGCTAATGTGGCTCACGTGAAAAGGTTTCCAAATTGATAATGGCCACAAGACGGGAATTAACTGACTTTGAATGAGGAATGGTACTTGGAGGTACAAGCCCGGGACATTCAATTTCGAAAGTCATCTAGGAATTCAATATTTAGAGAGTGCCGACAAAACGAAATTTCAGGCATTGCCTCTCATCACTGACGACGCAGTTTCTGACGGCCTTCACTTAACGACCGAGAGCAGCGGCGTTTACTTAGGGTCGTCAGTGCTAACAGACAAGCAACATTGCGTGAGATAAACACAGAAATCATTGTGGGACGAGCGATGAACGTATCCATTAGGGAAGTGCGGCGAAATCTGGCGCTAATGGGTTACGGCAGCAGACAACCGATGCGAGTACCTTTGCTAACAGCATGACATCGCGTGCAGCTCCTCTTCTGGACTCGTGAGCACATCGGCTGGACGCTAGACGACTGGACAAACGTGCCCTGGTAAGATGAGTCCCGATTGCAGCTGGCAAGAGCTGCTGATAGGGTTCGAGTGCGGTGCAGACCCCACGAAGTCATGGACGCAGGCTGCTTACAAGCCACAGTGCAAGCTGGTGGTGGCTCCACAATGGTGTGGGCTGTGTTTACATGGAATGGTCCTCTGCTCCAAGTGAACAGATCATTGACCGCAAATGGCTATGTTCGGCTACTTGGAGAGCATTTCAATCCGTTCATCGACTTCATGTTCCCAAACAACGATGGAATTTTTATGGATGACAATGCTCCATCTTACCAGGCCACAACTGACCGCAATTGGTTTGAAGTACATTCTGCGCAATTCGAGCGAATGATTGGGCCACCCAGAACGCCCGACCATCCATCGAATATTTAAGAGGTCATTTCGTGCACAAAAAATCCTGTACCGGCAACGCCTTCGCTGTCATGGACGGGCATAGAGGGAGCGTCGCTCATCATATCTGTTGGGAGCTTCCAACGACTTGTTGACTCGGTGCCACGTCGAGTTGCTGCACTACACCGGGCAAAAAGAGATCGGACATAATACTAGGAGATATTCCATAATTTTTGTCACTTCAGTGTAAACGTACCTATCCCATTCGTGGATCCTATGGCAACTAGTCTCATTACACCTTTTTCTGAGAAAGCATCCGAGGATGTATCAGCCTTTCTGGATGATGTGAAGAAGCAGCTCCGTTAGGGAATTGGTCCAATGCGACCTGTCGCTCTACAGTTAAGTCACAGTTAACGGATGATGCTTAGACGTATGCCGTATGGTGTGAAATCCTAAGGAAAAGACGAACCTGCTGGCCGTAGGGCTTACCCAACGCTACCACAAGCAAAATATTTCCAGATTTTTCAGGAAAAAGCTCGCCGGGTTAACACGGAACAAAATGAGTCAGTAGAGACATCCTCTGACAGAATTCGTAAATTAAACTCGCAAACTTAGGAACTGACGCACAATGCAGAGGTGGATATAGGAAGAAGGGCCGATGATTAAATATCGATGAAGCGATACATTTTCCAAAAATATCGATATATTTCATCGATATTTTCATCTTTGTATAGACATACAGATATCAGAATGGCAGTATCAAGTGTCGATATTTTTATTTTATATTACATTTTTTTTTCAAAAGCTTTGGTAAATATTTTAATTTCAATTTGTGAAGCAGTCTTAGTACTTTTCGAGCTTTCATCACATCCAATGTTTCTGTTTGGCTGTGTGAAGCAAGTATATGTGGCACAAAAGAAGAAGTCCGATTATTACACCGTGTGTGTGTGTGTGGGGAGGGGGGGGGGGGGGGGGGGGGGAAGAGTGAATGGAGTAGCTCCGAAGTGAAACAATAGCGCTGTTCTATTTTTTCACATGGGCAGTATTCGAAAACGATTACTCAAAATGATGAACAAAAATCTGAATGAGAAGTTGGTCTTTGTGGAGGGCTGAGTCGTGTCAGGGGAAATGCTGACGTAATCGGCGCTCGGTGCCACCAACAGAAACTGCAACGTTTACCTTCACCACGCAGTTTTGACACTGCAATCATTTATTAGTCACAGAGAATAACACTAAATATGTAAAAGACGTTCAGATCTTGCACTCAGAGAGAAAAGACTTTAAGTTTAACATCTTGGAAGAACTAGAAATTTTTAAACACCTATCTCTAAAAGACGGTCTCATTCTTAACGTACAGCTGCAATTACGCAACAAAAACTTTTTTCAAGGTATAGAGTCGCTAATTAAAATTGTCTGAATGACGAAACTTTCCTCTATGTAGTCTCCTAAACATCGTTTTCCCTTCCAATCTTATGTTTTATCCGTATGTTGCCTGAACTGTATTTTTTGCAAGAAAAATAAATTGTTACGTTACGTTGCAACTTTCATACACCAATGCCTGTTTGTTACCAGTGGTGTTTCAAATTGTCCTTGCAATGCCTCATTTGCTCTTAAACTGTCTGTATTTCGGTTACTTCCTGCTAGATGGCGCGAATCTGTTTTCGACTCTACCTCGTGGCTGCCTCGGCGTGTTAGCCGTTTAGTTCGACGGTAGCGGCCGTATCTACATGACTACTCTGCAATTCACATTTAAGTGCTTGGCAGAGGGTTCATAGAACCACAATCATACTATCTCTCTACTATTCCACTCCCGAACAGCGAGCGGGAAAAACGAACACCTAAACCTTTCTGTTCGAGCTCTGATTTCTGTTATTTTATTTTGATGATCATTCCTACCTATGTAGGTTGGGCTCAGCAAAATATTTTCGCATTCGGAAGAGAAAGTTGGTGACTGAAATTTCGTAAAAAGGTCTCGCCGCGACGAAAAACGTCTATGCTGTAATGACTTCCATCCCAACTCATGTATCATATCTGCCACACTCTCTCCCCTATAACGTGACAATACAAAACGAGCTGCCCTTTTTTGCACCCTTTCGATGTCCTCCGTCAATCCCACCTGGTAAGGATCCCACACCGCGCAGCAATATTCTAACAGAGGACGAACGAGTGTAGTGTAAGCTGTCTCTTTAGTGGACTTGTTGCATCCTCTAAGTGTCCTGCCAATGAAACGCAACCTTTGGCTCGCCTTCCCGACAATATTATCTATGTGGTCCTTCCAACTGAAGTTGTTCGTAATTTTAACACCCAAGTACTTAGTGGAATTGACAGCCTTGAGAATTGTACTATTTATCGAGTAATCGAATTCCAACGGATTTCTTTTGGAACTCATGTGGATCATCTCACACTTTTCGTTATTTAGCGTCAACTGCCACCTGACACACTATACAGCAATCTTTTCTAAATCGCTTTGCAACTGATACTGGTCTTCGGATGACCTTTCTAGACGGTAAATTACAGCATCATCTGCGAACAGTCTAAGAGAACTGTTCAGATTGTCACCCAGGTCATTTATATAGATCAGGAACAGTAGAGGTCCCAGGACGCTTCCCTGGGGAACACCTGATATCACTTCAGTTTTACTCGATAATTTGCCGTCTATTACTACGAACTGCGACCTTCCTGACAGGAAATCACGAATCCAGTCGTACAACTGAGATGATACCCCATAGCTCCGCAGCTTGATTAGAAGTCGCTTATGAGGAACGGTGTCAAAAGCTTTCCGGAAATCCAGAAATACGGAATCAACTTGAGATCCCCTGTCGATAGCGGCCATTACTTCGTGCGAATAAAGAGCTAGCTGCGTTGCACAAGAGCGATGTTTTCTGAAGCCATGCTGATTACGTGTCAATAGATCGTTCATTATGCCGCTCTTTGTTCTAAGTGACCTTGCGGTTGTCATTATATGCCATGGAGTATTTTATCGGTTGACAATTATGTTATACCTTTACAGTTTAGTTTTTATTCTTATGACATTTCTGTCTGATGAGAGCACTTTTGCTCCGACGTTTTAAACCATGGTGTGACTATATGTAAGTTCATTCTGTTTGTAAGTAATAGTATTAAGTGTATATTATTTCAGTCCATGTCATTTTATTTTTAGATATTCCATGTAGCTTTATTGTGCTGATCAAGATTTCCCTAGTGAATTCGAAAACGTGGTCAACTGACAAAATTTTGTGCAACAGAAGTGGCTGTATATACGTCCGTAATTAAAATAGCGTACGGTTTCTGGATCAGAGCCATTAAAATGTTTAATACTTTAAACAATATAAAATGATGTTTAGTTCTTGTTGCAGAACATTTTCTCTCGATTCTCGTCGTCAAATGAAAATTACAGAAATTACGAAGCAGTACTGTAACAGTTGCCACAGTACAAACGTTATCCAAAATCAGAAAATTAGTGTACTACAACAAGTGCAGATGTGATATTTATGTTGACGATATCTTGTTAAAATTTCTTGTGCATGAAATATATGTCCAAGGTTTTGTTCACTAAATTCTGTTTATAGTAAAATTAAGACTCTGAAGAGCAACTGCATTTATTTTCTTCGCTTCCACCAAAAAGAAAAAAACTCCAGTATTGCACAAAACAGTAAGTCTGCACTCATGAATTACGACTCTGGCCTACTTCTGGAAGTACGTCTTCTGTTACATCTGGAGCCTCGCAAAAGTTCTCCTGCTCACTCCGCTAAAAATGGGCTGCCGCTGCAACAAATTATACAGTAGTAGTTCTGTGAAGTCTGGATGACACTAGACGAGGTACTGGCAGAAGTAGGGCTGTGCTTGGGTAACTCAGCCTGTAGCGCACTTGCCTCTGGAGGCAAAGCTGCCAGGTTTGAGTCCGGCCTACTATGCATTTTTGATTTGCAAAAGTGTGATTCATTCTGGAAATGGATGTAATGTGTTTCTGAACTATGCAGGTAATACATTATCTTGTTTTGTGAATCAGGAACGTGTACTGAACGTTTACCTGTTCGTTTTTATTCCATCTGGAATTTATGGAATAGGACTGTTGCGTGCTTTTTAATTGAAAAAAAAGCACAGTAGATACGCAGTGACAATTACTGAACTATATGAAGAAAAACGTATATTAGTCACAAACTACGGCGTGCACACACTTTATTGAACATGGAAACGTTACGTTATGACATGTTCGATATGCCTGCCATCATTGGCAATGACGTGGCGCAGACGAAAAGCGACCTCTTGAATGGCTCTTTTAAGCTCAGCAGTGGTTTTGTGGTTATTGCTGTACACCTTGTATTTAATATCGCCCTACAAAAAGGAGTCGCATGTGTCCAGATCCGGAGAATACTGTGGCCAATCGAAGCCCACGCTTGTGGCTTCTGGGTACGCCAGAGCCAGAATGCGGTCTCCAAAGTTTCCTCCAGGACATCAAAAACTCTCCTGCTTCGTTGGGGTCGAGCTCCGTCTTGCATGAACCACATCTTGTCGAAATCAAGGTCTCTTCGGATAATGGAGATGAAATCATCTTCCAAAACCTTCATGTGACGTTCGGTAGTCACCGTGCCATCAAGGAACATCGCACCGATTATTCCGTGGCTGGACAATGCACACCACACAGTCGCCCATTGAGGGTGAGGAGACTTCTCGGTCGCGAAATGAGGATTCTCAGTCCCCCAAATACGCCAATTTTTCTTATTGAAGAACCCCTACAAATGAAAGTGGGCTTCGTCGCTAAACCAAATCACGCATGTGCTTACCAATTCCCATCATGCTCCGCGGCCAACCGTGCAATTAGAACGTAGTAACACAGACCGTTCAGAAGTTATGACCATCTTATTTCGTATAGTAACTGTAAATTATCCAGAGTTTTTGTCTTCCGAACATTGGTGGCTTTGCGTTCACAGAACTACAAATTCATGAAACTAAAATCTCGCAAACAAGAAAATTCATCACACAAGAGTGCTTAAAAGTAGACATGATAGCTAGACGCATTGTTCCAATAATGAAAACTTCACACTCACCGGGAAATGTTTGCAAAGTTCGCCCCAGAAGTTGTTTATTGCAGCTAACTGATCGCCCAGTTTCTGAAAATAGATCGAAGGTCAAACCACTCTTATAGAATGATAAGCAAAAGCTGTACATGGTTTCAAAACAACTTGCTCTGGAGAACGGTAATTTTGTAGCACATGCCAAAGACGTTTGCTGATAACGTTCATGTAATTACTCAATTATGCGACCATGGTAATCAGTATATGATTGTATAGTCACACGAATGTAATCAGCGCACGTCTTTAGCATATGCTAAAAAAAAAGAAGAGAAACAAGACATACAAAACCAATTAGAATGGAAATGGTAAGGATAAAGAACTACTATACATATTTATAATAGCAAGTGTATATCAAGAAATGTTTAAGTAAGGTATTACAACATGCAATTAATCCCACTAGCTCTTAATTATGAATTAGAAAAGCTACAAATATTAGTTAGAAGAATGACGAGGAAAATTTTAGCCTAACAAGAAGCACAGATGCATGGAAATTATAAGAAGCAATAACGAAATTCATCAGGATAGAGCAGAACTTACAAAGACAATAAGGGAAAGAACCCTGGTATTTTTTGGAGTTTGTACAGGATAAATAACAGTAGGCTGACAAGACAAATCTTCAAGTATTCACGGACCGAGCGAGGTGGCGCAGTTTCAGCGCACTGGACCCGCAACCAGGAGATCGACGGTTCGAATACCGCTCCAGCCAAGCAGATTGACGTTTTCCATGACTCCCTTAAATCATTTCAGGCAAACGTCGTGATCGTTCCTTTCAAAGGACAGGGTCGATATTCTTCCCCGCCCTTGGAACGTTCCGAGCAAGAACTTCATCTCTAATGACCTCGATGTCGATGGGATATTAAACATTAATCTTCCATCTTTTTTCAGGGAAAAGGAAGTAACATCAAAGATTTACAAATACACACCACCAAAGCATAAGAAGCAGCAGAAAAATGTTTTCAGAGGGAAAGTCTTAAATTTTGAAGGATTGCCTGGCAGGATACGTATAGGAAGACATAAGAAATGGTTTGAAGAAAGAAAAAAAGGAAATGGGGAAAAGATAATGACTACTGGAGGAAAAGAAAGAACAGCAGATGACAGGAAATTACTATTGTCTCATGACACCTAATTAGCGAAATGGGGGGAAAGCAAATTGCGCAACAGAAAAGATTGTATGCTGACTACAATGTGGAAGGAAATCAATACTACAAGAAGGAACCCCATGGTGTAGTGAGAGAACTACAGAAACTGTCAAGAAGAAGAAGAATAACGCATGGAGCGAGTGGTACAAAACCAGAACTGGACAAAACAGAGACAAATGGAAACGGCTAAGTAGAGCAACAAGGGAAAACGATAGAACTGGGTAAGATGTCTTGGGAAAAATTCACAAAAGAAATAGAAGACAATCTTAAGGATGATAAGAAGATATACTGCATATTAGGTAGCACAACGAAGCCAAACAGAAAATACTTCAGAAGTCATCAACAAAGAAGGAAACCCCGTATGGGAGGAAGAGGAAGCTTTGAAAGTGTGGACTGAATATTTCCAAAAATTATATGAAGGACAGTATGGAACAAATATACTTCATAAGACAGAGGGAGACGAAAGGAATGTAACCATCATAGAAGAAACAGAAAGAGAAGATTTGGACGCAGAGAAAATAGTATTAGAAATGAAAAATTGCAAAGCTACTGGAGTAGATGATATTACAGTGGAAATGATCAAAGCCTCAAGACCTGTCGGAATTCAGTGGCTGTATAGAATGAGGATAGTATGGACATATGGAAGGATTCCCCATGGCTGTACAATGGCAACTATTGCACCTACTTCTAAGATGGGTAACAAGGCGATCTGTGAGAATTACAGAGGGTTGCACTACTGTGTCACTGTATGAAGGTTTGTGACAAGATAATTTTACAGAAAATGAGGGATAAGATAGAACCACAATTTAAACAAGAATAACAACAAGGATTTCGACCTAGAAGATCAACTGTAGATGCCATATATGCAGCCAGATAGGTTGCAGAAAAGAAATGGGAATGTAGGACTTAGTAGTTTCATTCACAGATATAAAAAAGTTTTATGATACTCTTAGAATAGAAGGTCTGAGTAGACTGGAACTGTCAAATGGAATGCAACTGAGAATCACAAACATGCACAAAAAATGGCTTAGTTATGTTATAATAGACGGTAGTTAAAAAATTAATTATAGCGAACAGGGTGGTTCGGCAAGGAAGTATGCTCTCACCAATGGTTTTTAATGTAGCCATGGGCAACATCATAAGGAAAGTTCATATCATATGCATATGATGTGATGATGTGGGAAGAAAATGAGCAGATATTGGAAGAAGAACTAAAAGCAGCCGGCCTCTGTGGCCGAGCGGTTCTAGGCGCTTCAGTCTGGAACTGCGCTGCTGCTACAGATGCAGGTTCGAATCCTGCCTCGAGCATAGATGTATGTGATGTCCTTAGGTTGCTTACGTTTAAATAGTTCTAAGTCTAGGGGACTGGTGACCTCAGATGTTAAATCACATAGTGCTTAGAGCCATTTAAACCTTTTTTTTTTAACTAAACGCATGACAGAGAGTAATTGAAGAGGCAGGCATGGAAGTAAGGTTAACAATAAGTGAAGTAATAAAGATAGACAGGAAAACTGAGGGAAGGAAGGATGTAGCTTGCAATGGAAAAATTATTATGAAAATATATGCTTTCGAGTATCTAGGAAATAAATTAAACAAGAAAGAATACATCGAGGATTAAATTTCGGAGAGAACAGAAAATTATTCGAAATTTTATTATTGTGTATTGGATATAATCATAAATTGGCAAGCACCTGCCAAGGCAAAGATCATGATTTACAGGTCATATTATTTGCCGGTTTTGAGCTATGGATCAGAATGTTGGACTTGGACAAAGAAAGATCTGAGGTGAATGCAAGTGACAGAGATGTACTTCCCACCAGAGATCCTGGGTAATACGAGGAGGGACAGGATGAGGAATGAAATAGTACGAAACACCCTACAGATGAAGCCGCTAAGAGGAACCATGCGGAGTAGTAGGGTTAAATAGTGTGGTCACATAAAAAGAATGGGACCAGAAAGACTTTGGAGAAGAGCCCTAAAATGGACAGAAACTGGACGTAGACCAAATGGAAGACTGCGAACAAGATGAAGAGACCAGGTGAAGGATGATGTGAACCATGGAGGACTGCAATGGGAGGAGATGATAGACTCTGGCAGATAAGGGAAGCATGCAAGAGGAGAAGAAGAAGAAGGATACAAATTGGGTAATTAATACGTACCTTTTCAGAAAATGCCTTTCCAATGTGCTAAGTAGACAATATGTACAACAAGAATCTGCTGTAAATGGTCATGTGCTTGATACTAGCCCAGCAATAAAACAAAAAGTACACCTCATCTATGCACCGTCTGTCCAAAAAGTCCAGATATTGATTTTTTCACTGTTGTAGAGGAGACATCAGCGCAGTGACTATGGTGGCAGTTGGAACTAACAACTGTAAACAACAGACATACGTATTCGACCATTCAGTTGCGTGAAGGCAGTGTTAAGTAGTGGGCGTGCGGCCGTAGTGTGCCAGTGATGCTGTGTTATACATCCCCATGGAGCAAGGAACGGAACATCCCTAAGTACAGAATAGAAGACATTCTCATTCTCCATAACGTTTTGAAGAAGAGAATAGTGTGTGAAAAACTAACCCCGCACACCTCGACTCCCTTTCAGAAACAGCGACGCGTGGGCGCCAACCACGACTTAACTGAACTGCAAAACGCCAACATTTTTTTTTCCTTGGAAAAAGTCATCACAGGTGAAGAGACTTGTTGTTGTCATGTTACTAATGTGGACCTACTACATAACGACATAGTATGGAAATTCATATGAAGGCTCAATGCTTTGATGACAAAACTGACATTTGAATCAATGTGGCGTGCGAGTCAGACGACTTCTGACGTTTTGCATGGTTGTGTCAACGTTCTGTGTGTTCTACTAAAGTGTGAGGGAATTACTTACAACACGTGAAGCATTAAAACCTCCGTCTTAGGTTTTCTCTATTTTTCACTGAATCTGTCTCATAACGTTTCTTTCCCTTTATTGAGCTTCGATTCCCCCCGACGGGGGCGGGCTGGCAGCAGCTTAGTATGCCGCTCTTCAGCCTACTGAATTTTTAAAACATAAGAAGAAGATAATAAACAATAAAAGCAGACGATAAAAACGGCGACTTAAATTGTAAAATGGCGGAAAATTGTGGAAGTTGAAACATAAAACAATACCCAGGAAGCAGACAGGTAAAATAGTGGACGGACAATTAAAAAAACACGTCGACAGTCTGGTTTCTGTTCGCGAGAGATATAAAAATCACACCCAGCGACAGTATGATTTCCGTTCGCAACACTTCGGAAAAGATGCACAACACTTAACACTCACTTGAAACACTGCACTTAGAAGTTGGCAGGAAGATGACAGGGCCAGTGGGGGAGGGGGGACGTGGAGAAGATGAGGGGAAGAGAAGGGGGAGGAGTGGAAAAACGAAGTGGGGAAGGAGGGGGGAGGACTCTTAAGCGGGCACGGCAGATGCGAGAGGGAGTGGGGAAAGGCAGAGGAGGGGACTGCAAAAGGACTCGGGGGAGAGAAGGGCGGCAGAGAGAGGGCAGGTGGGGAAAACACAGGATGGAAGCGGGAGGGGGAAGGAAGCCTGGGAAAAGGACAGAGGAAGGGGGGGGGGGGGATCTCGTAACTCTTTGGACTGACGGATTACGTTCAGTAATATGATATATTTCAACTAGCGTGTTGTATTAAAAAGGCCCAGCAGTAGGCATTTATTAGCTGAATTCGCTCTCTTTGTACTCAAGAAGTCCAGCTTGATAAAACTGTCAAAAGGAACTCATGTGGTGCACTGTAGCGCTTTAATGCGTTGTGTCTTGCGACGGGACAGCAGTCCCACTTACCCCGTCGAATGTGATGGCTGGTACACCTTCCATCTCAGGGCCTAGGGCCTCTGTCAAGTCACCATTGGACTTCAATAATTCAGTCCCCTCTCTTCCCCTCGAACACCTCAGTATCGGCTTCCAGGGAATACCCGTCAATTGGGCGCACTGGAACCAATGAAAAACGAAGGGTTTGTAGATATTGGATATTTAATAATGGCAGAATAAGAACTATGTGCTGAAATAAACATAAAGGACAAAAGAAAAAAAAGTGACCAGTGAAAGCTTGAATTTGTCACAGCATCTACAGAAAGGATTCAAAATCTTCATCTAAATATTTACTCCGCAACACACAACGAGGCGTGATTTGACGTAATCACTTTTAATCCCTTTTGCGGATAGCGCGCGTCAGCAACGACGATCAGCAGATACACAGGATGGTTATGAAAAATGCAATGTGTGTACTGCGTTGTGGGCCGGGTGTCCCCCATTCAGGCAAGTTCGGCCGCCAATGGCAAGTACTTATCACATTCGACGCCACATTGGGTGACTTGCACTTCAGAGATCGGGATGAAATGATGATGAGCACAACACAACACCCAGTCCCCGAGCGGCAAAAATCTCCTGCCACAGCCGGGAATTGATCTCGGGCCCCATGGCGTAGCATTCCGCCACGCTGACCACTTTTTTTTCTTTCGTTGTGTTTGGTCGTTGCGGACGTCACATGACATCCGTTAGAGTTCGTTTGTTGATCCTTACACTCAGTTTTTTTTTTTTATTACAGAGGTCAACCGGCTCTCAGACTGAACACACTGAGCTACCATGCCAGCTACTCAGCTAATGGTGGCAGATAGGATGGTTATAATTAACCCTTTCAGATCCTCTGACTACAATTGTGTACATTAAATTTTATTGTGGCCTGGCTGCAGCAGAAGTATTTTTTAGCAATGGTAACCTGAAGCATACATTTTCGAGTATTCAATCTTTCCATCGTGTGCAAGTGCTGCCAACTGATGGGCTTCACCGAGAAAATATCAGGAAGACAATGTAGCAACTGATGAACAACATTATACAATGTTGTGTTTGGTTCGATATATTGGCACGTATATTCGAATTTGTTATTTTGCATGATAATTATTAAATGAACGTTTGACTATTTATTATTTCGTAATCAGTCATTTTGGTCAATATAGTGAAGTCGAATATACGAAATATGTTTTGAAAATGGGTACAGAGTTTTGTATAAAACTTGCATATAAAATCTTTAAAAAATCATCTAATAGCATTACCACACAAATAAAAATTGTCCATCCTCCAGAAAAAAGTCAGGTCTGAAAGGCTTAAAGTTTCACCACTTGAGCCAGTGTAAACGGAAAACTATGCTCATGTTTAGAAAAAAACAGAACACTTTGAACGACTATAGATAGAACACTCACATTTGCAGGACATGTACATTAGTATGTTCTACAGAAATGATTAGCATTTCACTCACCTCGGTGAAACATGTGTCCTGTTGGCTAATAGGCACAGGGCTCGCCATAGCCCCCGATGACTTGTTCCATGAGTGATGGCATCGATGAACCCATATAAGGCGCAAATGGAGTCCTGTAGTATAGCCATCCATGCTGAATTATCACCTGATTCCAAAGTTCATCTGTGGTGGTTGGCATTGGGTCACAATGGGTCTGTGTTTCACCATATCGCACACGTTTCCGATTGGCGACAAGTCTGGTGATTTGGCGGGCCAGAGATAAAGGCTGATGGCTTGTGACCCCAAGAAGGCACGTGTTCGTGCAGCAACAGATCTTCGTGCATTGTCTTGCTGATAAATGGGGTCTGGGGTGTCGTGCAGAAGGGATATGGCTACGGGTCGCAGAATGTCATTCACGTAGGTTACTCTGGTCACAGTGCCCTGGACACGCACCAACTGTGGTTTTTGGTTGTATGCAGTAGCACCACACACCACAAGGCCTCCAGTTCGCGGTGTATGTCTTGTGTGAATGCAGTCACTGTGATGCCACTCCACCTCCTTGGGACAAACCAAAATGCGGCAATTATTTTCAAACAAACAGAACATGGATTCGTCCAAAAAGACTATCTCATGCCATTACTGCCCACAGTGACGTCGTACCGTACACCATTACCATCTGGCATGTTTCTGCACATTCGTTAAAGGTTGGCGGAGAAATTGACGATGTACACGCAACCCGTGCCATAATAAACGACGACGGACTGTCACCTCTGATAGTACATATGTGTTACACTGTAGCGCCAAGGAGGACGCAGATCTGTCCTGCAGTGTCATTCGGATGAGGTGTTCATCTTATCTGGGTGGTGGTCTGCGTGGTGCGACATGACCCATCTTGTCATGTTCTAAGGCCTTCCGCAAATCATTCTGCACACACCAGTTGCACTACCGAAAGACTTCGTCCCACACGAGGAGCAGTTTCCTGGATGGATGCATCACATTTTCTCATTCCAATAATGCGCCCTCTTTCAAACTCACTGATCCGACGGTACAGTACACACATACGCCTGCGAGGCATGCTGCACTGTTCAAGTCACACAGATCCATTACTTTCGGCTTACAGCGACAACGAGACCTGCACGCACGTTTTACCTATACATGGTGTTACGATGCAATGTCGATGTTGACCTTGAAACATGGGGCCAGCATGGTCCACATGCTAATCCTTTCTGCAGAGCATACTAATGTGCAAGTCCTGTGAATATAACACTGGACTCGCATTCGGGAGGACGACAGTTCAATCCCGCATCCTGCCATCCTGATTTAGGTTTTCCGTGATTTCCCTAAATCGCTCCAGGCAAATGCCGGGATGGTTCCTTTGAAAGGGCACGGCCGACTTCCTTCCCCATCCTCTCCTAATCCGATGAGACCGATGACCACGCTGTTTGGTCTCTTCCCCCTAACAACCCAACCCTGTGAATATAAAGGTCTTATCTCTAGTTGTTCAAGGTGTTGTGCTTTTTTCTGAATATGAGTGTATTTTACGTTGTGTAATTAACTTTATGTGAACGATGTTCAGACTGTGCGATGCAGGCTTTGCATTGTTAGTGTAGTTCTGAGTGCTGGATTTCAAGATGTACATCTGTTTTCGGTTCATCTAAACGATCTCCCACTTTGTGACTCACTATTATTTGTCTTCCTACTGGCTTTTAAAAACGTTGCTAAACATGGACACAGTTACTTTGTGTGCAATGAAACTGAGAAGAAGTACTGGACTCATGACTAAGTTACAAATGAACAGTCTTTATCGTATTTCGGCGTAACAAGTGCCGCCACGAAGATCAAGAACGATACGGCAGAGAAGGCTGTGAGACGACGTCAGCCAACAGCACGCTGACTAGGACGCCACCACGACGGGGGCGGCCTCTACTAGCAGAGAATAAAAGCGACGCGCCGCCTACCCTCGCCCGCACTGGAAGAGCCGCACTGCAAGAACAGTATCATTCACTTGCATCGAAATTATATTCATTGAAGGACATTGATTACTTCTATGCCACCAATTGCTTGCGACGAATCTTTGTACAAACATCACGTTAACTATTATCAATCAACATTATTGTAATAAAAACCATTAATGTGATTTGGCTGAATTGTTGTTTAGCTATCCGAGGAAGCAGCATTCTAGGCACCCTATATTACTCCAGTGGGCAGGATACCACAAGACGAAAAGAAATGGACTATCTGCTCAAAATTATCCAGACATCTATTAGCCGACTTTATGACTGCTTCGGCTCAACTGGGGAGAATTTCTGGAAGGTACTTGAATATCTGTGGCGAAATGGCGGCCCGTTATTCCTTAAGAGCCAAAACCTCAGAGGTGTTGGATACGATGGTCTGGACCGAAGTGGACGTTGTAACTTATCCAAACGGCGTTCCATTGGGGTGGGGTCGGACTCTGGGCAGGAAAATCCATTTCAGGTATGATATTATCCACAAACGATTGCCTCAACCAATGCAACTTTATGACAAGGGGTGTTGTAATGCTGGTAAAGACAATCCTCGGCCACAAACCGTTCCTGTATTGTGCGCTGTACACAATGCTGTCAAATGTATAAGCTCCCACATTTAGCGCCTCCTTAAGTGCAGTAAGGGGACCATAGTCTAGCCACGAAAAATACCCCCATACCGAAACACTGCCTTCTCAACACTTCACAGCTGACACTATACCTGATGGCAGGTGATGTTCTGCAGGAATCCGACAAAACCACATGGTGCTATCGGTTTACCACAGGGTACAGCGTGATTCATCGCTCCAAATCACTCGTTTGCAATCATCCACTGTCTTGTAGCGTCACTCTTTACACCACATCAAGCACCACATAGTGCTGACTGCAGAAATGTGCGGCTTATGAGAAGATGCTCGACCCTTTAACTGCCAGTGCACAGTCATTGTGCCATCTGGATTTCAAGCAGCAGTTTGGAACTCACAGGTGATTTCATGCGATTTCTTATGACCACCCTCTGCAGTGCTCGATGGTCCCCATCCACCACTACATGGTATCTGCCTGGGCTTGGTTTACTCGTGGTCCTTGCTTCATGTTTCCATTTCACAATGATACCACCAACAGTCGACTTAGGCAGCCTCAGAAGAGTTGAAACGTTTCTTGTGGATCTGTTAGTTAGTTAGTTGCATGTTCCATTGATCAACTGCACAGTGCAGAAGCTGTTATGATGTGAAACGTGTTAAGTGCACAAGAAATGCATATATATATATATATATATATATATATATATATATATATATATATATATATATATATATATAGGGTGTCCCAGCTATCTTGTCCACCCATAATATCTCTGAAACAATAACAGCTATTGGAAAACGACTTTCACAGGTATAATCGTAGGGCTGGGACCCATGAATGTACATATTTGGAAACATTCTAAAACGAAAGCATATTTGTTTTTTTAGAACAAACTTATGTTTTTTTTTTTAAATGGACCTCCTACATTTTTTCTTCAGCAATCCATAGCATGACAAAGTACATACACAATGGCGTTGATTGCATCGCAATATTCCCATTACATCCCGATACATTAAGACGCGCAGTTGACGCTTGAACCAACCGACATGCGCTGCTAGCGCACGTCCTGAGGCTCAGGACGCGATGTGATTGACATGCGTAATCACACTTCTATACTTATCAAGAGGTCCGAAACGAATAATACGGTCTGCTGCCATCCTGCATTAACGTCGTACATTCCAGCGGGTATTTATCCCATAGGCTAGGGGTGATGCGGTTCTGTAACATATATGTGTACCGCAACGTTAGTCACAAACTTAACTTCGCTTATCGTTAATCCGTTACTAAAAAGGTAATGCCCTTCAAAGTTAAAACTTTACTTTACTGTAGATCTAGCGCAAGTGACAGTTAATCATTCACTCGTAATAGTAAAATTCATGTTGATGGTTTTAGTGAAACGAGCAAGTGGACTAAAAGTTTTACCATTGTTTAGGTAAAAATGTTTTGATTTGGGAAGTTCAGGTAGGACATAGAACATGAATGTAAACATGTTTAACCAATTAGTTTTATTATCATATAATTATTAATGTTACGTTTATCTAATGCGTTAAATGACAAATTGTTGCAAACAAATGTTTCTTAACATCACTGGGTAAAATGGCCCTTTGTAGAAACTTCCACTGTGATACCAGCACTACATACTAAACATAGCGTTCACATCTCATGCTCAAAGTGATGCCCATTGGCTTGCATACATAGGTTCACTCTGCGGATGAAGGATGCCCTACTTCGTGCTACTGTTTCCTCTTTGATGGCTGTACAAGCATCAATAATGCGTTGCTTCATGTCCTCTGGTGTTGTTGGTTCATGTTGGTATACAGCATCCTTCACTGCTCCCCTGTGGTGTTAGGTCCGGAGATCGGGCAGGCCACCTAACTGGGCCACCTCTTCCATCCACCTACCAGGGAACTTACGGTTCAGAAGTTGTCGTGCTCGTAAGGCGTCATGTGTAGGTCATCCGTCATGCTGATACAACATGACCATTCTCCGGTTCAGAGGTACGGTGTCCAAGAGAACAGGAAGATTGTGTCGTATAAATCTGGAGTATTGTCTGCCATTTTGGATGCCATTTATAAAGAAAGGTCCGATAATGGTATCTCCAATAGTCCCACACCAAACATTAACTTTCCACGGACGTTGATGCTCTACCTGACGGAGCCATTTTGGATCCTCTGCGGACCAATAATGCATATGCCTCATATTGACAATTCCTTTGTTGGAGAATGATGCCTCGTCGGTAAAGAGAACATCTGCAAAAAAAATTGGATTAGTCAGTAGTTTTTGCTGAGCCCACCGACAAAATGTTACCCTATTGCGGGAGTCATTTCCATGAAGATCCTGGTGTAAATGAACATGGCAAGGATGAAATTTATGACGTTTAAGAATACGCTGTGCACTTGATTTCGACACACCAACTTCACGTTCAATTTGACGTGTGCTGATTTGAGGATTCTCAGCTATGGTAGCGAGCACAGCTACTTCAGCACGTTCATCTGTGCGTGTTCTAGGACGATGTCGAGGTCTTGGATTTAAGCTTCCCGCTTCACGTAGACGAGATGTGAGACGACCAAACATCCGGCGCGAAGGCGATGGCTTGCAAGGGAATCGTCTTCTGTACAGTCGTTCTGCCTGAACAGCATTTCTCCCACCTACAACAGGGTACAGTACAGATATGTACAGTAGGGTAGAAAACAGACATATTAACGTAATAATCATAACGTTCGCTAACAGTACTTCCCGTCAACGTACATTCTCCATAGATCAGCAACATTTCTACCATATCTTCATGTGTGTACATTAATTATACTGTACAGTATAAGTTCCACAACACAACGTTTATTCACAATGTGTACTACCTCCGTGCCTTCACTAGATTACTCTCATGCACGACTACACTGCCAAGCGGTGTACTGCACGCCAAAGCAACAACAAATGGGATGCTAGGAGGGTACTGGAGTACAGGAGTTTGCAATGGCCGCAAATCATAAACAAGGCGAAGTGGTAACTGTGGTAGTAGTGGGAACTACGTTGGACACTTGACTAGATAGAGCCAGGCCCTGCCCGACAGGCACAATGGGTCATATAACGCATTAGATAAACCTTATTTTGGGTGTGCAGGATAAATCAGACAACCTGACGGGTATACACCGATCGGTACTGGTTCATATTGTGTACGTAGATACGTAAAACGTGCAAGAGAGAAACCATTATGTGCTTCTGAGAGTTGATGGCAGCACACCGTATTATTCGTTTCGGACCTCTTGATAAGTATAGAGGTGTGATTACACATTTCAATCACATCGCGATTACGAGCAACATGGGGTTCACGCCTGAGCCTCTGGACGTGCGCTAGCAGCGCACGTCGGGTGTTTAAGGCGTCAACTTCGCGTCTCAATATCTCGGGATGTAATGGGAATATTGCGATGCAATCAACGCCATTGTGTGTGTGCTTTGTTATGCTATGGATTGCTGAAGAAAAAATATAGGAGGTCCATTTTAAAAATAAGTTTGTGTTAAAAAACACATATGCTTTCGTTTCAGAATGTTTCCAAATATGTACATTCATGGGCCCCAGCCCTACATTGGTACTGGTGAAAGTCGTTTTCCAATAGCTGTTATTGTTCCAGAGATATTTTGGGTGGACAAGATAGCTGGGACACCCTATATATATATATATATATATATATATATATATATATATATATATATATATATATATATATATATTACAGTTCAGTTTTAAAGATTAATATTTCTATTATTTACACCATGCTTATACTATATTAATAGATTTATTTATTCCTATTCAAGAATTCATCTATGGTGTAGAAGAAGTTGCCAAGAAGATATGATTTCAATTTATTTTTGAAGCTATTCCTGCGGTCTGCCAGACACTTTATTTCATATACTAACATGTCAAAAATTTTATAGCAGCATATTTTATCCCTTTCTGTGCCAAAGATAGGTTGAGTAAAGGACAGTAAGTCTTTCATTTTTCTGGTATTATAATCATGACTGTCACTGTTGTTTTTAAACTGGTCCAAGTTGTTGAGAACAAATTTCATTAGTGAGTAAATGTACTGTGAGGCTGTTGTAACAACTCTCAATCGTTTAAAAAGATCCCTGCAAGATGTGCGACTATGTACCCCACATGTTTTTCTAACCACTTTCTTTTGAGCGGTGAGTACTTTTTCCTAAGTGTTGAGTTACCCCAAAATATTATTCCGTATGACATCACAGAGTGAAAGTATGCAAAACAAGTTACCTTACTAATTTCTATATCCTCAAAATTGGCAATTATTGTGACTGCAAAAGTTGCTGAAGCCAGTCGCTTTAGAAGATCCAAAATATGAATTTTCCAGTTAAGATTCTCATCTATATGTACGCCCAAAAACTTAGTATGCTCTACCCTGTCTACTGATTTCTGTTGGTGTGTTATACTTATAGAAGGAAATGTACTTTTTGCAGCAGAAAATTGGATGTACTGCCTGTTTTCAAAGTTTAGAGCAAGCCATTTTGCAGAAAACCGATTAATGACTTTTCCAAAGAGTTTATTTGTATCATTTTCAAGAGGAGTTTCTTATACTGGATTAATAATGATGCTTGTATCATCAGCAAACAGTGTCAGTTGAGCTTCTTGTTTTAGATAAGGAGGGAGGTCGTTCACACATATCAAGAAGAGAAGGGGACCTATGTTTGAACCCTGTGGAACACCTAATGTCATTTCACCCATTAGATGAAGTGGCAACCTTATTTAAATCACTTGACCAATATAAAGAAACTTTTTGTTTCCTGTTTTGTGGGTATGACTTAAACCACTCATGTGCTATTCCATTTATACCATAGAATTGTAATTTCTGTAAAATAAATGTCTTGGTTCACACTATCAAATGCTTTGAACAAGTCACAGAAAATTCCTATTGGTGACATTTTAGTATATAATGATTCTACTATGTGGACAGTGAAATTGTGTATTGCAGTCTCAGTGGTACAACATTTTTGAAATTCGAACTGTGATTTACTAAGTATCCCATTGCTGTTGAGATGGCTAAACACGATTGAGTACATTATTTCCTCGAAGATTTTTGAAAATGCTGTAAGCAAGGGTACTGGCCAATAATTATTGACGTCTATGGTGTCCCCATTTTTGTAGAGAGGCCTGACAATGGCACATTTTAACCTGTCTGGGAAAATACCTTGAGTTAGTGATGTATTACATATGTGACTCAAAACATCAGCTGTAATTGCTCCACGTTGTTTTAACATCTACTCCAACAGAAAATGTATTTCTCAAAGATTTAATAATTTTAGTTACTTCACAAGAGGTGTTACTCAGGTGGCATCCGATGACTAGTACTCGTCCAGTCACCGAGCTCTACTGATGGAACCCCCCTGCTGTTACTGCATCTTTATTGGAAACGCAGGCCTCCTCGCCTAGTTTTACACTGGCGGGTCCGCCTCACGTGACATGTGGTGGCTTTATTTTGGATCAGATAGTGTCCACGAATACTTATATAATAACTAAATTATCGAGTTTGAATTGCTTGTCGATAATTCTATACCTTCAGTGGCTGGCTAGTTCGTAAATATTTAACCGCGCCTCTGCTTTTGTTGCAGAAGCTGTTGCACACAATTAATGGTTGGTGACATTCGTTAATACAGTGTACATCTACACCTCCAGCTACATCGTACTGACGGAGTGTACTTCTGGTACCACCAACTGATCCCCTGTTGCCTGCCGTTGTGGCCGAGCGGTTCTAGGCGCTTCAGTCTGGAACCGCGCGACCGCACGGTCGCAGGTTCGAATTCTGTCTCGGGCATGGATGTGTGTGATGTCCTTAGGTTAGTTAGGTTTAAGTAGTTCTAAATTCTAGGGGACTGATGACCTCAGAAGTTAAGTCCCACAGTGCTCAGAGCCATTATGATCCCCTGTTCCCTGTTCCACTCACGAATGGTGCGTTTGAAGAATGACTGTCGGGAAGCCTCTGTATTGGTTCCAATTTCTCGAATTTTCTCATATCGTTTATTTCGCAAGATGTGTGTAAGAGGACATTTGGATGATGTCGTCCAGGATACCGAGCAACATATATAGCACACGCCCGTTGTCATTTTGATCACAATAGCCATACATCGATATCGACCTTTTCGCAATTGGTAAAAGGTAGATTTTAACACGGGTAATGTATCACGAAGCAAATACCGTCCGCACTGGCGGAATGTTACGTCATACCACTTACTTATACGTTTGTGACTATTACAGCGCCATCTATCACAAAGGGAAAAACGTGGTCCAACATAAACATTTATACTTCTCAACGTATTACACGAATATGTAATAAAAAGTGGGTGTTCCTATTTAAAAAGCGGAGTTGATATCCGATTGCCCTATGGCAGCGCCATCTAGGGGGCCAACCATAGCGCCATCTAGTTTCCCCCTTCAAGCTAGACGAGGTTCGTTCTTTGTAGTTTTTTCGTTTAATGCTAGTTTCGTGAGATATTTGGCCTGGTTACTATCAATGGACCACCCTGTATAGAGAACTGTTACAGAATGCCGCATAGTAAGAGTTAAAATGACTAAATAAAGTTCTCGGTCTTCCTCAATTGATAAAAACCATCATAAATGATGAACGTCCATTTCCTGTGCGCTAGGTTTCCTTGGTAGACTGTGGGGCGGCGAAGAAGTTGTCGAATGCGTTGTTTGAATGTTCATTTCACGTAACAGACTATTGCCGATGCAACATATGTGGGACGGCGAAGAAGTCGTTGTTTAATGTTGAATGAAAGTTGAACATTGCCACCTTAAATCACGCGAGCCTGGCAACTAATTTGGTGGCCAGTCAGAAAGCGAAGGGAAACTTACTGACCTTAGTTCCCAGTCTGCACGGCCACATTCCTGTACAGCCCAGCTAAACGAAAAATATCCATAGTTCTTCACGGGATTAGGGCTGCTTCAATAAAATTTAAAGTTCCAAACAAGATTTTATTATCTTAAAGGCTCACACAAATTACTCGAAACTTCTGAAAATGCTAAAGACATTAAATATTGTTAATTCAGCCAATCGTTTAATAGTTCAGAGGCGACTTCTACAGCAAGTTCCTCCCGAATAGTTCATTACTCTAACTAACGGTGCTCTATTAATAGTTCGCAATAATGTTAAAAAAAAAAAAAATTAATGCTCGCCTTAAAAGTGGAGTTAGTCACCACTTGCCACGCGGAATTATACTTCACACGGACGGCACAATAACAGTTTGTTACCGAAGTCTAAACGATCCAGGACGGTGTACAGTCCTCGCGATTTTCAATGTCCGTTTACATTGCTAAGTACGCGCATGTCACAGCCCGCTATGACGTCACCCGAGGCGAGGCGCGATCGGACGTTAAGCTCGCGTGGACTAGGCGTTGGTCTAATGCGGAGTGAGCTTACTACTGCCTCTGCCGCTCTTTTTATATAGCTCCGGCGCGTACCGCCAAGAGAGCATCTGTTCTTTCCGTTCATATGCAGATGCCTGCGGCCTCCAAATGACCGCTATCTCAGGCACATAATCTTAAATATCACATTTAATAATAGCTTTACAAACTTCTCAATTTTTGTATACATACATCTGAGCAGTACAGAAGCACGTAGAAAATCTCAGCCCGCTAAAATTAAAACTTTACTCTCTAGAATTTTTACAATGGAACTAACGGTAGATTGTTACCTCTGAACCATAGCTTTATCAAGACTTGTATCAGCTGTTAATTATGCTACAAGACTAAAACTTGGTGTAGCTTTGTTAATTGTCCTATCTGATCATTGGTCTTAAAGAATTTGTTTTATCATTAAAATTTAAAGTACTTAATCTATAATGCTTATGTACATTTTACTCACAAAAGTAGTTTTTACTAAATTACTAAAAAACTAGAAGAGGTAACTGATTGTGGTATTTCCATTATTATTATTAGGGTGAACTGAAGCATCCTACCAATTTTCAATATTGTAGCTCTATTATTTCGCGCCTCTGATTTTTCCGAAAAACGCGGATTCTGGAGTCAATTTTAGTTTTATGGTTTTGGAAACCAGCACCACTCATTAATGACTTCTTACTGCACCTTCTCACCAAATTTTGGCTTCCTAGCGTCATTATTTAGCGCCTCCTATTTTTCTTTCAAAACGTGAATTTTACGTAAACTATTAATTTTATAACATTAAGATTTGTTACCTGAAACATTATTACATAGAACTATACTTTAACAAAGTTTTACACACAAATCTTAATTTTTACTTTTATGTTAAATGTGGTGCAATACTATATGCAGGCGCGTTACGATGACGTGACGCTACTAGCAGTGAACTAGGGTAAGTCCCGTGCACTCGCTCGCCTCTGTATCTTATACATGATACAGCGCTTGCTTTGCTTCAAGACCTCCACATTTACCATCTGACCTGGCACAACTTCGTGCTGGATAATGCCTTTGTAATAAAAAAAAAAAAAAAAACACACACAACCAACATCACCTTAATCGTTGACCGACTCATGTGTACTCTTTTTGGACGACGTGACACGACTGCATTTTCGTTTCAGCATCATAGCCATACACCCATGTCTCTTCGCCTGTTATGATGTTCAGTCCAGAACCGCGCTGCTGCTACGGTCGCAGGTTCGAATCCTGCCTCAGGCATGGATGTGTGTGATGTCTGTAGGTTAGCTAGGTTTAAGTAGTTCTAAGTCTAGGGGACTGATTACGTCAGATGTTAAGTCCCATCGTACTTAGAGGCATTAAGAAAGAGTTCTTTGCAAAGAGTTCCTCACACATTTCAACACGGAATTGTCTCCGATCTCCAGACAACAAAAGCAGCAAGAATTTTGCACTGACACGACGCATCTCAAGTTTTTCACTCAAAATTTGATGGCAAAAGCCTACACTGATGTCCACCTCCTCAGCAACTTTCCAAACATTAAACGACGATTTCCGCGAATGGCAGCACGAACGCTATTCACATGGCCATCATATGTTTATATGGAAGGACGTCCACACTTGGAAACGTCACAGACCGACATTCTGCCCTGTTGAAAACGTTTAAACCACTCACAGCACTGCGTGTGACACATGCAGTCCTCCCCGTATGCTTCGCTAGACATTTGAAATGCGTCTGTGAAAGTTTTGCCAAGTTTGTAGCAGAATTTCCCATACACACGTTGTTCTTGAAGCTCCTTCATTGCACTAATCCAACGAGCAGACTGTACATGTGCTTACTTCAGCGAATGTGGTTTGCTTGTTGATTGTCCGAGCGACACGAGGCAAATGGCGGATTGTTGTTTAAACCTGCCGCTAGGTGCGCTCATTAGCGGCAGCGCTTTATCTCTGCTGTTTGGCGAGCTATTTCAAACGCTCGTTCTTTTTAAACATACCGCATATGCGGAAATATATACGCATGAACAAATTCTGGAATAAATATATTAAAATATTTAAAAAATAGCAGTACAAATATGAAAATAAAGATTACTAGTGACAGCAGTGGAATTACTTCTTTATGCCTGTTTAACCTACTACTTTACCAATGTGATTTGTAGACGTACAACAGAGGCTCATTATTGAACAGGTGAATGAAAGCATGCACTAACCTTCTGCTCTTCAATCACTCTTTGTGGCACTATAATTTCGTATAGCGTCAAGACTATACACACGTGTTGGCAGCAGTTACAAGAGAGAGAGGGAGAGAGAGACAGGAATTACGCTCTGAGACTCACCTCTTCGCCAATGGCTTCAGGGTCACTCTCATCGCTCATCATACACGCTACGTAGTTCAGAAGTTGCATTTTATTTTGTACATATTTTATTGCACACGAGTGTATTTTATTGCCTTGGCACTCTGTTGGACCGTGTTGACATACAAATTCATATCCTCTTGAAGTTTTTGTCGTCTGTGGAAATAAAATAAAAAAATAATTAGCTTATAAAGTAGTTACTTTCTGCGATACAAAAATTCTCTTAGTTATTGACGTCACGAACTTCGGAAGAGGGTTACTAATAAAGAATCAGGTTGTTGTGATCATAAGATATCAGTATATGTTCTTGCAAAACTTTTATGTCAACTGTTTTCACAAGAATACTTACGGAACATTGTTACACAAGTGGAAAAGTACAAGTGAAGCAATTTTTATAGTAGTATTCGCGGAATTCAGTGGGTCATATAAGTTTATGTTAACGTAGTGATATATTTCGCATCTTATCAAAACAATGAAAATTTTATAGCAGAGACGAGGCGGCCTGTGCGAAATAAATACCCATCAATTCAGAATTAAGCAATTTAAGTGCATCTAAAGATTTTCTGGTGTGGAGCCATATCGCTTTTTGTTTGCTTGTCGTCCAGTTAAAATTTCATACGTACATTCAGTGTGAGACTGAATCCACGATTTTGCGAGAAAACTAACAGTACAGTGTTATAATTTAATAAGTGTCAATAAATTTTTCAGTTTGTTTGAAACTAATATCATTAAAAACGCAAGAATAAAACTTATTCATAGTAATTTTGTACAGTGTCAACATTGTTGGATTATTTCCAAATCGAAATTATCCGCAGCTTGAGTAGACTAAATTTATTAGACGTTTTTTATTTACATACATGCATACATCAAACCTTGTTCCATAGATCATGAATACGACATTCGTAATGAGGAACTTATCACTTTAACATAAATTTTTTCACCTAAATTAATTAATTAATTTTTCTACAGTTAGTACTTCATATCTAAAAATTCATCTATAGAGTAGAAGGAGTTGTCATTCAGAAGTTCTTTTAATTTGCTTTTAAATGTTGGTTGGCTATCTGTCAGACTTTTAATGCTATTTGGCAAATGACCAAAGATTTATGTGGCAGTAATATTCACCCCTTTCTGTGCCAAAGTGAGACTTAATCCAGAATAGTGAGAATTATCTTTTCTTGTACTGTTGTAGCTACACACTTCTCTTTTTTTGGTCTTTTAATTGGGATGGGTTATTAATGACAAAGTTTATGTGTTAATATATGTATTGCCTAGGTTTTGTGAATATCCCGAGTTTTTTAAATAAATGTCTGTAAGGTGATATTGGGTGGATTACACGTTTTTGTACAATAATACTTTCTCTCTTAACGATTAATTGCGCCAAAATATGATGCCATATGAAAGCAGTGCATGAAAATAGGCATAGTAGGCTAATTTACTGATTTACTTATCACCAAAATTTACAATAACCCTTATAGCATAAGTAGCTGAACCTAACCATTTCAGGAGATCATCGATTTGTTTCTTTCAATTCAATTTCTCACCAATGCACACATCCATAAATTTTCAATATTTTGCCTTATCAACAGACTTCTGTTCATAGTCTATATTTATCAATGGTATTATGCTATTTACTGTACAGAATTGTATAAACTGTGTTTTCTCAAAATTTAGTTAGAGTCAATTTTCGGGAACGACTTAATAATTCTGTGAAAGACGTTATTTACAATTTCCTCAGCTGATTCTTGTTTGTTGGGTGTGGTTACTAGTATCATCAGCAAAAAGAACTAGCTTTGCGTCTTCATGAATATAGAGTGGCCAGTAATTAATATATATTAAGAAAAATAAGGGGCCCAAGACTGAACCCTATGGGCCACCATTCTTCATACCTCCCCAGTTAGAGGACACTGCTGAGTTTTTTCAGACTATCTGTACTGTTAATTTCAACCTTCTGCATTCTTCCAGTTAAATATGAATTATACCATTATTTTATTTTTTACTTTATTTTATTATTTGGTGTAGTTGGTTTTACGATTAAATAATGTCTCACCAGATTTCATCTTCATATCGTTACTTGTATCTTAGTATGTTCTACAGAAATGAGTAGCATTTGAATCATGTCGGCTCACGGGTTCAAGGTCGACATCGGTATCTCAGCGCAAGACCACCTACCGGTAAAATGTGCCTGCGGCTCTGTTGCCGCTGTAAACCGAAGCTAATGGAACAATGTGACTTGAGAAACGTGCAGGATGCCTCACAGACATGTGGGCGCACTGTACCATCAAATCAATGAGTTTGAAAGAGGACGCATTATTGGCAGGCGAGAATGTGGTGCATCCATCCGGAAAACTGCTGCTCGTGTGGAATGAAGTGTTTAGTCACTGCAATGGGTGTGTGCAGAATGGTCCACAGAAGGCAATAGAACAAGACGAGACGGGTCAGGTCGCACCAAACAGATCATCCCCTGAGAAGATCAATACCTCATCCGAATGGCACTGCAGGACAGATCTGCGTCCTTGTCGGTTCTTGCGCAATAGTGGAACGGTGTAACACATCCGTCGCTGTTTATTGCGGCATGTGTTACTTGCGAGTCGTCCAGTTCTCCACCCATCTTTGACGATTGTGTGGAAATATGCTAGACGGCAATGATGTATCGAATGACGTCGCTGGTGATGGGGATGGTATCAGATAGTGTATTCGCACGAATCCTGTTTGAAGATAATTACCGCATTTTGGTTCGCCGCAGACAGGGAGAGCGGTATCACAGTGACTACATTTGCAAAAGACATACAGCGCCAATTCGAGGCCTTATGGTGTGGGGTGCTGTTGGGTACAACAACAAATCACAGTTGGTACCTGCCCAGGGCACTGTGACCAGTGTTACTTATATGAATGACATACTGCGACCTGTGGCCATACCCTTTCTGCACAACAACCCCAACGGCATTTTCCAGCAAGACAATGCACCACCACATGTTTCTGCACGAACACGTGCCTTCTTGGTGTCACAGGATGTCAGCCTTTTGGTCTGGCCTGCCAGATCACCAGACTTGTCACCAGTTAAAAAATGTGTGGGATATGGTGAAATGCCGGGTGCATCGCTGTGACCCAATGCCAACCGTCACGGATGAATTTTGGAAGCAAGCAAATGCAGCATGGATGGCTATACCACAGGACGCCGTTCGCACCTTATATGCGTCGACGCTGTCACGCGTGGAACAAGTTATCAGGCCCCATGGTAGACCCAATGGCTACTAGGCAACAAGACATGCTGAACTGAGGTGACTGAAATGCTAACCATTTCTCGAGAACATATTTGACACACACAGTGGTTATGGTTACTACAAGCCACACCACAAGTTGGGAAATGATGCCAAATTTCTAGTAGATTACTGTCGAGTTGAGATTTTCACACACAAATGTTTTATTCATATCTTACAGAAACTAGCAGTAGGCCAATAAACAGCCTTTTAAACACGCCGCTAACGGCAATCAAGTAATTTATAGCAATACAACAATTCAAAAAAAATCTGTTTTTAAAAAAATAGAAGTAACAGTACGGCAATAAACAACCTATCAGAACACGCCGCTAACGGAAATCAAGTAATTTACAGCAATACAACAGTTTTAAAGAACATTATTAAACAGGCTCCTAAATTAAATACAGGACTTTGTTAATAAAGTATGGTGAGGTAGTGAAGCTACCAACACCGCCATTAAAAAAAAAAAGGTCTCAGCAAACACACGATTAATGGCAATAAAGGAATGAAGGAATTTAAAAAAAAGTTTTTAAACAAAAGTGTCCTGGAATATCATTAGAACATAACATATGACGGACCCATGTAAGGCGGGCACAAATCACCCACTCAGGGATGCTCAGGCTAGGCAGCATACTGACCAATTTAAATACACCCGTAAACACAATTGCCACTCTCAGGCTGGTCACTGCACCGACTTTTAGCCAGCGAAAACTTGTTATGAGATGGCTTAACTTGCTGACAGAGTTAGAGCTTACCTCGTGCAAGGAAACATTACACCACACAGTCCTGAATGCGTGACCACCTGATCAACCAACAACAAGCATGAATTTACTCATAACGCACGACAGAATAGCAAAACAATTAAACTGCCAAAACTACACCACCCCTTGAGCAGTAACGAGAGGAGGAGGAAAGATCACTGTCTTCAATTACACCGGTGCCGGGGACAGGAAACCCGATCGCCGGAGGCCACAAGGCAGAAGAGACACTGGTTACGCAAACTTATTACTTAATGATTAAACCTTCCACTAACTTAACTTGCAAATACACTCCAACAAGCACTACACGACCTCCGATGGCAAGGATCCACACATCCGAAAGCGCACGCGTCGCCAGTGTACCCAACACGCCATGGTCACGCGACAACTCGCTCTGTCACCGGAGTTTACGTCTTCTCTGCAACGTTGACGGGTAGTGACCGCTCCTTCATTTTTTTCCTTTTTGTTATTTTAATACTTATACAAACAGGTAGGCCGTCAGCGGCATGCTACACCGCTCTTCAGCCATAGTGTTGACAATGACAGAACACAGAGTGGAGAAACAGAATGAACATAGTGACGGGCTAAAAAAATAGTGGTCACAGATACACAAAAAACACGGAGCCGTTCACACTCGACGATAACGACACTGAAAACATGTTGACACGGCGCACAGAACACTGATGAATCCGACGGCAGAAGTGAACGTAGAAGCGTGACGGCGGACACTAAAAACACAAAACGACATCACACACTCGAGACACAGATGGCGATGATCTCTGGCACGCGAAAGTCCACGTAGCATGTGCGAGTCCGGGGACCTGCCAAGAGGGGAAGAAGGTGGGGGGGAGGGAGAGGGTGGGGAGGGCAGAACCAAGATGCCAATGGCTGAGGAGATGGGAGGAGGGGTAGAGGGACAAGGGAGGGGAAGCCCAGGGGAGGGGTGGGGAGAAAGGGAGGAGGAAGGGAGGGTGCCTAAAGGAACATACAGAGGAAGAGGGAGGGAGGATCAAAGTTGGTAGGAGGGGTAGGAGGGCATCATCAGGGAGGGGGAGCTGGCGGAAGCCACCTTGGGAGAGAGTAACAAGGGTGGAGAGATGGAGACCGGGTGGAACGTGGGAATACAGGCGCGGCAGCGAGCAAGGGTGCGAGAGGATGGGTGAGATAAGTGGGTGAGGAGGATCGAGTTTGTGGGAGGTGTACAGGATCTGTATCCTCTCAAGGAAAAGGAGGAGGTGGGGGAATGGTATGAGATCGTACAGGATCCGTGTGGGGGAGGGGAGACGGATGCGATAGGCGAGGCGGAGAGCATGGCGTTCAAGGATTTGGAGGGATTTATAAAAGGTGGGGGGGGGGGGGGGGCGGAGATCCAGGCCGGATGGGCGTAACAAAGGATAGAGCGGATGAGGGATTTATAGTTGTGGAGTACGGTGGAGGGGTCCAGACCCCACGTACGACCGGAAAGGAGCTTGAGGAGGTGGAGTCGGGAGCGTGCCTTGGCTTGGATTGTCCGGTGATGGAGGGTCCAGGAGAGTCGACGGTCGAGGGTGACGCCAGGGTACTTAAGAGTGGGGGTGAAGGCGATAGGACGGCCATAGACGGTGAGATAGAAATCAAGGAGGCGGAAGGAAGGGGTGGTTTTGCCTACAATGATCGCCTGGGTTTTGGAGGGATCCGCTCCTTCATGTTGGGTGTCTTCTTTTTAAACTCCAGTGTTGAAACGGGGGACTTAAAGAAGCTTGTTAACGTCCCACCACGGTGAAATGAATAGCAACTACTCGTGGGGTTATTCTGTATACAACCAATCCGCAGGGAGCTCTTCCGTCGACTCGACCCGCTCGTTACGCACAACCGACACACATCACGTGGCGACTCGCTACAACCGACCACGCCTGGTCCGCGCTGACGAGCCATACTACTCTCCGGTGTCCACTCGACTCTCTCAGCGCACTCCCCTACTTCCGCGCCGCCACACGAAGTTACCACCGGTCAAAGATCTCACTTTCTCCATAGCAGTTTCCCGGAAGCAAAATGCAGATATCGATAGCAGAGGGAAAAGGCAACCGAGCAGCCACTTAATGACAGACAGCATATCAAACAAACATGTTAGGTGAAGAAAAGGGAAACCAATGCAATTTACACAAGGTGTAGCACGAGTCGATACACGGCTCAATATTAATGTGCATGTCCTATTAATCTCTAGTCGTTCAAGGTGTTCTTTTTTTTTCTAAACATGAGTGTATTACCAAGATATGGTAGCGTAAAACAGGGCGCAAGTTGTGAATGCAATACAGCTGCTCGGCATTCTGAGCTCTCCCTACAATGCCAGTACAGTTGTCTGAGAGGTACCGCAAGCAGCTGTCGAGAGGCGAGAATTGCCGTCTACACGGGATGTCTAAAGCCGCAAAGCGCGGCTGAGACCTTGCCCACTCTCGCACATTGCGAGCGAGTGGACAATCGGCACTGTTTACACGACACATTTACCTGCAAAAGCTTTCGAAGAGTGAAAAACCTTCGCGTATATATCCAGCCATACCCCCGGCCTAATCGTTTGTAAAATTCGTAACTTGCATTGTTTGGCAGGAAGATCTGCAGCGGATAGGCACTTGGTGCAGGGAGTGGCAACTGACCCTTAACATAGACAAATGTAATGTATTGCGAATACATAAAAAGAAGGATCCTTTATTGCATGATTATATGATAGCGGAACAAACACTGGTAGCAGTTACTTCTGTAAAATATCTGGGAGTATGCGTGCGGAACGATTTGAAGTGGAATCATCACATAAAATTAATTGTTGGTAAGGCGGGTACCAGGTTGAGATTCATTGGGGGAGTCCTTAGAAAATGTAGTCCATCAACAAAGGAGGTGGCTTATAAAACATTCGTTCGACCTATACTTGAGTATTGCTCATCAGTGTGGGATCCGTACCAGATCGGGTTGACGGAGGAGATAGAGAAGATCCAAAGAAGAGCGGTGCGTTTCGTCACAGGATTATTTGGTAAGCGTGATAGACTTACGGAGATGTTTAACAAATTCAAGTGGCAGACTCTGCAAGAGAGGCGCTCTGCATCGCGGTGTAGCTTGCTCGCCAGGTTTCGAGAGGGTGCGTTTCTGGATGAGGTATCGAATATATTGCTTCCACCTACTTATACCTCCCGAGGAGATCACGAATGTAAAAGCAGAGAGATTAGAGCGCACACGGAGGCTTTCAGACAGTCGTTCTTCCCGCGAACCATACGGGACTGGAACAGGAAAGAGAGGTAATGACAGTGCCACGTAAAGTGCCCTCCGCCACACACAGTTGGGTGGCTTGCGGAGTATAAATGTAGATGTAGATGTACTGTTGTTGCAGATACCTAGAAATGCACGAACTCAGGAAAGAAATTTGGCTGAAAAGCTTATTTCAGGAAAGAAAGAAATCTTGTAGAAATAATTAATGTCATGACCTTTGTATTTGGTATTCACATTATAGGAACAATGATCAATGATGCAGTCTGGCTCGAACTTTTTTAATTTCGTTAATTAATATACAACTAATCCAAAACAATCTGCAAGTCATTTTTTACTGAGCCTCCACATCCTAATGCTGTTTAAAAGTTTTAAAATATAGCAATTCGGACTATTATTGCAGCTCGCGAGATCCGACTGTTGTGACCTACTGGCGCTTAGCACAGTTGCATTGCAATCGGCAAGTTAAAAGTCTAATATTGACAAGAGCAGGGTGATTTGTTTCAGCCTATTCCAGAGGAATACAATTGCACTTCTAAAGCGTGACTATCCGTCGTCGTCGTCCTATAGGTAAACTAAGTGATTGTTAGAGCCAGAATTAAAGATTATTTTATGCACTTAGGAAACAGTAACTGTCTATTCACTTTGCATTTAGTGAAACAATAAGTGGATTGGTATTTATTGTTGTGCCATTTAGTTCATTCATAAAAGAAATTATTCAGGTAGTGAAGGGAGACGAAAATTTAATAGTCATGGGTGACTGGAGTTCGACAGTTGGAAAAGGGAGAGAAGGAAACATAATAGATGAAAATGGACTGGGGCTAAGAAATGAAAGACGAAGCCGTCCGGTAGAATTTTGCATAGAGCATAACTTAATCATAGCTAACACTTGGTTCAAGAATCAAAAAAGAAGGTGGTATACATGGAAGAATCCTGGAGGTACTAAAAGGTATCAGATAGATTATATAATGGTAAGACAGAGATTTAGGACTTTCCAGGGTCAGATGTGGACTCTGACCATAATCTATTGGTTATGAACTTTGGATTAAAACTGAATAAATTACAAAAAGGTGGGAATTTAAGGAGATGGGACCTGGATAAACTGACTAACCCAGAGGTTGTACAAAGTTTCAGGGAGAGCATAAGGGAACAATTGACAGGCATGGGGGAAAGAAATACAGTAGAATGGGTAGCTCTGAGGGATGAAGTAGTGAAGGCAGCAGAGGATCAAGTAGGTAAAAAGACGAGGGCTAGTAGAAATCCTTGGGTAACAGAAGAAATATTGAATTTAATTGACGAAAGGAGAAAATATAAAAATGCAGTAAATGAAGCAGGCAAAAAGGAATACAAACGTCTCAACAATGAGATCGACAGGGAGTGCAAAATGGCTAAGCAGGGATGGCTAGAGGACAAATGTAAGGATGTAGAGGCTTATCTCACTAGGGGTAAGATAGATACAGCCTACAGGAAAATTAAAGAGACCTTTGGAAAAAAGAGAGCCACTTGTATGAATATCAAGAGCTCAGATGGAAACCCATTTCTAAGCAAAGAGGGGAAAGCAGAAAGGTGGAAGGAGTATATAGAGGATCTATACAAGGGCGATGTACTTGAGGACAATATTATGGAAATGGAAGAGGATGTAGATGAAGATGAAATGGGAGACACGATACTGCGTGAAGAGTTTGACAGAGCACTGAAAGACCTGAGTCGAAAGAAGGCCCCGGGAGTAGACAACATTCCAATAGAACTACTGACAGCCTTGGGAGAGCCAGTCCTGACATCTACCTTCTTGTGAGCAAGATGTATGAGACAGGCGAAATACCCTCAGACTTCAAGAAGAATATAATAATTCCAATCCCAAAGAAAGCAGGTGTTGATATATGTGAAAATTACCGAACTATCAGTTTAATAAGTCACAGCTGCAAAATACTAACGTGAATTCTTTACAGACGAATGGAAAAACTGGTAGAAGACGACCTCGGGGAAGATCAGTTTGGATTCCGTGGAAATGTTGGAACACGTGAGGCAATACTGACTGTACGACTTATCTTAGAAAATAGAGTAAGGAAGGGCAAACCTACGTTTCTAGCATTCGTAGACTTAGAGAAAGCTTTTGACAATGCTGACTGGAATTCTCTCTCTCAAATTCTAAAGGGGGCAGGTTAAAATACAGGGAGCGAAAGGCTATTTACAATTTGTACAGAAACCAGATGGCAGTTATAACAGTCGAGGGGCATGAAAGGGAAACACTGGTTGGGAAGGGAGTGAGACAGGGTTGTAGCCTCTCCCCGATGTTATTCAATCTGTATATTGAGCAAGCAGTAAAGGAAACAAAAGAAAAATTCGAAGTAGGTATTAAAATCCATGGAGAAGAAATAAAAACTTTGAGGTTCACCGATGACATTGTAATTCTGTCAGAGAGAGCAATGGACTTGGAAGAGCAGCTGAACGGAATGGACAGTGTCTTGAAAGGAGGATATAAGATGAACATCAACAAACGCAAAACGAGGATAATGGAATGTAGCCGAATTAAGTCGGGTGATGCTGAGGGAATTAGATTAGGAAATGAGACACTTAAATTAGTAAAGGAGTTTTGCTATTTGGGGAGCAAAATAACTGATGATGGTCGAAGTAGAGATGATATAAAATGCAGACTGGCAATGGCAAGGAAAGCGTTTCTGAAGAAGAGAAATTTGTCAACATCGAGTATAGATTTAAGTGTCAAGAAGTCGTTTCTGAAAGTATTTGTATGGAGTATAGCCATGTATGGAAGTGAAACATGGACAATAAATAGTTTGGACAAGACGAGAATGGAAGCTTTTGAAATGTGGTGCTACAGAAGAATGTTGAAGATTAGGTGGGTAGATCACGTAGCTAATGAGGAGGTATTGAATAGGATTGGGGAGAAGGGATCGGTTGGTAAGACATGTCCTGAGGCATCAAGGGATCACAAATTTAGCATTGGAGGGCAGTGTGGAAGGTAAAAATCATAGAGGGAGACCAAGAGATGAATGCACTAAGCAGATTCAGAAGGATGTAGGTTGCAGTAGGTACTGGAGATGAAGGAGCTTGCACAGGATAGGTTAGCATGGAGAGCTGCATCAAACCAGTCTCAGGACTGAAGACCACAACAACAACAACACTATTTAGTTCAGTGGTTGTGTAGGTGTCTCCATTGGTGATAACGCTCACTGAAATTACGTATAAGGTTTGTACAGTAATATGGCCATCATGTGCGGCAGGACAGATGTGTTTATAATAAGTGCCTGTAATGTATGTAATTATGCACGTAGATACTTTATACATAAAAGCTTCGTATGAAGTCAACTAATTGTCACATATAGCTAGTAATGAGCATATTGTTACACTACGAACACAGTCATACGAATAGGAAAAATAAACTGTTAACGCTATATTAAATGTAAATAAAGTATATAAAGTATAAAAGTTACGCAAATTCAGCAGACAGGTCTAAAAGAAATACCAATATTTGTGATACCGCGCTTCGACTTTATTTCGCGCTAATTATTGGGTCGTAAAATTTTTGCTGATTTCTATTAATTGTAGTTCTTAAACCAACTGCACTCCTTAAATTTCTCAGTCAAATTCTTTGCAGTTGCAGTATTTCTCTGAAATACAAGGTGATAAATCGCATGAATCTTTCGTAAAATCGATAAATACACAGTGTGATCCCCCTACAACATATGCTTTTCGTATTAGGTGCATTGTGTTGCCACCTACTGCCAGGTACTTCATACCGCCGACCTCAGTAGTCATTAAACACCGTTACAGAGCAGAATGGGGCTCTCCGCAGATCTCACGCACTTCGAACGTAGTCAGGTGATCGGGTGTCACTTGTGTCATACGTCTGTACGCGAGATTTCCACACTCCTAAACTTCCCTAGGTCCACTGTTACCGATGTGATAGTGAAGTGGAAACGTGAAGGGACACACACATACAGCACAGACGCGTACAGGCCGACCTCGCCTGTTGACTGACAAACATTGCCGACACTTGAAGAGGATCGCAATGTGTAATAGACAGATATATACCCAGCCCATCGCACAGGAATTTCAAACTGCATCAGGATCTACTGCCAGTACTATGGCAGTTAAGCGGGAGATGACAAAACTTGGATTTCATGGTCGAGAGGCTGCTCATTACCCACACATCTCGCCAGTAAATGCCAAACGACGCCTCGCTTGGTGTAAGGAGTGTAAACATTGGACGAATGAGCAGTGAAAAAACGTTGTATGGAATGACGAATCACTGTACACAATGTGGCGATCCGATGGCAGGGTGTGGGTATGGCTAATGCCCAGTGAACGTCATCTGCCAGCGTGTGTAGTGCCAACAGTAAAATTCGGAGGCGGTGGTGTCATGGTGTGGCCGTTTCTCATGGAGGGGGCTTGCACCCCTTGTTGTTTTGCGTGGCACTATTACAGCACAGGCCTACATTGATGTTTAAGCACTATCTTGCTTCCCACTGTTGAAATGCAATTCGGGGACGGCGATTGCATCTTTCAACAAGACCGAGCACCTGCTCATAATGCACGGCCAGTGGTGGAGTGGTTACACGACAATAACATCCCTGTAATGGACTGGCCTGCACAGAGTCCTGTCCTGAATCCTTCAGAACGCCTTTGGGATGTTTTGGAACGCCGACTTCGTGCCATGCCTCACGGACCGACATCGACACCTCTCCTCAGTGTAGCTGCCATTCCCCAAGAAACCTTCCAGCACCTGATGAAAAAAAAAAAAAAAATGAAATGTCGTGTGGATAGGGCCTCCCGCCGGGTAGACCGTTCACCTGGTGCAGGTCTTTCGATTTGACGCTACTTCGGCGACTTGCGCGTCGATGGGGATGAAATGATGATGATGACAACACAACACCCCGTCCCTGAGCGGAGAAAATCTCCGACCCTTAGGATTGACAGTCTGTCACGCTGACCACTTTTCTTTTTTTTGATCTCATTTTGTTCGCGTTTGTTCGTTGCATCTGCTCGGGGCGGACGTCGTAAGACATCCGTTTAAGTTCGTTGTTGATCGATTAGCTCAGTTTTTTTATTACAGAGGGCTGCTAACCCTCTGATCGAACACGCTGAGCTACCGTGCCGGCTGCCCACTCAGCTACCGGGGGCGGACGTGTTCATGACTGAGGGTGGGCCAACACCATATTGAATGCCAGCATTACCTATGGAGGGCGCCACGAACTTGTAAGTCATTTTCAGCCAGGTGTCCGGATACTTTTGATCACATAGTGTAGAAGAAATAATTTGTTTTTTTTTTGTGTACGTTTCATAGATCGTGGAAAGAAGGATTGTCGGTATGCTTCTGTGTGGGCTCTAATCTCTCTGATTTTATCCTCATGGTCTCTTCGCGAGATATACGTAGGAGGCAGCAATATAGTGCTTGACTCTTTGGTGAAGGTATGTTCTCGAAACTTTAACAAAAGCCCGTACCGAGCTACTGAGCGTCTCTCCTGCAGAGTCTTCCACTGGAGTTTATCTATCATCTCCGTAACGCTTTCGCGGTTACTAAATGATCCTGTAACGATGGGCGCTGCTCTCCGTTGGATCTTCTCTATCTCTTCTATCAACCCTATCTGGTGCGGATCCCAGCAGTATTCAAGCAGTGGGCGAACAAGCGTACTGTAACCTACTTCCTTTGTTTTCGGATTGCATTTCCTTAGGATTCTCCCAATGAATCTCAGTCTGGCAACTGCTTTACCGTCGATCAACTTTATATGATCATTCCATTTTAAATCACTCCTAATGCGTACTCCCAGATAATTTATGGAATTAACTGCTTCCAGTTGCTGACCTGCTATTTTGTAGCTAAATGATAAGGGATCTATCTTTCTATGTATTCGTAGCACATTAAACTTGTCTACATTGAGATGCAATTGCCATTCCCTGCACCATGCGTCAATTCGCTGCAGATCCTCCTGCATTTCAATACAATTTTCCGTTGTTACAACCTCTCGATACTCCACAGCATCATCTGCAATAAGCCTCAGTGAACTTTTGATGTCATCCACAAGGTCATTTATGTATATTGTGAATAGCAACGGTCCTATGACACTCCCCTGCGGTACACCTGAAATCACTCTTACTTCGGAAGACTTCTCTTCATTGAGAATGACATGCTGCGTTCTGTTATCTAGAAACTCTTCAATCCAATCACATAATTGGTCTTGTCATATCTTTAAGAGAAATTTCTCATATCGACTATACACTTGTACTGGGGAAAGCCATGACACCTAGAAAGTGACTTATGTGAAATACACTCCTGGAAATGGAAAAAAGAACACATTGACACCGGTGTGTCAGACCCACCATACTTGCTCAGGACACTGCGAGAGAGCTGTACAAGCAATGATCACACGCACGGCACAGCGGACACACCAGGAACCGCGGTGTTGGCCGTCGAATGGCGCTAGCTGCGCAGCATTCGTGCACCGCCGCCGTCAGTGTCAGCCATTTTGCCGTGGCATACGGAGCTGCATCGCAGTCTTTAACACTGGTAGCATGCCGCGACAGCGTGGACGTGAACCGTATGTGCAGTTGACGGACTTTGAGCGAGGGCGTATAGTAGGCATGCGGGACGCCGGGTGGACGTACCGCCGAATTGCTCAACACGTAGGGCGTGAGGTCTCCACAGTACATCGATGTTGTCGCCAGTGGTCGGCGGAAAGTGCACGTGCCCGTCGACCTGGGACCGGACCAAAGCGACGCAGGGATGCACGCCAAGACCGTAGGATCCTACGCAGTGCCGTAGGGGACCGCACCGCCACTTCCCAGCAAATTAGGGACACTGTTGCTCCTGGGGTATCGGCGAAGACCATTCGCAACCGTCTCCATAAAGCTGGGCTACGGTCCCGCACACCGTTAGGCCGTCTTCCGCTCACGCCCCAACATCGTGCAGCACGCCTCCAGTGGTGTCGTAACAGGCGTGAATGGAGGGACGAATGGAGACGTGTCGTCTTCAGCGATGACAGTCGCTTCTGCCTTGGTGCCAATGATGGTCGTATGCGTGTTTGGCGCCGTGCAGGTGAGCGCCACAATCAGGACTGCATACGACCGAGGCACACAGGGCCAACACCCGGCATCATGGTGTGGGGAGCGGTCTCCTACACTGGCCGTACACCTCTGGTGATCGTCGAGGGGACACTAAATAGTGCACGGTACATCCAAACCGTCATCGAACCCATCGTTCTACCATTCCTAGACCGGCAAGGGAACTTGCTGTTCCAACAGGACGATGCACGTCCGCATGTATCCCGTGCCACCCAACGTGCTCTAGAAGGTGTAAGTCAACTACCCTGGCCAGCAAGATCTCCGGATTTGCCCCCATTGAGCATGTTTGGGACTGGATGAAGCGTCGTCTCACGCGGTCTGCACGTCCAGCACGAACGCTGGTCCAACTGAGGCGCCAGGTGGAAATGGCATGGCAAGCCGTTCCACAGGACTACATCCAGCATCTCTACGATCGTCTCCATGGGAGAATAGCAGCCTGCATTGCTGCGAAAGGTGGATATACACTGTACTAGTGCCGACATTGTGCATGCTCTGTTGCCTGTGTCTATGTGCCTGTGGTTCTGTCAGTGTGATTATGTGATGTATCTGACCCCAGGAATGTGTCAATAAAGTTTCCCCTTCCTGGGACAATGAATTCACGGTGTTCTTATTTCAATTTCCAGGAGTGTACTTATGCCCTGCAATAATCAGTAGTAGTTTTAAGTCGATGTTGATTGTCATTTTGAAAAAGAAACTTACTGACACTACTTCAGGTCTAAAAATCTTCAGTCAGGAGAGTAGAGTAAATGTAGTCAGGAAGGGGATCCATTTTCGTTTTTCTTTCCGGCGGAAAAGGTGATCTTGTGTGGCCAGGCCACATGCAAAGCGAGGGAAAAGACGGATGTTGACGGACATGCCGAGAGTACAGACACAAGTCGCGTTTTGTATTTTCGTTGATGTTGAGAATGATGAGTCAGTGCGATGATAGGTAGCATTATGATGCTGCAGTAGCGAAGGATGCGTAAAAGTCGCCTCTATCTTTCAAGTTAAGAAATGCAGGAGTTTCGAAACTAATACTGATGGCAACGTTATGTGCGGTTAGCAAGAGCATAATGGCGGTCATAGGCATATGGCCTGTCTCAGCAGTGTGCACCCATTACTTGTGGTCATATATGTCTCTTGAGGTATTTAATGCGATATGGAACGCTCCGTCACAGCCAAAGAACAAAAAATGAATTCAATGATCGCTTATCCGAATTAAGTTTGCTGAAATAACATTTCATTAAAGTAATTTTTCTGACAGATTAATATTAAAGTGATTAGTAGGCACATCAAAAAAAGTTTTGCATCACCTCGGTTCCGAGAGTTCCGGAACCTGTACAGAAAAGTGGATAAAACATCTTATCCACCCTTTTTATTGCTCATGAAAACCACACATTGCATGTTGTACCACTATATAGCGAGACCTTGAGAGGTGGTGGTCCAGATTGCTATACATACCGATACCTCTAACACCCAGTAGCATGTCCTCTTGCATTGATGCATGCCTGTATTCGTCGTGGCACACTATCCACAAGGTCATCAAGGCAGTCTTGGTCCAGATTGTCCCACTCCTCAACGGCGATTCGGTGTAGATCCCTCAGAGTGGTAGGTGGGTCACGTCATCAATAAACAGCCCTTTTCAATCTATCCCAGGCATGTTCGAGAGGGTCGATAGGGTTCATGTCTGGAGAACATGCTGGTAAATCATGTCGTTATATTCAAGGAAGTCATTCACAAGATGTGCACGATGGGGGCGTGAATTGTCGCCCACGAAGACGAATGCCTCGCCAATATGCTGCCGGTATGGTTACACTGTCGGTCGGAGGATGGCGTTCACGTATCCTACAGCCGTTACCACCAGCAACGTACGTCGGCCCCACATAATGCCACCCCAAAACAGCAGGGAACCTCCACCCTCCTACACTCGCTGGACAGTGTGTCTAAGGCGTTCAGCCTCACCAGGTTGCCTCCACACACGTCTCCGATTATTGTATGGTAGAAGGCATACGCATCGGTGAACAGAACGTGATGACAGTCCTGAGAGGTCCATTCGGCATGTTGTTGGACCCATGTGTACTGCGCTGCATGGTGTCGTAGTTGCAAAGATGGACCTCGCCATGGACGTCGGGAGTGAAGTTGCGCATCATGCAGCATGTTGCGCACAGTTTGAGGCGTAAAACGACGTCCTGTGGCTGCACGAAAAGCATTGTTCAACATGGTGGCGTTGCTGTCAAGGTTCCTCCGAGCCATAATCCGTAGGTAGCGGTCATCCACTGAGCGAGGCAAGTCATCGGCAGTTCCTGTCTCTCTGTATCTCCTTCATAGCCGAACAACATCGTTTTGGTTCACTGAGAGACCTCTGGACACGTCCCATGTTGAGGTCCCTTCCTGGAACAAGGTAACAATGCGGATGCGATCGAATCGCGGTACTGACCGTCTAGGCATGGTTGATCTACAGACAACACGAGTCGTGGACCTCCTTCCTCGTGGAATTGGAACCGATCGGCTGTCGGTCCCCCTCCGTGTAATAGACGCTGCTCATGCGTGGTTGTTTACATCTTTCGGCGGATTTAGAGACATCTCTGAGCAGTCAAAGGGACTGTGTCTGTGATACGATATCCACAGTCAATGTCTATCTTCAGGAGTTCTGGGAACCGGGGTGATGCAAAACTTTTTTTTGATGCGTGTGTTATTAAAAGTTTGCATTAGTAACAATTATGCTACAAGTAGACTGAAGTCAGCTTATCCGTCTTGTGTTTGAGTTTACAGAAAGGTAACGTAAAAGTACGTAAAAATTTTAGTAAAAGTATAAATACAGGGTGATTCAAAAAGAATACCACAACTTTAGGAATTTAAAACTCTGCAACGACAAAAGGCAGAGCTAAGCACTATTTGTGGACGAATTAAGGGAGCTATAAAGTTTCATTTAGTTGTACATTTGTTCGCTTGAGGCGCTGCTGACTAGGCGTCAGCATCACTTGATGCGAAGATGGCGACCGCTCAACAGAAAGCTTTTTGTGTTATTGAGTACGGCAGAAGTGAATCGACAACAGTTGTTCAGCGTGAATTTCGAACGAAGTATGGTGTTAAACCTCCTGATAGGTGGTGTATTAAACGTTGGTATAAACAGTTTACAGAGAATGGGTGTTTGTGCAAAGGGAAAAGTTCTGGACGGCCGAGAACGAGTGATGAAAATGTAGCACGCATCCAGCAAGCATTTGATAACAGCCCAGGAAAATCGACTCGCAGAACTAGTAAAGAGCTGCAAATTCCACAATCAACTGTATGGAGAGTCCTACGAAAAAGGTTAGTTATGAAACCTTATCATCTGAAATTGGTTCAAGCACTGTCTGCAGCTGATAAGATTAAAAGAATCGATTTCTGTGATTTTATCCTTGCTCAAATGGAAACAGATGAATCTTTCGTTTCAAAGATTGTGTTTAGTGATGAAGCAACTTTCCACACTAACGGGAAAGTCAACCGTCACAATGTCTGTGTATGGGACACTGAGAATCCGCGGGAAACAACTCAGTATGATCGTGACTCGCCTAAGGTGAACGTTTTCTGTGCCATTTCAGCCAATAAAGTTTTTGGTCCCTTTTTCTTCGAAGGTGCTACTGTAACTGGACTACAGTATCTGGAGATGCTAGAGAATTGGCTGTTCCCTCAGCTCGAACAAGAAGCACAACAATTCATATTTCAGCAGGATGGAGCGCCACCACATTGGCACTTACCTGTCCGTAACTACCTGAACGTCAACTACCCGAGGCGATGGATCAGCCGCCAGGCAGCCCGTGACAGAGCACTTCATCACTGGCCTCCAAGAAGCCCTGATCTTACCCCCTGCGATTTTTTCTTATGGGGGTATGTTAAGAATATGGCGTTTCGGTCACCTCTCCCAGCCACCATTGATGATTTGAAACGAGAAATAACAGCAGCTATCCAAACTGTTACGCATAATATGCTACAGAGAGTGTGGTACGAGTTGGAGTATCGGGTTGATATTGCTAGAGTGTCTGGAGGGGGCCATATTGAATATCTCTGAACTTGTTTTTGAGTGAAAAAAAACCTTTTTAAATACTCTTTGTAGTGATGTATAACAGAAGGTTATATTATGTTTCTTTCATTAAATACACATTTTTAAAGTTGTGGTATTCTTTTTGAATCACTCTGTATTTTCTTTGAAGCAAAGAACTGAAATGAATTCAAAGTTTGGTTACTTTCACATTTCCTTCAGAAAAGAATTACACACACGTTTCCATCAGAAACGTAGAACAACATTAGCTCCCTCGTAGTTTCAGATAGGTTTTCAGTGGATTTCTGACAGTAAGTAACCACCGCTTTCCTCAAGTCTCAGTGACGCCACCTGGAGGCGTGGAGGCTGGTTAGAACCACGACGCCCTTAAGCAGTGCGTGAGGTAGGCCGTGTGGTATTACGTGAGGTGATTAAAACAGCGCTCCATCCAGGATCTGACTATCGGGATCAGCTCTGTGCTTTGGTGACAGTGTTCGATAGTATAAACTGCCTTACCAAATTAGGATAACACATTAGCAACAGTAGTCAAAATTTCACTAAATATTTAAAATTAAAAGGGGAATAAACTGCCTTACCAAATTAGGATAACACATTAGCAACAGTAGTCAAAATTTCACTAAATATTTAAAATTAAAAGGGGAATTTAGAAATCGTTAGTGAAGAAATACGTATACGCTCCAAACGGAGTAAATTACACGACGAAGACACACGCGAGACACGGCAGATGGCTGAAGCTTCTGGTAACAGGCGTGTGGCCCGCGGTAGAGGCACACAAGGTTACCAGACAGTGCAAGGCGGTGAAGTCTGTAAAGATCACTTAATACGAACTGAAATTAGAAATGAGGTCTTATGGGACAATACACACATCCATGCCCGAGGGAGGGCTCTTACCTCCGACGGCGGAGCGGGGCGGACTGAGACAACGCTCCCGAGACCGCGCGGCTAATACAACCTGAGTAATGAATAGAGCAATAAGTTCACAGTCGTGTAATTAGTACTTAAAACTGAGAAACGGTAATACGCAAAAGATAAGTGGGTCACCCTTAATGGGCCTTACAGTTGTAATCTTACAAATACGAGTTCACATACGAAACTGTAGGCGTAGTCAGGCCTGGAGAAGCGAAGAACGGTTCAGTCACATACGTTTTGAAACAGAAGGTATTGGAAAGTAACACAAATGTACATTTTCGATACAAGTAAACCAGACAAGACTTAAAGAAACTCAGATCATGTGCAAATATCACACATTTCGTGATAAAAAGCCTTCTTCTGCTTCAAGGTACAAGATGTACAGAGTACAATATTATTAGGTAGTTTGAAAAGTATAGCATTTCACTATTCGTAAAATTCTGTACCTGGAGGATTAAAAATATGTTCAGAATGGTGTTAATACATTATATAGCGCTTAAACGTGTAAAACAGGAAAGATGTATAAATGTTGGGCAAAAGTCAATCTCATGTCTGAAAACAACAAAAGCTGCTGAAGATGACAAACTGCTTATGGTGTCTGTACTGCACATTTCTCCACGTGATTCTAAAACCAGTCACTGGAGTGAACTACGGCCCAAAACACATCGTGTGCTCCTAGTTATGCTATTATCTAGCTACTAGAATCTACCCTATTGCACGCTGCTGGAGAGGTGAAGCGTTCCTAGTGGTAAAAAAAAAAAATAAATAAAACACAGGTCATTACCGTTTCCATGAAGAGTCATCGAACAGACGGACAAAACAGTAGGTCTTGTCTCTGATGTCGATCTGTTGTATGTTTATGGTCACATAATGAGGATAATGGAATGTAGTCGATTTAAGTCGGGCAATGCTGAGGGAATTACACTCCTGGAAATTGAAATAAGAACACCGTGAATTCATTGTCCCAGGAAGGGGAAACTTTATTGACACATTCCTGGGGTCAGATACATCACATCATCACACTGACAGAACCACAGGCACTTAGACACAGGCAACAGAGCATGCACAATGTCGGCACTAGTACAGTGTATATCCACCTTTCGCAGCAATGCAGGCTGCTATTCGCCCATGGAGACGATCGTAGAGATGCTGGATGTAGTCCTGTGGAACGGCTTGCCATGCCATTTACACCTGGCGCCTCAGTTGGACCAGCGTTCGTGCTGGACGTGCAGACCGCGGGAGACGACGCTTCATCCAGTCCCAAACATGCTCAATGGGGGACAGATCCGGAGATCTTGCTGGCCAGGGTAGTTGACTTACACCTTCTAGAGCACGTTGGGTGGCACGGGATACATGCGGACGTGCATTGTCCTGTTGGAACATCAAGTTCCCTTGCCGGTCTAGGAATGGTAGAACGATGGGTTCGATGACGGTTTGGATGTACCGTGCACTATTCAGTGTCCCCTCGACGATCACCAGAGGTGTACGGCCAGTGTAGGAGATCGCTCCCCACACCATGATGGCGGGTGTTGGCCCTGTGTGCCTCGGTCGTATGCAGTCCTGATTGTGGCGCTCACCTGCACGGCGCCAAACACGCATACGACCATCATTGGCACCAAGGCAGAAGCGACTCTCATCGCTGAAGACGACACGTCTCCATTCGTCCCTCCATTCACGCCTGTCGCGACACCACTGGAGGCGGGCTGCACGATGTTGGGGCGTGAGCGGAAGACGGCCTAACGGTGTGCGGGACCGTAGCCAAGCTTCATGGAGACGGTTGCGAATGGTCCTCGCCGATACCCCAGGAGCAACAGTGTCCCTAATTTGCTGGGAAGTGGCGGTGCGGTCCCCTACGGCACTGCGTAGGATCCTACGGTCTTGGCGTGCATCCGTGCGTCGCTGTGGTCCGGTCCCAGGTCGACGGGCACGTGCACCTTCCGCCGACTACTGGCGACAACATCGATGTACTGTGGAGACTTCACGCCCCACGTGTTGAGCAATTCGGCGGTACGTCCACCCGGCCTCCCGCATGCCCACTATACGCCCTCGATCAAAGTCCGTCAACTGCACATACGGTTCACGTCCACGCTGTCGCGGCATGCTACCAGTGTTAAAGACTGCGATGGAGCTCCGTATGCCACGACAAACTGGCTGACACTGACGGCGGCGGTGCACAAATGCTGCGCAGCTAGCGCCATTCGACGGCCAACACCGCGGTTCCTGGTGTGTCCGCTGTGCCGTGCGTGTGATCATTGCTTGTACAGCCATCTCGCAGTGTCCGGAGCAAGTATGGTGGGTCTGACACACCGGGGTCAATGTGTTCTTTTTTCCATTTCCAGGAGTGTAGATTAGGAAATGAGACCCTTAAAGTAGTAAAAGAGTTTTGCTATTTGGGGGGCAAAATAACTGATGATGGTCTAAGTACAGAGGATATAAAATGTAGACTGGCAATGGCAAGGAAAGCGTTTCTGAATAAGAGAAATTTGATAACATCTGGTAAAGATTTAGGTGTAAGGAAGTCGTTTCTGAAAGTATTTGTTTGGAGTGTAGCCATGCATGAGAGTGAAAAATGGACGAAATAGCTTGGACAAGAAGAGATTAGAAGCTTTCGAAATGTGGTGCTGCAGAAGAATGCTGAAGATTAGATGGGTAGATCACATAACTAATGAGGAGGTATTGAATAGAATTGGGGAGAAGAGGAGTCTGTGGCACAATTTGACTAGAAGAAGGGATCGGTTGGTAGGATATGTTCTGAGGCATCAATGGATTTAGTACTGGAGGGCAGCGTGGAGGGTAAAAATCGTAGAGGGAGACCAAGTGATGAATACAGTGATTGAGAAAGATGTAGGTCGCAGTAGGTAATGGGAGATGAAGAAGCTTGCGCAGGATAGAGTAGCATGGAGAGCTGCATCAAACCAGTCTCAGGACTGAAGACCACAAAAACAACAACGACATTGTATAATTTATGGAAACTGAGAATCTCTAACATGGGTTCTGAAAACGACAATCGTGTGGTACTCAGTTCTCTCTATTTGCCCACGAGATCCGGAAAGCAGTGGATACATCCACTCAGGTTGATGCCATGTTCCTTGGCTTCTGGACGGCTTTCGGTACAGTTCCCACTGCCGGTTCAAATGGTTGGCTCTGAGCACTATGGGACTTGACTTCTGAGGTCATCAGTCCCCTAGAACTTAGAACTACTTAAACCTAACTAACCTAAGGACATCACACACATCCATGTCCGAGGCAGGATTCGAACCTGCGACCGTAGCGGCCGCGCGGTTCCAGAATGTAGCGCCTAGAACCGCTCGGCCACCCCGCCCGGCTCCCACTGCCGCATAATGATCAAAAGACGAGCGTACCAGACCAGCTGCGTACCAGACCAGCTGCCAGCTGTGTCACTAGATTGATGAGTTTGTAGAGCGGGAAGGAGGGGGAAGAAGAGACAGCTACAAAATCAACCAGCCCGCTCCCCCATGAAGCGAAACCCTGGACCTAAGCCCGCTTAATTACTTGAGTTACTCATGCAAGTAAGAGTGAGGACGATGCTCGTGAAGCTATGTGGAACCGAACCTCCTTCTTCAGGTTCGACAATCAGAGGTACCGATGGGCAGGTTGGGTGGATGCAGTAAAAGGTTTGCTCACCTGTGCGTTTCCGTACGGGACCAGGGTGAGGTTCATGAGCTCGGGCGCCTCTGTGTAGGTGGACGCCAGCTGACCCGTGATGAAGGACTGGCAGCAGGGGCACAGCGACTCGTAGTACACCCCCACCTCCACGGGGCGCACGTAGCCCTCGGCGGTGATGACTACCATCGCCGAAGCCTGCAACGTGGAATGTCTGCATCAGTGTGATTGCAGATCAAGCAAAATAGCGTGGCACCTGCACATAGACGCCTTCTCGTCCTGAGCACTGACCGAGTACACCCTGCTGGTCTGAATGGGTGGGCCCCGCAGCCAACTGTCTCCTTACTCCGTAGCATGGACTGCTATCTTCATGCACAGTAGTTGCAGGGAAAGAGCTTTGTAATCATGTATGTATCATTATATGACATGGCTTTAGTTTTTGATGTATATGTGCAGATTGAAGCTATGTATGAAAATATGTACTAAGGCCAGGATTCAAAGCTCACTGGGCAGATGCACTAACCAATGCGCCACCCTGGTACAGTGGCTCTGCAGAACTACACTCCCCTGCCCCAGTCCAAGTTCACGTTCACACCGCAGCCGACTTCGTATTCACCCTGAACTCTAACAGTACTGGGGGCCAGGAAAGGGGGGAAGGGGACGATACCAAGCGGGCTGAGGCGCGCATGAGAATCAATTGAAGACATAAAGTCTGAAAATGAATCCGTGATAATATTTAGGCTCTTTATTTTGTATCCCGCCTGGATGGCGGCACGGGGGTCTGCTCCTGTAATTTGGAGGGTAGGCCGAATGTAGGAAGCTAGGAGGAGCAGGTGAGGTAGAAATACGACAGTACTGCAAGTAAAGTAAAAGATATTTACTCTAGATGAGACAAGTAATAAAATAACGTTACATAACTTTGGGTATGATGAGCACGTAGGTGCGAAGCAGGATGTATCAAAGCTAACAGAAGTTACACAGACAAAATCTGTAGTGGCTCGCCCACTATGAAAATGAAACAAGATTCGTGCGTCTGTAAAAAGATCGATGCACAAAGCACACAAGTCTGCCGTCACACGCTAGAAAATTGTGATCCTATATAAAATTGCTGAGCTGGTCACTCGCTGAACAATCTGGAATGGCAGCAGAAGATAGGGAAGCCGATGTTTGAAAATTTCGCGTTTAACACATCGCTCAGAATCGGGCAAACATACCCTCATTTGACCGTCACACAGATTCCCGTATGGTGGACGTAGTAATGGGTTCAAATGGTTCAAATGGCTCCAAGCACTATGGGACTTAACATCTGAGGTCATCAGTCGCCTAGAGTTAGAACTACTTAAACCGAACTAACCTAAGGACATCACACACATTCATGCCCGAGGCAGGATTCGAACCTGCGACCGTAGCAGCAGCGCGGTTGTAAGTAGGCTGTTTAGGTTTTTATATTGGTAACGCCACCTAGCGCTCTGTATGAAAGTCACTGGATGTGCTGTGTGCAGTCTGTGGCTGGTTGGCATTGTTGTAATATTCTCTATTGTAGTGTTGGGCAGCTGTATGTAAACAGCGCGTAGCGTTGCGCAGTTGGAGGTGAGCCGCCAGCAGTGGTTAATGTGGGGAGAGAAATGGCGGAATTTTGAGAGCGGATGATCTGGACGTGTGTCCACCAGAAACAGTACATTTGTAAAAATGGATGTCATGAATTGCTATATATATTATGACTTTTGAACACTATTAAGGTAAATACATTGTTTGTTCTCTATCAAAATCTTTCATTTGCTAACTATGCCTATCAGTAGTTAGTGCCTTCAGTAGTTTGAATCTTTTATTTAGCTGGTAGTAGTGGCGCTCGCTGTACTGCAGTAGTTCGAGTAACGAAAATTTTTGTGAGGTAAGTGATTTGTGAAAGGTATAGGTTAATGTTAGTCAGGGCCATTCTTTTGTAGGGATTATTGGAAGTCAGATTGCGTTCCGTTAAATATTGGGTGTAAGTTTAGTGTTTATCAGAATAGGCAAAGAGCGAAATGTCTGAGTACGTTCAGCTCTGCTCAGCTGTTTGAAAAATCAAATAATGTAAGACTTTTATCAGCACAGTAATTCATTAATTTTTCTAAGGGGACGTTTCACGGTTCCGGACTGAAGAACTTAGAACCGCTCAGCCACAGCGGCCTGCATAGTAATGGGTATCCTTGCCGTAGAGGAACGGCTGAAAGAGTTGAAAATAAACGAATCAGCAGCTTCGGATGGAATTCCAATTCGGTATTACAAAGAGCACATTACGGCATTCGCCCTTGCTTAGCTTGCATTTATCGTGAATCTCTCGCGAAACACAAACTCCCAAACGACTCGAAGAAAGCACAGGTGATTCCTATAAATAAAAAGGCTAAAAGAACGTGCCCGCAGAATTACAGACCAACATTCTTAACATCCGTTTGCTGCGCAATTCTTGAACATATTTTCAGTTCGAGTACAATGAATTTCCTTGACATGGAAAAGTTTCCGTTCCCAAAGCAACATGGTTTCAAAAGGCATCACTCGTGCAAAATTCAGCTTGCACTTTTCTTACATGGTACCCTGCAAAGTATGCCTGAAGGACAACAGGTAGATTCCATATCCCAAGATGACTCCTACAGAGGATATTTTCAGTCTCCGGAAATATCATAATACGCTAGCATAAAACAATTTCCAAAATTCTACAACAGAATGACGTCCATAATTTTGTGCGTCTGGTCGACGGCTTTTCTTGAAAATGGAAATCATCTGCGCCTTTCTCCAATTAATAGGAACGCTTCGCTCATCCAGAGAAGTACAGTGCGCTGCTGCTAGAAGGTGGGCAAGTTCTTTCGCATACTCTATGTAGAATCGAATTGGTATCCTGTGAGATCCAGTAGCTATCGAGCGATTTCAGTTGCTTTCCTACGAGAGCTATTCGGAAAGCGAGGTCTGATCGGACACGAAATGGAAACCACAATGAAAATCCGATGAAGCTTTGCACAGGATCTGTCGGGCAATGTCTCTGTATATGCGCGTCGATGGCATCACGTCGCGCTTTTCGGGTCCGAGCGTATAGGGAGCACGTAAAGATGGCTAGAACAACAGTCTCCCGCCAAATATGAGGGTCTGGTGGGAGACGTCGCCTAATGTCAGGCAGCCCACATAACACAACTCTCATGCATTTCTTTCTTCATGACAAATCTCTGCTGTATTCTGCAGAGGCAAAGAAGACACTATTGTAGCATTTTCGATGAGAAGTGTTTGATCACCCACAAAGCAGCCTGTATTGCCTCCTCGTGAGTGTCATATTTGCTGATATGAGCCGCTGGCTACGAAGACAACTATTTGGCACAGACAACGAGCTGTAGACGAATGTAGAGAATGGCGGAAAGCAGAGGCGGCTGCGTTCTATTACGAGGGTACTGGAAAGTTGGTACAACGCTACGACAAATTTCTAACACGGAGCAACGAATACGTAGAGAAGTAGCTGTAAGGTGTAGCTAAATATTTCAAATAAAACATTTTCGACTTTCGCAGTGGGTTCCATTTCACGACCGATCGGAACTTACCTTTCGAATAGAGCTCGTATCCCACGTTTACTTATTTAGATATCTGTCGATTTGTCGTTCGTGCGATGATTTAGAGGAGGAACTACAGTGTGATCTTCCTGTGTGAAGCAGATTTGCAAAAAGATCTTTAGTATTTTGCCTTTTGTGTGTCATCCTTTGCTTTAGTGCTACTACGTTCACAGAGTTGCAAACGGTTCGAATGGCTCTAAGCACTATGGGACTTAACATCTGAGGTAATCAGTCCTCTGGACTTAGAACTACTTAAACCTAACCAACCTAAGGACATCACAAACATCCCTGCTCGAGGCAGGATTCGAACCTGAGACAGTAGCAACAGCGCGGCTCCGGATTGAGGCGCCTAGAACCGCTAGGCCACAGCGGCCGGCGTTCACGGAGTTTATGTTCAGATGGGTTCGAACCGTTTCCTGATTTAAAGTGAGATCAAAAATTCTTAGAATTTTCTGTTAAGTCGGTACACAGGATTTTGCTTTCGAATTCGCTGAACGCCTCATGCATAGCACACACGTGCTTCCATACTAAACGTCTACAGCAATCCTAGCTCAAACAAATTTCCTACCGCGTAGTGACTAGGTGACAGCTCAAAATTATCCCTACATGGAATAAATAAACGCACATCTTGAACTTGTTATAAAACATTTCACATCATTGTATTTTAATTTTATAAGAAAAATCCATTTTGTCAGTTTGTGACATATATATTTTTACTAGTACAAATCATGATACCTATCGGTGGTATGATATTGTGTTTCCTGAAATTCACTTTTCGGTGTACCATTTCGCTCAAAACTTTGTCCAAAATTTTTGGAAAAAGTTGTGGCAAGTTCCTTTGGGACCTAACTGCTGAGGTCACCGGTCCCTAGGTGTACACACTACTTAATCTAACTTAAACTAAGTTACACTGGGGACAACACACACATCCATGACCGTAGGATGACTCGAACCTCCGACGGGGGGAGCCAATATAGGCTAAAAAACAGATGTTACGTGGTAATTAAAAATCTAATGTCTATTGACACAAAGTCAACATGGGTTTATAAAACATCGTTCCTGTGAAACACAGCTAGCTATTTATTCACATGAAGTGTTGAGTGCTATTGACAAGGGATTTCAGATCGATTCCATATTTCTGGATTTCCGGAAGGGTTTTGAGACTGTACCACACAAGCGGCTCGTAGTGAAATTGCGTGCTTTTGGAATATCGTCTCAGTTATGTGGCTGGATTTGTGATTTCCTGTCAGAGAGGTCTCATTTCGTAGTAATTGACGGAAACTCATCAAGTAAAACAGATGTGATTTCAGGCGGTCCCCAAGGTAGTGTTATAGGCCCTTTGCTGTTCCTGATCTATATAAACGATTAGGGAGACAATCTGAGCAATCATCTTCGGTTGTTTGAAGATGACGCTGTCGTTTATAGACTAATAAAGTCATGAGAAGATCAAAACAAACTGCAAAACGATTCGGAGGAAATATCGGAATTGTGCGAAAAGTGGCAGTTGACCCTAAATAACGAAAAGTCTGAGGTCATCCACATGAGTGCTAAAAGGAACGCGTTAAACTTCGCTTACTCGACAAATCAGTCTAATCTAAATGCCGTAAATTCAACTAAATAGCTAGGTATTACAATTACTATCAACTGAAATTGGAAGAAACACACAGAAAATGTTGTGGGGAAGGCTTACCAAAGACTGCGTTTTATTATCAGGATACTTGAAAAACGTAACAGACCTACTAAGGAGACTGCCTACACTACGCTTGTCGTCCTCTTTCAGAATACATAAAAAGAGTTCAAAGAAAGGCAGCACGTTTTATATTATCGCGAAATATGGGAGAGAGTGTCACAGAAATGATACAGGATGTGGGCTGGACATCATTAAAAGAAAGACGTTTTTCGTTGCGACGGAACTCTCTCACGAAATTCCAGTCACCAACCTTCTCCTCCGAATGCGAAAATATTTTATTGACACCGACCTACGTAGGGAGGAACGATCACCACGATAAAATAAGAGATATCAGAGCTCGTACGGAAAGATATAGGTGTTCATTCTTTCCACGCTCTACACGAGATTGGAATAATAGAGAATTGTGAAGGTGGTTCGATGAACCCTCTGCGAGGCACTTAAATGTAATTTTCAGAGTATCCATGTAGATGTAGATGTAGATGTAGATGTCGTAGTCAGAGCCGTCAATCTGTACAAAACATTCGCTGGAAAAGCAAACTAATTTAAAAAAAAGAAATGGCCTCTTTCAGAAGACGTCTCGCTATTGCTGTCAATTTGATAACTGACTCAAATTTGGCGAGACCACAAGTTTCTTTGGGTGCGCTTTATCAAACTGAAGCCACTCGTTGATGATTATGTACCGAATTGAGGACATTTTTAACTGCTGTGTATTGCCTGCTGTTCTAAATAGACCCGAAATTTCTGTGAGATTAAGATCGTGCGGTTTTGCAGCCAGTCGATACACCAGAGTGACCGAGTGTCGCGACTCTTGTAAGACATACCTCCTGCCAATAGCGCAAGGTTCCTAGGGTCGACCTACACGACAGACAGAGCGAGGCCGCCCGCAAAATCTAGCGACGTACTGCGTTCCACTTCTCGCGTCATGTGGAACAAATACAAGCCAGACTCCACGGCTTTACCAGAAGAGCTCGTGCTCCAATTCCAGTCGCAATCGCAGCTACAGCTCCAGTTCACCAGCACGCCGACGACGAATCCGCCGTGGAATCAACCGCTAATCATCAACGCAAGACACTGTCACGGAAAAGTGCTTACGTCTACATCTACACAGATATTCCGCAAGCCACCGTACGCTGCGTGGTGGAGGGTATCCTGTACCACCACTTATCATTTTCTTTCCTGTTCCACTCGCAAAGAGAGCGAGGCAAAACCGGCTGTCTACGAGGGTTGTCCAGAAAGTAAGTTTCGATCGGTCGCGAAATGGACACCACAGTGAAAACCAGATGAAGCTTTGCACAGATGCATTGGGTTGTGACTCTAGTATGACCGTCGATCGCATCAAGTCGCTCTTTTCTGTTGTGAGCGCACTGTGAGTGAGTTAAAGTGTCTAGAACAACGATGTCCCGCACCAAGTAAGTAGGACGGCCCGCAGAGAGGCTCCGCCTTAATGAATGCAGCCCACCTAACACAACTGCCACGCACTTCCTTCATCTTGGCAATTCTCCGGCGCACTCTGCAGGGGCAGTGAAGACGCTCCTGCAGCCTTTTCGATGCGAAGTGTTCGATCACCCACAACACAGCCCTAATTGGCTCGTCCTGGGCATTATCTCTGTTCACATGAAACGGTGGATACCAAGACAACACTTGGACGCAGCCTACATACTATAGACCAGCGTAGAGAATTATCGGAAAGCACCTTCTATGCTGATGATGTTGAAAATTTGATTTAATGCTCCGACAAATGTCTAAGTTGGAGCAGCGACTATGTAGAGAAGTATGCGGAAATTAAATGTTTCTGATTTTCACTGTGGTTTCCATTCGATCGGAACTTACTTTCTGGACAACCCTCGTATATGCCTCCATATGAGGCCTAATTTCTAGTCTTATCTTCGTGGTCCTTACGCGGAATGTATGTTGGCGGCAATGGAATCGTTTGGCAGTCAGATTCAAATGCTGGTACGCCAAATTTTCTTAGTAGTATTTCACGAAAAGAACGTCGTCTTCCCTCTAAGGATTCCCATTTGAGTTCACGAAGCAGCTCTGTAATACTTACATGTTGTTCGAACCTACTGGTAGCAAATCTAACAGCCAGCTTTTGAATCGCTTCGATTCAATCCGACCTGGTATGGATCCCAAACACTCGAGCAGTATTCAAGGCTAGGTCGCACCAACGTCCTATATGCGGTCATCTTTACAGATGAGCCACCATTTTCCAACATTCTCCCAATAAATCGAAGTCGACCATTCACCTTCCCTACCACACTTTTCACTTGCTCGTTCCATTTCATGTCGCTTTATAACGTTACGCCCATATATTTAAAGGCCTTGACTGCGTCAAGCAGAACATTAGTAACACTGTAACCGAACATTACAGTTTTCTTCTTCCTATTCTTTAACTTACATTTTTCCACATCTGTAGCTAGCTGTCATTTTGTCTAAGTCGTCTTCTATCTTCCTACAGTCACTTCGACACCGTACTATACACCACAGCATCATCAGCAAGCAACCGCAGATTGCTGTCCATCCTGTCCGCCAAATCATTTCTGTATATAGAGAACAACATCGGTCCTATCCCACTTCCTGGGAGTATTCCTGACGATACTCTGACGAACACTCACCGCTGAGGACAGGATGCTGGGTTCTGTTACTCAAGATGTCTTCGAGCCACTCGTATATCTGTAAACTTATTTCGTATACTCTTACCTTCTTTAACACCCTGCAATAGGGTACCTTGTCAAATGCTTTCCCGAAACCTGGAAACATGGACTCTGCCTGTTCATCCATAGTTCACAGTGTGTGTGTGTGTGAGAGAGAGAGAGAGAGAGAAAAGGACGAGCTGAGTTTAGTACGAGCGGTGCTTTGTAAAGCCATGCTGTGGACATAAGCGTCTCAGTCTTATGAAAGTTTATTATATTCGAATTGAGAATATGTTTAAGGACTGTGCATCAAAATAAAGGGGTCTGAGCACTATGGGACTTAACACCTGAGGTCATCATTCCCCTAGAACTTAGAACTACTCAAATTTAACTAGCCTAAGGAAAACCTTAGGACATCACACACATCCATGCCCGAGGTAGGATTCGAACCTGCGACCGTAGCAGTAGCGCGGTTCCAGACTGAAGACTCTGCAGCAGTCCGAAGTTAGAGATATTGGTCTATAACCTTTCTTTTACGTTTCTTACACACTGGGGTCAGGTGCGCTTTTTTACAGTAGCTTGGGACTTGTGGCCGGGCGAGGGCTTCACGATAAATGCTAGGGAAGCTAGGTAAGGGGCGAATGCTGTAGACTACTCTTGAAAAATGGGAAAGGAGACGTTGGAGCTCATCAATCTGGACTTAGTCCCTGATGGTGACTGGCACAGACTACGACTCGTATAAAACGGTCTGCTGAAGTTGAGTACTGTGTTGTTGAATAAATAAGTGTTTTCAAATTTTAATTTCTAGACATTTTACTTGTTAACATGGGACGTATTAATGAAGTTCTGTGAACCTGACTCTTGTCTCTCTGGAAGACGGACGTGGCCACAACATACTCATCAAGGACATGTGGAACAACCAGGAATACTCACTCACCGAGAATGATAAACATACTGTAGTTATTTGGAAAGTAGCTGTCTGAATTTCGAGTGTTATGTTTGTGTATCAGTAACTCCAGTCAGTATGCATGCTGCATTATGAAATAGCTGTTTTCATTTTGCAAGAAGAAGTGTCCATAGCATACTGATGCAGAAGATACAGCAACAATTGGCCACCTAGGTCATCGCTCACATAGCGCAAGTGCGAAGATTTGGTAAGTTCGAAATGTGTAGTAGAAATACGATGGTTGCCCAGAAAAAATGCACTGCATTTTTTCATCAACAATTCTTTATTGAACGTAATGAGAATTACAGACACGAAGGAATGGTGTTTTATCTACACACTTTATTTTCCCACATAGTCTCCATCCCGTTCTATAGCCTTCCTCCAGCGCGAAACAGGGGAGTGCGTGCCCCGTCGGTGCCAATCCTTTCCCTGGTGGCGGAGCCAGTGCTTCACTGTGTGAATCACCTCCTCATCGTCCTCAAAATGTCTTTCACGAATGGCAACCTTTATTGGCCGTAACAAGTCGAAGTTTTTGGTGGGCTAGTTCAGGCATGACAGCCGTGGATGGTCTCCCCGACCGCTGCAAATCGTGCAGCTCCGCCTAACCGCCTTCTGATGATGACCTCACCCTCCGTGCCCAGCTAGTAACTGTACTTCTGTCGACGGCAGATGCTCCATAGACTTCTTACAAGCGTTTGTGAATATTCCCCACAGTTTCTTTCTCTGCAGTGAGCAATTCAATGACGACACGTTGCTTGTAACGTACATCACGTACAGACGCCAATTTGAAACTGTCCTGCAGCTACGCTATCTGTCGGAAGTGACGGAAACTTGGCGCGTTCACTCAGGAGCCGTCAAATAATACATATGTAACGTTTCGCATTCGTTGCATATTTGTGGGCTGAGAAAAAAAAATGCAGTGCATTAGTTTCCTCGTAAATGACATTTGCATCGCACAGAAATATAAACTGTAGGAGTTGTAGCAACGTTTCGTGTTATATTAATCTGAAGACCATTTCATCTATGTTTTGAGAAATACAAAATGAAAGGTCATAAGGAATCATTTTACTTCTATTGATATACAAAATCAACATGGATTGCAAAGCGAGGACGCAGCAAGAATGCGAGGTAGTCTGTAACAGCCAAGTGAACATTCATCTGTAAGAAATCCGAAGCAAATAATGGCAAATTTTAAATCAATTTTTTAAACTGCACTTCTAGCTGGCTGCTTTCAAATTTATAAGCCCTGCAATTATTATACAGCCTCTGAGATGGTAGAGAGACAGGGAGCAGGAAGCGAACAGAAAGAGTGGGATGGGGAGGAGGTGAACAGAGAGAGGGTTCGAAGAAATGGACAGAGAAAGGGAATGCAGGTTCCACAAGATTTGTGCTTAGGGAGTGGTTTTATGTGCAATGGCGACGTATGACTAATCGCAGGTAAGGCAATGACGGAATCAGAGAGGGTGAGGAGCTGGACATAGAGAAGGGTGATAGAGGTTATAGAGAGGGAAGAGTAGTAGACGAAAAGAGAGATGGGAGATAAGATGATGGATAGAGAGTGCGGGGAGGAAGAGATGCAGAGAGAAAAGAGTGGGTTTAATAGAGGAGGAGAAAGAGATGGAGAGAGAGAGAGAGAGAGAGATAGAGAGAGAGAGAGAGAGAGGGGAGGGGGGGGGAGCAGAGGAGATGTATGGTGTGCAGTCATCATATCCGAATACACTTTCTTTCATATGTATCTGGGAACGTGGTTGAATTGAGGATACAGAAGGTGTGACTTTGTTACGAACCTCTAATTTTTTTTATATTTTATGCAAGCTTAAGCTACGCTATAGAGTGCTTGATTTGAGAAAATTAGCTCCGCATTCTGAGGAGAAAGCTGGTGATTGAAATTTCGTGACAAGATTCCGTTGCAACGAAAAACACCTTTCTTTTAATGATTTCCAGTCCAAATCCTGTATCATTTCTGTTACACTCTCTCCCATATTTCGCGATAATACAAAACGTGCTGTTTTTCTTTGAACTTTTTCCATGTACTCCGTCAGTCCTATTCGTTAAAGATCCCACACCGTGCAGCAGTATTCTATAAGAAGACGGACAAGCGTAGTGTAGGCAGTCTCCTTAGTAGGTCTGTTAATTTTCTAAGTGCCCTGCCAATAAAACGCAGACTTTGGTTAGCCTTCCCACAACATTTTCTGTGTGCTCTTTCCAATTTAAGTTGTTCGTAATTGTAATACCTAGGAATTTCGTTGAATTTACGGCTTTCAAATTAGACTGACTGAGCGTGTAACAGAAGTTTAACAAGTTCCTTTTAGCACTCATTTGATGACCTGACACTTTTCGTTATTTAGGGTCAACTGCCACTTTCTGCACCATTCCGATATTCCTTCTAAATCGTTTTGCATTTTGTTTTGATCTTCTGATGACTTTATTAGTCTATAAACGTCAGCGTCATCTGCAAACAACTGAAGACGGCTGCTCAGATTGTCTCCTAAATCGTTTATATAGATAAGGAACAGCAAAGGGCCTGTAACACTATCTTGGGGACCGCCAGAAATCACTCCTGTCAATTACTACGAACTGTGACCTCTCTGACAGGAAATCACAAATCCAGTCACATAACTGAGACGATATTCCATAAGCATACAATTTCACTACGACCTGCTTGTGTGTATTGGCAGATCTAGATTTCAACTAGAAACTAGCCATTCTCAATGTACTATCATTTCTGATCAACGCATGTAATGCCTATTGGTCGGGCTTCATCCACAGTTCATAGAACATTTGGAGTCCGATGCTGAGGAAGGTGTGTACCAGTCTTCCACGATGGGATGATAGTACCAGCGGACGACAGCAGTCGACAACGGCAAGTTGCGCTCGCGTATTCGAAACATACGTATGACGTCACGCCACTGCGCAGAAGCTCGCGGAAGCGGAACTTTGCTGTAGTCAGTAGCGAGCTATGGTGTGAATCGGACATTCAACAAAGCTACGATCCCCCTTGAAAATGTCCTCTGCAAATGGGGACGAAACGTCGGGTTTCGAAGTGAAATCCCTTCGACCACGGCATAATGGCACCGAGTATTTTATTAATTGTGACAATTCCGGGCCGCGAAAGTTTACATTTTACAATTAGACGCCTCTAGGGGGAGGAGAAGTCAAGAAAATTGCGACGCATGGAAGGTCTCCAGAAGACGAGAGTGCAGCTCCTGTGTCCCCTCACATTTCTGTCTCGTTTCAGAGCGGTCAGTGCTATTCCGAAGTTTTTGAGGATTAAGCGACTATGCAGCTGGGCCAAGGCGCATCGGATATTCTAAGGACGGAAGAGGATTTACTACGAGAGCGAATTCAACAGAGCCGGCGGGACCTGGCAACCACAGACTGTAAGTTAATTACTATCAGCAATGAACGGTGTTGTAGTGACTCGGATAGAATTGACAGCCTGTTTCACGATTCTGTTTGGAAGCGTATGTTGACAACAGAAAAAAAATTGATAACTTGCAATCTAATAAGAGGATCCGCCAATTAGACGCTTCCCGCACCGTTATCAATTTATCTGGACGTTCGTTATCTGACGGCGAGAGATCTGTGCTTTCCAAGGGTGCCGGCCTTAGTGGACGTGCGGTTCTAGGCGCTACAGTCTGGAACCGAGCGACCGCTAGGCTAGGCGACTGATGACATCAGAAGTGAAGTCGCATAGTGCTCAGAGCCATTTGATCCATTTGATTTTCAAGGCTGGAAATTTTGCCATTAGCCCGCGGGTTGTGCCATGGAAGAAAAATTAGCCGGTGCAATAGCAGACATTCGTAGTGCGGACAAGGTTACGGCTGAAGAAATTCGTATAGAAGCCGAAAGGGTACAGTCTCGCGCAAAGCCTCAAAAAGTAATTTAACTGTGGGTGAGGGGAATGCCTTAAAACGCCCGAATGGGGACGTTGGTGTTATCATTCTCCCCGCTAACAAGGTTTTTCTTGAATGTGTCCGGATTTATTAGATCCGCAAAGTCGGCCGACGTGGCTGTGCGGTTCTAGGCGCTGCAGTCTGGAACCGTGTGACCGCTACGGTCGCAGGTTCGAATCCTGCCTCGGGCATGGATGTGTGTGATGTCCTTAGGTTAGTTAGGTTTAAGTAGTTCTAAGTTCTAGGGGACTGATGACCACAGCAGTTAAGTCCCATAGTGCTCAGAGCCATGTAAAGATCCGTAAACATGTGGGAAACTAAGTAAAGATCCCACTGACAAAGGTCTTACAACTATTATGCGCTTGATAACGAAGTCCTCTGTCGAACTAGAGCGTTCAGTAAAGTCTGTTCAATTCAGTTGTGCTAGCACCAAGACTTTATGGATTGCCGGAAGTCCACAAAGAAAATGTTTCTCTAAGACCTATAGTGAGCGCTGTTGGTTCGCCCACCTATTCGATTGTGAAGTTCTTGGCAACATTATTACGGCCGTATGTGGGCCGATCGGATTCTTATATCAAGAATTCGGCACTTTTTATCAGTAAATTAAATGGTATAATGGTACAGTCGGAGGACATATTAGTTAGTCTTGATGTGGTGTCGCTATTCATTATGGTTCCACTCACTGAAGTGTTGCAACAGCCGATTCGGATTTTTCCTCCCGAGGTTGCAGAACTGTTTAAATATTGCCTCACAACAACGTAGTTAAAATGGAACGAAGAATTCTATGAACAAACTGATGATGTCGCTATGGGGAGCCCCATAAGCCAGGTTACAGTGAGCTTCTTTGTGGAAAAATTCGGGGAGCAGGCATTGGAAACTGCGAACAAGAAACAGAATATTTGGTTCAGTTACGTGAATGATAAGTTCATTTTGTGGTGGCATGGCAGGGAGTAATTGGAACCTGTTCACAAACATCTGAATGGATCAATCCGAAGATTCAGTTTACCAAGTAGAAGGAGGCAGGCGGATGATTAAATTTTCTTGATGTGCTGGTTTTCAAGAAAGAAGATGGTAGCTTGGGCCACACAGTTCACCGAAAACTCACGCACGCAGACCGTTGTTACCTACACTGGGATTCGAGCCAGCACCCACAACAAAAGCGAGGCATCAAAAACGTTGGCGGGTAGAGCAAGGAAAATCTGTGAACCAGGGATGCTTGATGCAGAATTAAAACATCTCACCAATGCATTACTCAAGAATGGTTATGCGTTCGCTGTGGTAAAAAGAGCGTTAGGACCACCGCGAAGAAATCATAGCGATGCTCAAGAGCCGGTTAAATCGAAATTTTCTGCTATTCATTAAGGATCTGACTAACTGCATAGAAAAAATATTGAGAAAGCGGAAGCGGCAATTTACACACCCAGACGGAAGATTCAAGATCAGCTAAAATCGGCAAAAGATTTTCGCCAGCCACTGGAAAAAGCTAGAATTTATAGGTTTCCGTGTAGTTGTGGGGAGGTGTGCGTGGGTACTACAAAAAGAACTGTCAAATAACGATTGGAAGAGCACCAGGGCAATTGCAGGAGAGGGGGAAGTTACAGAGCAGCTGTTGCGGAACATGCTTCACAGCCAGGAGACCACCACATTCATTTTTATAGGAGTCAAATGCTGGTTGCCACAAGCGGATACCACGAAAGACAATACAGGGAGGCCATAGAGATTGTATAACGCCCCACAGATTTTAATAGGAAGGAGGGGTGTGTGTGTTTGGATGAAATTTGAATTCCTGTGCTGAAGAAGATGTGTACGAGTCTTCCACCACGGGATGACAGCAACAGCGGACGACGGCAGTCGACAACGGCCAGTTACGCTCACGTATTCAAAACATGTGACGTCACGCCACTGCACGGAAGCCCGCAGAAGAGGAACTTTGGTGTAGTCAGTAGCGAGCCAGGGTGTGAATCGGACATTCAACAACGCTACGACCCCCCGCCCCTCAGTCCTTGAAAATGTTCCTTGGCAGATGGGGAGGAAACGTCGGGTTTTGAAGTGAAATCCCTTCGACCACGGCATGATAGCCCGGAATATTTTATTAATTGCAACATGGTGGTGTGTAACGTAAGAACGTCGCTGCGTGATGAACAGCAAGCTTTAATCATCTAACAGAAGCAAACTTGGTCTACACGAGGAGAACCCTCACCTTCAGCATGACAACACACGAGCGCTGCAATCCGACGTCTTGGATCGACAGTCATCGATCATCCTCCATGTAGTACTGACTTGGCCCCATCCGTTTTTCATGTGTTTCCGAAACATAAAGAGTACCTTCAAGACTTCCATTTGATGGGGATGAAGCGGTACGAGCAGAGGTGAGGTTCTGGCTCCGTCACCAAAAGTCAGACATTCTACAGGGTATCGGTATCAAAAAATTCACGTCTCTTGGGAGAAAAGAGTACGCCGCTAGGGGGACTACGTTGAGAAACAAATATGTAGACGTGAAGGATAAAGATGGAGAATGTTAATAGAGTTGGTTCTACGCTGAGGTGACAAAAGCCATGGGAAACCTCCTAATATCGTGTCGGACCTGCCCCCCCCCCCCCCCCTTTCCCCAAATACCAGTAATACAGTAATTCGACGAGGCATGGACTCAACATGTCGTTAGAATTCTCCTGCAGATATGTTAAAAAAAGTTGCCTCTACAGCCGTCCATAATTACGAAAGTGTTCCCAGTGCAAGATTTTGTGCATGAAGTGACACATCGATTATGTCACATAAATGTTCGATGGTATTCACGTCGAGCGATCGAGGTAGCCAGATTATTCGCTAGAATTGTCCACAATGCTCTTCAAATCAATCGCAAACAATTGTGGGCCAGTGACAAGGCGCATTGTGACCCACAAAATTACTAGCGTCATTTGGGAACGTGAAGTCCATGAATTGCTGCAAATGGCCTCCAAATAGCCGAACATAACCGTTTCCAGACAATGATCTTTTCAGTTGGGCCAGAGGACCCAGTTCATATAACACAGGCCGCACCATTATGGAGCCACCACAAGGTCGCACCGTACCTTCTTCTCAACTTGGGTCCAGCGCCTCGTGGAGTCTGTGCCGCACAGGATGACCACGAACTGAAATCTGGCCATGTCTGACCAGGCCAAGGTTTACCTGTCGCCAGACCAGGAGAGACGCTGCTGACGATGTCGTGCTGTTAACAAAGGCACACGCGCCGGTTTATCTTCTGCCACAGCTCGTTAACGCCAAATTTCGCCACTGTCCTAATGCACAGGTTCGTCGCACGTTCCCCATTGATTTCAGCGGTTGGTTCACCCAGTGTTGCTGGTCTGTTAGGGCTGACAACTCTACGCAAACGCCGCTGCTCTCGGTCGTTAAGTGAAGGCCGTCGGCCACTGCGTTCTCCGTGGTGAGAGGTAATGTCTGAAATTTGGTAATTTCGGCACATTCTTGACACTGCGGATCTCGGAATATTGAATTCCCTACCGATTCCGAAACGCGACTAGCTCCAACTACTCTTCAGAGTTCAAAGTCTGTTAATTGCCATCGTGCGACCACTATCATGTCAGAAGCGTTGTCACATGAATCACTTGACTACAAATCTACATCTTCATCTACACGGATACTCTGCAAATCACATTTAAGTGCCTGGCAGAGGATTCATCGAACCACCTACACAAAAAAATTTTATATTCCAATCTCGTACGGTCATCGTTTCTCCCTATGTAGATCGGCGGCAGCAAAATATTTTCGCATTCGGAGGAGAAATTTGGTGACTGAAATTTCGTGAGAAGATTCCGCCGCAACGGAAAACGCCTTTGTTGTAATGATATCCACCCCAAATCCTGTATCATTTCAGTCTCTCCCGTATTTCGCGATAATACAAAACTCTCTGCCCTTCTTTCAACTTTAACGACGCACTCCGTCAATCCTATCTCGTAAGGCTCACACACCGCTCACCGCAGAGGACAGAAAACGTAGTGTAGGCAGTCTCATTAGTAAATGTAATGACAGCTCCATCCACGCACTGCAAAATACACTTGTTTACGCGATAGTAGTGCCATTTGCATCTGTGAATATAACTGTCCCATGACTATTGTCATCTGTGTGTATATAAAAAAGCGTTTAGAATTTTCACAAAAAATCGAAGACGCTGCTTTTCAGCCCGCCCTCGTACTAATGCATGTTTGAAAGAGTCGTATGCATGGTAAGTCGCCTGACACCAGTTAGGGACGTACAACTGAGCACAACAATGAGCCGTGGCGCGGCTGGCGCCAGTGTTCTCGCACTTGCAGTGGCATCGCTGCCATCGATTATAGGGTCGCCATCTTTGCCTTCGGCGATTCAGGCCCGTGGTCGGGTGGTTAACGGAGAGAGAACAGAGAGCGGAGCGGATATTCGTAGGGTCGGAGGTGGCTTGTTGACGTTTACCGTGAGGCCTGTGGTACGGCGCCTGTACGCTATGGGCAGGGTCAGCGAGATATCCCGGCAGTGACTTGATGGGACCTCGTGTTTGGTATCGCGGTGCTGCACTGTTGTGTTTTGGGGCTTTTCTGCTGCGAAGGCATGTGTAGGTTCTTGTTACTGGCCATTCAAATTGAGATGTGTCTATGGCGTGACGGAGGAAATGTGTGATTGTCGCCGCTGTTGCATGTGAAAACGCTTCGTCTGCCTTGCGTCTGTGCAGGAAATTATGTGAAGTACATAGCTGATACCACGGCGACGCCTTGCCCTCACGCGTTGTTGAATATGTTTCGGAATTACTGAATGGTGAAGATATCCCACGTGTAAAGCAAATGAAGCCATTTGCGCCACACTAAGTTATTGTTTTATTCTGCTTAAATCTGTGTCAGTTATATGTACATTTATATGCCCTTCTTTAGTTGCAGAAGTTATAGAACTGTGTAAACAGAGAGCTATGTGGAATGGGCTGTAAAGTTGAAACCCTTCCAAAAAGTGAATACACTCGAACTCTGTATTACGAAAGGTGCCTTTCCATATCAGCACCTACCTTGGGTAATAAGTGTTGTTCGGAGGTTGTCATTGTACTGTAAGTAATTATTATACACAAAATTGTTTATTCTGATTATACTGAATTGGAGATTAAGGTTTCTTGTGTGCCGCTGTAAATTACTATTGTCTACTCTGTGTGACAGCCTAGCATTGTCAGTGGCTTCAATCATTCATTATCCCTGTCATATTTCGAGTTTTGTATTCGCGGGTTTGCTTAAGCTGACACTGTTGAGATGTAAGACCCATAAACAGGCAAGTCAAACTGAGTATTCTATGAGCTCAAGACGATGTTCTATTACGTGGTACCTTAGTTTGTTATAGGTTAGAAGTATTTTACGTGTTATTAATATTCTGCTGTTTGCTTTTTCTAGAGAGGAGCTAGTTCTGTGAAGTAGTCGTTTATATTTTATTAGTGTGTTACGCGTTGTGCCTTTTCATGTTAATTGTTTTTAAGAAGCTAAAAATGACTCTGTGTATGTTGCAGGTAGCTGAAACTGACGTGTTGACGGGGGTCGCGTCCTGACGGGGTTGACAGTGGCCCTTTTTACTATGGCACATCCGGCTATCCTCCATCAGTACGTTTGTTTCGCTTATATCGTTACTACGTTTGTCGAGTGGAATTAGGGCTTACTGTAATCACCTCATATGTTGAAGTTAAGTATCTCCCTTGCCAGGGCGCGAACCTTCGTGCATATAGTCGTATTCTCATCTGTAAAGATTGATAGTGTTTCCAGAATGAAGTTTGGAAGATAGGAGACGAGATACTGGCGGAAGCAAGGCTGTGAGGACCGGGCGTGAGTCGTGCTTCGGTAGCTCAGATGGTGCCGGAACGGTAACTCAGCGTGTTTGGTCAGAGGGTTAGCTGCCCTCTGTAATAAAAAAAACTGAATTAATGGGTCAACGACGAACTGAAACGGGTGTCTTACGACGTCCGCCCCGACAAGATACAACCAACGAAAATTAACAAAATGGGATTTAAAAAAAAGATGGTAGAGCACTTGCCCGCGAAAGGCAAAGGTCCCGAGTTCGAGTCTCGGTCGGGCACACAGTTTTAATCTGCCAGGAAGTTTCATTGATAGTGTTATTCATTTGCTCTCGTCACATGTATGATTTATCTTGTTATATTTAATGTCAGTAAATGGAAAGTGTTAGCGAGGTCCGAATTGGGACGTTGAATTCTCCTCTTGTGGAATCAAATTTAAGTGATTTTATTCCTTTTTTAAGTAGCCTTTAGATGCGTACATTTTGCCTCCATGTTTGGTGTTTTTATGGCTTCCACGTTAATTAAAATTACAATAAAGGTAAATTTGGCAACAGATGGTTTCGTGTATTTATTTGTTGCTAAGTGGATTCTAAGTTAAGTGCAGGAACCCTACCAAACATGAAAACGCGTTTTCAAGAATATGGCACTTGGAACGTTTTGCAGAACCACTCTTCAGTTATCTGTAAGCTATATTTGTGTAAATACAGGCTGAACATCGTAATAACGAAATGAAAATGCACTTCTTCGTTTGGGACATCTTAACACCGTGCAGCAGCTCGGCCATACTTACCCGCGCATTCCACACGAGGCTGACGCAGCTCAGAAACAAGTACGCTTGCAACAGCATCTCAGCGCTACTGCAGACTCCTAACTGCGCCGCGAGCTGGTCGGCAGTGTCAGGGTGCCGTCACACGTTGTACCATCCAGCTGACCTCTGAGCCCGCGGCCTGATTTAATCTAGCGGTAACGACCTCTCATTGTTTATGTCCGGCAGTGGCTGTGTACCGTCTCCAGCGGCGATAAGATTAGACGCACGTGACCACGCAAATTGCATCGTAGACTTCCTCGCTGCGCGCTGAGTCACGGGTTTCGGTCGGATAATTGGACTACTGACATCATAGGCTATTTGCGAAATGAATTGTCGCCTTACTGTGCCGAATATTACTTGCACTCAGCAAGAGCGCCCATGCGATTGTTTGCAGGGAAGGGTAGGGGCTGGATCTGGGTTTATGGAGTATTTTTAATATTTTGGAAGGCGAAGGGCGATCTAAGTAGCCATAAAAAGTTCCATGTCCGACCCTGTTAAATAATACAAAGTTTCTTGAAAGAAAAACACATGACTACGGTGTATTTTTCTTTCCCCCCGAAAGCTAGCCCCCCCCCCCCTCCTACTTGACCCTTGGTATAGACGCCCTTCATCCAAGCTCTTTTACTGTAAAAACAAACATCCCTACCTTCCCACTCATTTCACCCGTTGCCGACAATGGCACAAATGTGCCTCTCATTGTTGGTCACAATTACGAATAAAGACTCATCAGTTTCACTTCCCGAAGTCCACAAGTGCAACCCTTAACTCGCGAGGTGAGTATGCCACGAAGTGGAGTCTCCAGGACCCCTATGTTTAAACCGAGACTTAAGGCAAAAGTAATATGAAATATTTAATTTATGCTACACAACATTTATTTTCACAATTATTTGTTATTTAAATGTTTCTAGTTTATTTTATTGCGTCAAACAAAGCCTGCAGCATTTTACTATTTAGCACACAAAAGCACATAATTTTGTTTGGTTATTTTAAATAGTACACATAAATGGATTGTTAGAGATTGAAGTTTACATTCTGAAAAATTATACAGTCTCTGTAGCAAGTAAATTTCCGTTCAGAACTCAGTTCCAGGGTTTAAATTTGCGCATAAGGATTCCACCCGACGGCTACAAAAAGAAACTCTGTCAAATTCACGTGCATTGCTGGGAACTACATTTTCGTCACCAATCAGAACACATTCGATTTTAATAGAGACTTCAACTATTTCATCGAAGAAACAGGCAGATCCCACTCACAACTTTCGTGAAGTTCTTTCTCTGAATGATACTCTTGTTCGATAGCAGAACTGTGATCACTGGCTAATGTAAAATCTTCGTATTTTTCTTTTATTTCTTGATCTATATCACTGTCGTCTTCCTCCATAGACCGACCAACAATTTCATCAAACTCGGGAAAGGTAAAACTGACACATTCGCGTGAACACATTTTGAACTATACGATACCGTACTGAAGAAAACAGGTATGCAGTTCACGAGGCGGGGTCTATGAAACTCCAACATCTATGAATAACACGTGTCAACAATAAACACAGAAGACGATAACGCAACCGCCAACAAAACATCGTAGGCTCGGCAATTCAAGGACGGTAGAGGGAGCATTCCACCACAAATGGCTTGGAAAGCGAGTACGAAAATTTTCGCGCGGTCTGAGAGACCACACCTCGTGAGTTAAGGGTTAAAGCCGATGTTGCCAATTTAGTGGTTTTCGCGCTACATCTAATGGTCTTGAGTACTTGTCTAGGGTACAGATTTTGCATCTAGTGACTGTTGGGAACTATGATGGGTTTTAAAGTTGTTGTGGTGGTTTTACGCTAAAATTAATTTAAAAAAATCACTTGACCCATTCATCATACATCAGAGAGAGTATTTAATTTACTAACGTCTAGTAGCTCATAAATTTGTGTCATCCCAATATTTATAATACACGGTATTCCGTCTTCGTTCCCGTATTGCTAAGTGCTCTAGTATTAATTAATGAGCAACTGCATGGGTAAGGTAGCACTGTAGTGCATTTCGTACTGAATGGTTATCAGATAGTAAATTTGTGTAGAGGGAATTCAAGGCTATGCAACAAGGGCATATTGTAAATTTTTTAATAATACACTAAGTGATCAAAAGTAACCTGATACCTGGCTGAAAATGACTTGAAAGTTCGTGGCGCCCTCCATCGGTAATGATGGAATTCAGTATGCTGTTGGCCCACCCTTAGCCTTGATGGCAGCTTCCACTCTCGCGGGCATATGTTCAATCAGGTGGTGGAAGGTTTCTTGGGGAATGGCAACCCATTCTTCATGGAGGGCTGCACTGAGGAGAGGTATCGATGTCGGTCCTTGAGGCCTGGCACGAAGTCGGCGTTTCAAAACTTCCCAAAGGTGTTCCACAGGATTCAGGTCAGGACTCTGTGCAGACCAGTCCATTACAGGAATGTTAATGTCGTGTAACCACTCCGTCATAGGCCGTGCATCATGAACAGGTGCTCGATCGCGTTGAAAGATGCAATCGCCATCCCCGAATTGCTCTGCATCAGGGATGTTAATGTCGTGTAACCGCTCCTTCACAGGCTGTGCATTATGAACAGGTGCTCTATCGTATTGAAAGATGCAATCGCTATCCCCGACTTGCTCTTCAACAGTGGAAAGCAAGAATGTGCTTAAAACATCAATGTAGGCCTGTGCTGTGATAGTGCGACGCAAAATAACAGGGGGTGCCAGCCCCATCCATGAAAAACACGACGACACCGTAGCACCACCGCCTCCGAATTTTACTGCTGGCACTAAACACGCTGGCAGATGACGTTCACCGGGCATTCACTATACCCACACCCTGCCATCGGATCGCCACATTGTGTACCGTGATTCGTCACTCCACACAACGATTCTCCACTGTTCAATCGTCCAATGTTTACGCTCCTTACACCAAGTGAGGCGTCGTTTGGCATTCACCGGCGTCATGTGTGGCTTATGAGCAGCCGCTCGACCATGGAATCCAAGTTTTCTCACCTCGCGCCTAACTGTCATAGTACTTGCAATGGGTCCTGATGCAGCATGGAATTCCTGTGTGATGGTATGAATATGTCTATTACACAATATGACCCTCTTCAACTGTCGGCGATCTGTCAGTCAACAGACGAGGTCGGCCTGAACGCTTTTGTGTCGTACGTGTCCCTTCACGTTTCCACTTCACTATGACATCGGAAACAGTGGACCAGGGGATGTTTAAAAGTGTGGAAATCTCGCGTACAGGCACGTATGATACAAATGACACTCAGTCACCTGACCACGTTCAAAGTCCGTGAGTTCCGCAGAGTGCCCCATTCTGCTCTCTCACGATGTCTAATGACTACTGAGGACGATGATATGCGGTACCTGTCAGCAGATGGCAGCACAATGCTCCTAATATGAGAAACGTATGTTTTGGGAGTGTCCGGATACTTTTGACCACATAGTGTATTTTGTTAGCGCGTTATGTCGACATAAAAATAAGACACAGCAGCAGCAGCACCACTTTTTAGCGTAAGACAAACAAAAATCTTTCCAGAACTCTGAAAGACTCTTTAGAAGTGAATCAAACTGAAGGTTTCGTTCCACTACTTATTTTCTACCTTTGTCCCGTAACGTCATGTTATCATTTAAGCGATTAGTGCAAGTCTAGATTCACAGACAGTTATGCTGTCAGAAAACCTCATGTACACAGAACAAAGCGCAATGGAGTTATAAAACATGGCGTTAGGGCCTATATCGTGGCAAGATATCAGTGGCAGCATGTACAGCGTTCTATCTGATGAATAAACAGGCATTATCGTGACCAAAGTTTTAGGAATAACAGTGTTACAATGCTGCAAGAAATGCGATCATTTCAACATGTTTGAAATTGGTCGACTTCGAACACTGTAATGCACATTCTATTGTAACAGCAATTAAAGACATGCTTGAGAAATTCAAATTAGATCCAAAGACGTTTCTGGGTATAGACACAGGCAATTCGAATGTAGTAGTAGGTGGTTGAGAAAAAACATTCCGCATTTGATTATTACGTAACGTGTATGCCATACAGTTCACCTTGTTATTTCTGATGCGTGTGAAAGCTACCTTGAAATTTCCGCTTCTTGGTTAGAAACACAAGTAATTGGTTTTTGCATTCTTCCAATCGCCAACAGTTATATCGTGACATTTACCAGACAATCACTCAAGGAGTACAACCTCTCAAAATTCCACACGCAGGTGTTGCGCGATGGTTGTTCTAACGAGAATTACAGACCAACGGTTAGAGCTTACGACTTACTTTGAAATAACACGAATTAAAAACGAGTGTTGCCCTGCGGAAATTCTTTATGAAATATGTTCTGATCAATGCAGTTTGGCATATTTAATATTTTTAAGAATCAGATTCTTTGAAATTTGTGGATGGTTCATAAACATTTTGAATCCAATACAGGGGATCCTTGTAAGCTGTTAAATGACCTTGTTGTGCTAACAAAACAAGTTGTTGTTCGCACACATCCAATGCAAAGAAAATTAAATTTAGACTTAGAAAAGTAGTTGTATCCCAAATCATATATACGAATGAATTGGAAAAACACGTTGTTGAACTGAGAAAAATCTCAATTATACTCAGAACAAGAACACGTCCTACGTTTCTAGCATTTGTAGACTTGGAAAAAGCTTTTGACAATGTTGACTGGAATACTCTCTTTCAAATTATGAAGGTGGCAGGGGTTAAATACAGGGAGCGAAAGGCTATTTACAATTTGTTCAGAAACCAGATGGCAGTTATAAGAGTCGAGGGGCATGAAAGGGAAGCTGTGGTTGGGAAAGGAGTGAGACAGAGTTGTAGCCTCTCCCCGATGTTATTCAAACTGTATATTGAGCAAGCAGTAAAGGGAACAAAAGAAAAATTCGGAGTAGGTATTAAAATTCATGGAGAAGAAGTAAAAACTTTGAGGTTCGCCGATGACATTGTAATTCTGTCAAAGACAGCAAAGGACTTGCAAGAGCAGTTGAACGGAATGGACAGTGTCTTGAAAGGAGAATATAAGATGAACATCAACAAAAGCAAAACGAGGATAATGGATTGTAGCCGAATTAAGTCGGGTGATTCTGAGGGAATTGGATTAGGAAATGAGACTCCACTGTGTAAGTAGAAACAACGAAGATGAGTAAGAAGGTCCCGAGTTCGAGTCTCGGTCCGTCCCACATTTTTAACCTGCCAGGAAGTTTCATGTAAGTGCACACCCCGCTGCAGAATGAAAATCTTGTTTTGGAAACGAAGATGAGTGTTTTGAGTAAATATGAATCGTTAAGAGTAGAAGATAACATGGGAGTGCGTAATAAAAACTAAGCCGGTTTGCCACTGCAGAGTCGACTTTTCATGGAATTAATAATAATCGCGATAAAAGTTCTGACTTTGTAGTAAAACAAGTGGAACTAGCTGGAACATATAAAGGGACTACTCGACCAAAAGTGACCACCACTGAAGACACTGCGTACTGGACAACAACATTCTGCTGCAGTCCCTGTAAGAGAAGTCGAACGCCGGGCTGCAGTGGAAGGTAAGTTAGACCAAAGGGGTCTCTAATGGATCTAAAAGCTTGTAATATCAAGAGTTCAATTTTCATCTCGGCCAGCATCTAGGGTGAAGTTAAAACCACTATACTTCGCAACTCATCTTATGACTTTTGTGGAATAGAAGATTTCGATCTCCTAGGCGACGTAAAACGGTTTTTTTTCCGTTTATTGAATCGCAGCAGTTTAATATGCTGCTCTTCACCCTACAAAATTTTTAAAACATAAGAAGATAAGAAACAATAAAAGCAGATGATGAAACGGTGACTTAAATTGTAAAACGGCGGAAAATTGTGGAAAGTTAAAACATAAAACAAAGAGTTGGCGATGCTAATAAATACAGAGGAAGCACAAAGGTAAAATAGTAGACAGACAATTAAAAAACCCGGCGACAGTCTGGTTTCTGTTTGCAAGAGATATAAAAATCACACCCAGCGACAGTATGATTTCTATTCACAACTCTTCAGAAAAGACACACAACACTTAACAATCAAATTGGGATAAGGATGATACACAACAGGCATGGGCAGACTGCCGGGGGGGGGGGGGGGGGGGGTTGGACAGATGAGGGAAAAAAGGGGGGAGGAGAAGAAAAACGAAGGGGGAGAACCGATGGAAGGAGAGGATTCATAAGAGGGGCAGGGCAGACGCGAGAGTGAATGGGGAAACGCATAGGAGGGACTTGGGGAGAGTAGGGGGCAGAGAGAGGGTGGGCAGAAAAAAAACAGGATGGAAAGGGGGAGAGGGAGTCCAGGAAAAGGACAGACGAAGGCAGGGGAAGGGGACGATCAGAGTTGATAGGAGGGATAAATGGAGGGAGAGAGCGCATCATCCGGGAGGGGGAGTTGATGGAAGCCACCATAGGAAAGGAGGGAAGGATGGAGGGTAGGGGGGACACAACAGTAAAGGCGCAGCAAAGGGCGGGGGTTGGAGAGGAGCAATCAGGGGTTGAGGGGGATCCAGGAAGCGGGAGGTGTAGAGTATGTGGATATGTTCGAGGAATGGGAGCAGTTGGGGAAAAGGAATCAGGTCGTAGAGGATCTGCGTGGGGGATGGGAGGCATATACAGAAGGCGAGGCAGAATGCATGATGCTCAAGCATCTGGAGGGACTGATACAATTTGGGGGGGGGGGGCAGATATCCAGGCAGGACTGGCATAACAGAGGGTGGGATGGATTAAGGATTTGTAGGTGTGAAGGATGGTGGGGGGGTTCGACTTAAAATGTTCGTGACTGGATTGATAAAGACTTTGGCAAGCAGTTCGTAACTAAATACGAAATAATTGGCAAGGTGCAAGGATTTATCAGTGAAGAACAATAACCCGGTTGGATCAATGAGTGCACAGGCAGTCAAATAATGTTAAAATCTGCCACATTCAAGGGAAAAGTCTTTTCAACGTAGTTGATCCTATTCTAGATTGCCAAAAGCATTACCGTACAGGAAATAAATACACTGAGGCGACTCATGGCATAACGATACGCTCTCACACAAATGGCAGTAGAAGACGCTTCGGCTGGGCTGTCTTTTGTGCAAAAGTGATTCGTGTGAAAAGGTTTCAGACGTCATTTTGGCCGCACAAGGGTAACTAACAGACTTCGAACACGGAATGGTGGTTGGAGATACACGCACGAGACAAATTCATTTCGGAAATCGTTAGGGAAGTCAATATGCCGAAATCCACAGTGTGATGAGTGTGCCGAAAATACCTAACCTTAGATAATACCTCCTGCCACGAAAAACGCAGTGGCCGACGGATTTCACTTAACGAGAGAGAGAGTCGCGGCGTTTCCGGAAGGCACCCGTTAAGTCAATGCGGCGAAATTTGGTGTAATGAACTATGGTAGCAGACGAACGACGCCAGTGTCTCTGCTGACAGCAAGAGGTTTCCTACAGCGCCTCTCCTGGGCTCGAAATAACATCGGTTGGACCCCAGACGGCTGGAAAACCGTGGTCTCGCCGGATGAGTCCCGATTGCAGTTGGTAAGATCTGATGGTATGTTTCGAGCGTAGCACAGACCTCACGAAGCCATGGACCCAAGTTGTCAACATGGCACTGTGCAAGCTGTTAGTGGCGAGATAGTGGTGTTGGATGTGTTACATGGAATGAACCGTGTCCTCTCGTCCCATTAAACGGATCCTTGACAGGAAATCGTTATGTTTGCTTATTTGGACACCATTTGCAGCCGTACATGGACTTCATGTTTTCAAACCAGGCCAGAGTTGTTCGCGATCCATTTTAAGAACTGCAGATAATTCGAGTGAATGATTTGGCCATCCAGATCATCCGACATGAATCCCATCGAAAATTTATGGGACATAATCGAGAGGTCAGTTTGCACACAAAATGCTGCACCTGCAATTATGGACGGCTGTAAAGGCAGCATGGCTCAATATTTCTGCAAGGGACTTCCAACGTCTTGTTGAGTCCGCACCACTTCGAGTTGCTACACTATGCCGCGTACAAGGAGGTCAGACTCGATATTGGGAGGTAACCCATGACTTCTATCGCCTCAGTGTACGCAGAAAGTGATAAAAAGAGATTGCACAAAAAGGTCTCAACAAAAAACAACTAATTTAAGCCACTATCAACAGATATGGGAATGAAAATACTACCACGACATCAAAATCAAGTAGTAAAACTCTTTTGCATGATGTGGATCATGTCTCTGTAGGTCTCGATGACAGCGGAATGAAACTGGTGAAATGCGTATCATTGTACGGTATATGTCGTATATAAATTTCCAGTAGAGTGCAGATTTTCAGTTTTGAATGGATACGCGCTGTAGCGAATATATCACGTTCCTTTAATGGAACATTTGAAGATGTAACTTTAACTTTTTTAATCCCTTTTTTCTTTAGTCATCATCAGTTTTCTGAGTGGTTTGATGAGGCCCATCACGAATTCCTCTCCTGTGACAATTAACCAGTGTCTTACTCTCAGAGCAACACCTCCTACTTACGTCCTCTATTATCTGCTGGATGTATTCAGATCACTGTCTTCCTCTATAGTTTTTGCTCTTCCTCTGGTACCATCGAAGTCATTCCCTGATCTCTTAACAGATGTCCTGTCATCCTGTCCCTTCTCCTTATCAGTGTTTTCCAAGTATTCCTTTCCTCTCCGGTACTGCGCAGAACCTCCTCATTCCTCACTTTATCAGTCCGCCTAATTTTCAACATTCGTCTGTAGCACAACATCTCAAATGCTTAGATTCTCTTCTCTTCCGGTTTTCCCACAATCCGTGTTTCACTGCCATACAATGCTGTACTCCAGACGTACATTCTCAGAAATTTCTACCTCAAATTAAGGCCTGTGTCTGATACTAGTAGACTTTTATTGGCCAGGAATGCCCTTTTTGTCAGTGCTAGCTTGCTTTTGAAGTCCTCCTTGCTCCGTCCGTCGTTAGTTATTTTGATGCATAGGTAGAAGAATCCCTTGACTCCATCTATTTCGTGACCATCAATCCTGGTGTTAAGTTTCTCGTTGTTCTCATTTTGCTACCTCTCATTAGCCTAGTTTTTCTTCGATTTACTCTCAATCCATATCTAGGCGCTCAGTGTGGAACCGCGCGACTGCTACGGTCGCAGGTTCGAATCTTGCCTCGGGCATGGATTGCGTGATGTCTTTAGGTTAGTTAGGTTTAAGTAGTCTCTAAGTTCTAGGGGACTGATGACCACAGATGTTAAGTCCCATAGTGCTCAGAGCCATTTAAGTAGTCTCTAAGTTCTAGGGGACTGATATAGTGCTCAGAGCCATTTGAACAATTTCTCAATCCATACTCTGTACTCATTAGACTGTTCATTCGATTCAGGAGATCATGTAATTCTTCTTCACTTTCACTCAGAATAGTATCATCAGCGAATCGTATCATTGATATCCTTTCTCCTTGAATTTTAATTTCACTCCTGAATATTTTATCTCTATCACTGCTTCTTCGATGTACAGATTGAACAGTAAGGACGAAAGACTACATCCTGTCTTACACTCTTTATAACATGAGCACTTCGTTCTTGGTCTTCCACTCTTATTAGTCCGTCTTGGCTCTTGTACACCTTGTATATCACCCTGCTCTCCCTAAAACTTGCTCCTGTTTTACGGCCGGCCGGTGTGGCCGAACGGTTCTAGGCGCTTCAATCTGGTACCGCGAGACCGGTACGGTCGCAGGTTTGAATTCTGCCTCGGGCATGGATGTGTGTGATGTCCTCAGGTTAGTTAGGTTTAAGTAGTTCTAAGTTCTATTGGACTGATGACCTCAGATGTTAAGTCCCATAGCGGTCAGAGCCATTTGAACCATTTTTTGAAACTATTTTACTCAGAATTTCGAATTTAATCGTATTGTAGATAATTGTTATCTAATTAAATTACTTGCTAATTAAATACACTGCCCTGCATTACAAGTAATATTACAGTTCATTTAGTTTTTGTTTAACCACTACATGCACTGTAGTATGTTGCATATCTAACTATAGCTTCAGACTGTAAGTAGGCTGTTTAGGTTTTTATGTTGGTAACTCCACGTAGCGCTCTGTATGAAAATCACTGGCTGTGCTGTCTGTAGTCTGTGGCTGGTTGGCATTGTTGGAATATTCGCTATTGTCGTGTTGGGTAGTTAGATGTGAACAGCGCGTAGCGTTGGGCAGTTGGAGGTGAGCTGCCAGCAGAGGTGGATATGGAGAGAGAGATGCCAGAGTTTTGAGAGCGGACGATCTGGACGTGTATCGGTCAGAAAAAGGAAATTTGTAAGACTGGATGTCATGAACTGGTATATATATTATGACTTTTGAACATTATTAAGGTAATTACATTGTTTGTTCTCTATCAAAATCTTTCATTTGCTAATATGCCTATCAGCACTTAGTGCCTTCAGTAGTTATAATCTTTTATTTAGCTGGCAGTATTGGCGCTCGCTGTATTGCAGTAGTTCAGGTAACGAAGATTGTTGTAAGTGATTCATGAAAGGTATAGGTTATTGTTAGTCAGGGCAATTCTTTTGTAGGGATTATTGGAAGTCAGATAGCGTTGCGTTAAAAGTATTGTGTGTCAGTTTAGTGATGATCAGAATATGTAAAGAGAAAATTGTCTGAGTACGTTGAGTTTTGCTCAGCTGTTTGAAAATCAAAGAACGTAGAAGTTTACCAGCAGAGTCATTCATAATTTTTATTGAAATGGGGCGTTTCAAGATAAGTATTCAAATAAACGTGGTTTGGATTAGGACTCAGCTCAATTACTCCGAACTGGTAAGGTTTCGCTGTGTTTGAAACTCGACAGTAGCCGTTGATAAAATAATCCATGGTGTGGAATAAGGGCTCATATTTCGAGCAGTCTACATGCAGGTCATTGAGCTGGTGTACAAAGAAATGTGATTCATCCGAGCAGGCTACATGTTTCCCTTGATTCACGGTCCAATTTCGATGATTCTCGGCCCACTGTAATCACAAGTAATGATGTGGTTGAGTCAAAATTTTAATATTTACTCGTCGTCTCCTTGCTGAGCCCCACGTTCTACAATGTGTGCCGAGCGGTGTGCTCCAAAACACTTGTGTCTGCTCCAGTTCTGTACTCTGTCGTCAGAACTGCCACAGACCGCATCCCCTGCTTAACAGAGTGGCCAAGAATCCAACCTCCATGCTTTGTGATGAGTCGTGGACACCCAACACCTTGTTGCCTGATCGTGGTTTCACAGTCTATCAACAACTTTCCATATATACCACAACAGTACCATATCTAAAGCCGAACAGCTTCGTTGCTCTTCTGGGCACTGTGCCATTACACTCTCTCGAAGTTGCTGTGTCAGTGGGTTTCCCCATTTGGCGTGTATTGCTGATAAAATGATTTTCTCCTCTCCTCTTCTTTATTTCCCCTTCAACGTCACGTACCCCTAAACGCCACCAAGTACCAATATACAGGGTGAACCACCTAAAACTTGCATCGCAAATATTGCGAAAAAAGCTGTTGATATGCCGTCTTCGCAGAATGAATTAGTAATCAGGGGCTCGTATAGTTCGCCAATCAGCAGATTATTATGATACCTAGAAAGTGTATTTTTTGGGCAAACATACCTTTTTTAAATGGAAGGATGTCTATTGACATTAACAGATTAAAGGAAGGGCAAATTAGTATTTGCTTCAGACTTCTGTTGCGACACGTTTACGAGATATAGCATTTTGAAAAGTTCCCACATGGACACTTGTACAATACCTGTGGTAGCATAAGCTAAACAACAACCCAAGTGCATACACTACTTATGTGGGTTCTGACCAGTGACGAGGCAATTCACCATCACAGGTGCTGTCCAAAATGACTACCAGCAGTATTAACACACGCTTCCAGCCTAGTATGGAACAACTGCTGCACGCATGTTAGCATTTCACCGAAGATGTCCGAGCAGGCTGCAGTAATACGTCATTGCATATCATCAGGTTTTCTTCCTTTATTGCATTTTTCATTCCCCATCAAGTGTGGGCTGGCAGCAGCATAAGCACTGCTCTTCAAATCAAATTTGTATGAAATCCTATGGGACCAAACTGCTGAGGTCATCGGTCCCTAGTCTTACACACTACTGAAACTAATGTAAACTAACTTATGCTAAGAACAGCACATACATCCCTGCCTGAGGGAGGACTCGAACCTCCAGCGGGAGAGGCCGCGCGCTTTTCTTCAGCCGAGACACATAACAGGTAGACAGGAAGACATTAAAAACAATGTAAAGAAGAAAACATGGCGGAATATGGAAACAAACAAAGGCGGATCATAAGAAAAGAAAGCATACAAAGCGGTGACTGTAAAAAGGAGGTAAAAATCTAAAAAAGTATTTTACACAAACACACGGTGGATTAAAAGGCAACAGGCAAAGTACAGCTGGAGCATAAAAAGTCGCAGAACGATTAAGACAGCCACGTGACGGACGGCGTAGCACAGAATCACGGATGATAAACAGGTCGAGCACACAATTAAAACCACATCACTGGATGACACTGTATAACGGCACTGAAACACAACACTAATGCAGCACACTTGATAATGAATAAAAACCTGGGAGAATCTGTTGGGGAGGGGGGGAGGGGGAGGCAAGGAGGGGACAAGGGAGAAGGGAAAAGGAGGCGAGAAGGAGGGGAGAGAAAGAAGGTTGAGGTGGGACGCACGCCGAATTAGGGCTGGGTAGGGAAGAGATGGGAGAGGAAAACAGCTAAAGAGAGGGTGCAGGGACTGAGGGCGAAGGAGGGAAATCAGCTCTGGGAAAAGGAGGGAGAGGAAGAGGAGGGGCTCTGGGGAGGTGGGGGAACAAGGCCAGGTTACAGTTGGAAGGAAGGGTAGATGTAACAGCGAAGTTCAACATCCGGGAGGGGGAGGTGCTGGAAATTGCCCTGTTGAAGGAGATGGAGGGTGTGTGGAGGTGGAGAGAGGGAGGGATACAGTGATAGAGGTGTGACAATGGGTGGGGGTGGAGAGAACGGAGGAAACCAAGGGGTGGGGGATCAAGCCTGCAGAGTGTAAAGGAAGTGGAGATGTCGGAGAAAAAGTAGGAAGTGGAGGGAAGGGATGAGATCACACAGCTGTAGGAGAAGGACGGCAGATACGGAAGGCAAGGCGGAGCGTGTGGTGTATCATCAGGTGTAGTTGGTACGTCCTTCTAGACAGCATCTTTCAGCTCTCTGCAGAGAAGAAAGTCTACAGACGTCAAATCATTGGGAATGGGCCAGGCAAGGTTCCACAGTATTTATGGTGTAGGCTAAAGATGGTTCAGCCTGTATATACAGGGAAACATTAATAAAACCAACGATCTCCAGGAAAGAATTGCTGACTGGAAGTGGAGGGAAAAAGATTCTACAAACATGTGTCCAGAAACGCATCTATGTCACGGCATATGACACTGACAAATGACAGTCCCTCTGACTGCGTGCCGTGTGTTCCTTGCGTGTTGCAGGCTGTGTGAGTGACGCAGCAGAATGGTGCAGTATTCTTGTCGGAAACAAGCAAAGGTGCCGTTTCTGTATGGCCAAGCAGATGCAAACGGTCGAGAGGCAGCACAGCTGTACCAAAACAAGTACTCATACAGACGCCGACCACATCACACAACATTTCAAGCACTCGTTTGGCGCATGTGCGATCATGGATTCTTTCAGGCTGATGAACGTGCAAGGAGGTGGTGGACTGTGTGTGCACCAGATTTGGAGGACCGGGTTATACAGGATATTGAAGTGAGCCATAGTACAAGCTCCAGACAAGTGGTCCGCCAACATGGTGTAAGCCAAAGCACGATTACGCGTATCCTGCATGACAACCGCTGCTGTCCCTATCACATGCAATCCCATAGAGGCCACATTGAACATCTGTTGTGACTTGGACGCGATGCAACTCAGTACTGATGTCATTGCACCCACACTGTCCATTTCGAGACACATGTTCGTGGGACCTTTTTTTCCTCCATTTCCAGTCAGGAATCCGTCACTGCAGTTTGTTTAGTTCCTGCTTTTTTCGGAGCTTCGTTCTCTGACTTCACTTCCAATCTGTCAACTTTCTGCTTAAATACCTTTCTCCACAAAATATCTGAATAATTTATCTGAGTTTTTTGTAGGTCCTATTTGACCGCTTCTACCCAGGATGTAGTTTTAAGTCCTTCTATGTACTTAAGAATTTTGTGGTTGAGTCTTGTTTTGGGACGCCGAGAGACGTGCCCATTAAATTTTAATCGCCTTTTTGTAATGTCTTCTGCAAAGTTGGACAAGTTCTCAGTTATATAAATATAGACTGCAGCAATCAGTCGTCCTCTTTAGATCTTATTACGCAAATCCAGATTTAGGCTAGTAGCTAGCCATTCTCAATGCACTATTTGCTATTGTCAATGCATGTAAGTCCCTGTTGCATGACACGCAATGACAATAGCAAATAACGCATTGAGAAGGCCAGCTACTAGCCGAAATCTGGATTTGATTAATAAAATCTAAAAAGGACGACTGATTGTTGCACCTAATCACATAACAGTCGCTGAGTGTACCCACTTTCCGAATGGAAGGTAACCTGATGAATTTCTCAGTTGCTTGACGATACTGTAGTTTATAACCCTCCTCTGTTTTCTTTGGCTCTAGTCACCTTTTATGTGGACTGTCGGGGTTTCACTGGCATACAGGTTTCAGGTTTTAATACTGTATTATAGTGCCTAATTTTAGTTTCTTTTGGGCAAGCATTTTTATTGAACAGCTATTAGTTTCTTCCATAGGCTCTCTTTAGTTTTTTGAGAGGAATGTTTTTTGCTATTTTGTCTTGCCCCGTAGCTTCAGCCGGCCGGAGTAGCCGAGCGATTCTAGGCGCTACAATCTGGAACCGGGTGAACGCTACGGTCGCAGGTTCGAATCCTGCCTCGGGCATGGATGTGTGTGACGTCCTTAGGTTAGTTAGTTGTAAGTAGTTATAAGTTCTAGGGGACTGATGACCTCAGATGTTAAGTCCCATAGTGCTCAGAGCCATTTGAACCATTTGAACCGTAGCTTCAAGGACTTCACGAAAGCATTTAAAATATGAGACTCTATTGATATGACCATATTTTGTAGTCATGTTTTGGGTGTCAGTTTTTGTGAAGATGAACTCAGACTTTAGGAACACTAGAGTTCGTTAACCGTGGCAGCATTCTAAAGAATTAAGTGATTGCATCGTAAAATGAGATAGGGCAGAAGGATGTAGCATAAGCGCAACTGAAACCTCAGAAAATTTTATTTGGCTCGTTGAAATACATTTTCATCTACTTCATTGTACAATGTGCAGTTGTTTCATCATAGTGCTTCTTTACTTATGTTTGATTTTTGTGCGTGTGTGTGTGTGTGTGTGTGTGTGTGTGTGTTTAGTAGAGAGGTTTCGCCAGAACAGCACTGGCGTTGAACTCGGCAGCTTCTCCCTGGTAGCTAGGTGTGCACGCCTGCTCCTCGCAATCATCTGAGCCCATCGAAGCCGGACCCGGCGAGACAGGCGTCAGTCCAGGCGTCGACCTTCTGGCGAACGTCTTCAGAGAGCCGCTGCTGGCCGTCGCCCACAGCGCCGCTACGCATGAACCTGAGGCCCTCGGAGGCCGCGGGTCGGAGGCCCAGGTCCTGGCGAGCGTTCTCCACCTTCTCCTCGAAGTTGACGGCCCGGTTGGAGCGCATCTCCTGGAAGCTGAGGTGCTCCAGCAGCGCCGGCAGCTGGTCCTCCGGCACAGGTCTCCCCAGGTGGGCGGCCACTCTGTGCACCACCGAAGACAGGTCCTGTCAACAGACCACAGTAGTTATGATCAGCATCCAGGTCCTCATGTGGCCATAGCCACACAAGTGGAAGGTCCAGCTCCAGCGACATTGCGGACCTAGGGCGTCAAATCCTTTCAACAAATCACAGATTGATTGTAAGAGCAATCACACCTAGGACCAGGGGCATCTCGTGGTCTCAGCTGCACCAGGCAATGGTGCGGCGCTCATCTTCTCTGCTGGGAATCCACTCTGGGGCCAAGGAAAACAAGGTCTGTGAACAAAGCTCAGACGTTTCCAGAATGAGATTTTCACTCTGCAGCGGAGTGTGCGCTGATATGAAACTTCCTGGCAGATTAAAACTGTGTGCCCGACCGAGACTCGAACTCGGGACCTTTGCCTTTCGCGTGCAAGTGCTCTACCATCTACCGAAGCACGACTCACGCCTGGTCCTCACAGCTTTACTTCTGCCAGTATCTCGTCTCCTACCTTCCAAGCTTTACAGAAGCTCTCCTGCCAACCTTCCAGAACTAGCACTCCTGAAAGAAAAGTTACTGCGGAGACATGGCTTAGCCACAGCCTGGGGGATGTTTCAATAATGAGATTTTCACCTTGCAGCGGAGTGTGCGCTGATACCGGCAGAAGTAAAGCTGTGAGGACCGGGCGTGAGTCGGGCTTCGGTAGCTCAGATGGTAGAGCACTTGCCCGTGAAAGGCAAAGGTCCCGATTTTGAGTCTCGGTCGGGCACACAGTTTTAATCTGCCAGGAAGTTTCATATCAGCGCACACTCCGCTGCAGAGTGAAAATCTCATACTGGAACCATCCCCAAAGCTGTGGCTAAGCCATGTCTCCGCAGTATCCTTTCTTTCAGGAGTGCTAGTTCTGCAAGCTTCGCTGGAGAGCTTCTGTAAAGTTTGGAAGGTAGGAGACGAGATACTGGCATAAGTAAAGCTGTGAGGACCGGACGTGAGTCGTGCTTCGGTAGCTCAGATGGTAGAGCACTTTCCCGCGAAAGGCAAAGGTCCCGAGTTCGAGTCTCGGTCGGGCACACAGTTTTAATCTGCCAGGAAGTTTTTGAAACTCAGATGTTCCGTAGTAACAATTATTAATAGCAACCAGCTGTTATACGAGGGCGTGCACGGAAGTAACGCCTTAAAATCTTCAACGTGAAAACTCTTGTAGCTTTTTAAATTAAAAAAAAGAGTTCTTCATCTTTATTTGTCGTGTCTACATGTTTATTTCTGTATACAGTCACACTGGCGACGAACACATTTCTCCCAACGATAGCGGTCACAGTTGAACTTTCGACTCTGTTGACGAAGCCACGACCTCACTTCTGCTTGCACCGCTTCGTCATTACCAAACTCAAATCCTCGAAGCTGTTCTTTAAGTATTGAAAACAGATGTAAATCGGACGGGCCTAAGTGGGGCCCGTATGGAGGATGATCCATGACGGTGAACCCGTGGTGTTGTATTATTTCAGATGTTACAGCGCTCGTGTATGGGCTGGCATTGTCATGCTGAAGGGTGCTTCATGTGTGGTCAAAGTTTTTTGCTATTAGAAACTCGATTATAGCAGGCTGTTTCTCACGGAGGGTTGTTGGGAGGAAGAGACCAAACATCGAGGTCATCGGTCTCATCGGATTTGGGAAGGACGGGGAAGGAAGTCGGCCGTGCCCTTTCAGAGGAACTATTGTGTTGGCAGAAGAGCCAACACGTGTTACTAGAGGAGGCCGAAATGCACGCGTTTTAGCTCACGCAGGCTGGCGTGAGGAGGGAAGGACTATACTGACGTCAGGTCAGGAACATGACAAGGAATTAGAATTCAGAAAGCGGGCGTAATTAGTTTGATACTTAACTTTAATCCATTAATGATGAACGTCGCTCTTGACGGTACATGATTCGCAATATTATCTGTTCAGAATACATCCGTAGAAACTGAATATTGCGCTTTGTTAGGTCGCAGCAAATGACGTAGATGAAGGCCATGCTAAATTGTCGTGACAGTGAACCATCGCTAGCAAAGTCGGCTGTACAACTGGGGCGAGTTCTAGGAAGTCTCTCTATAGACCTGCCGTGTGGCGGCGCTCGGTCTGCAATCATTGATAGTGGCGACACGCGGGTCCGACGTATATTACCGGACCGAGGCCGATTTAAAGGCTACCACCTAGCAAGTGTGGTGTCTGGCGGTGACACCACAGGAACCATCCCGGCATTTGACTGGAGTGATTTAGGGAAATCATGGAAAACCGAAATGAGGATGTCCGGACGCGGGATTGAACCGTCGTCCTTCCGAATGCGAGTCCAGTGTGTTTCTCACGCATCGACATAGTCACGTCAAGTGCCGCCATGTTATGCGGTACAATTTGGAGCCCTCTAATGGCACAGGGTTGCAACTTGCGTCAGAGAAGCGGGAAAATGGACCGAATAATGTGCGTGACGTGTAATACGAGTATCTCAACCGATATTGGGAACAGAATAAAAAATTCTGAGGCATTACTTTCCAGCACGCTCTTGTACATGTACTAATCTCAAAATGCACCTAAAAGTTGAAAAGAGTTTCACAATAAAATAAAGTTATTTTACATATTCAGCATAATTTCATTTTAATCACCTGAAAGAAATAAAGTTTAAGGAAGTCATTTGTGTTTTGCTTTTCTTTGTTCTTTGAATCATAAATGAAGACAGTAACTTTAATAGGAAAATTGACAATTTAGAATCTAGTTATTTTAAAAAATAAAAACATCCTGTTATATTGTAACACACAGAAATTTTTCATATGTGCCTCTAAAAAAACTCTTGTATTAATTCTGAATTACCGTCTCACAGCAACCCTGCATACGTTCAGCACAGGAATCACACAGCCAACCGTTTGCAAATAGCTGTTTGGTACACTGACCCAAGTTTCGACACCTCCAAAGAGGTCTCATTCAGAATAAAAATTTAAGAAACCCTACGAAATAGTACATCAAGTTTGTCGCCAGAACAAACTGCCATGTTGGGAAAAGGGCTTAAATACAATGCAATGCCTAAGCCGACAGACAAAAATGTTAGCCGGCCTGAGTGGCCGAGCGGTTCTAAACGCTTCAGTCTGGAACCGCGCGACAGCTACGGTCGCAGGTTTCTAATCCTGCTTCGGGCACGGATGTGTGTGTTGTCCTTAGGTTAGTTAGGTTTTAAGTAGTTCTAAGTTCTAGGGGACTGATGACCACAGATGTTAAGTCCCATAGTGCTCAGAGCTATTTGAATTTCAGAACAAAAATGTTATAGAAAATATGATTGTAGATCTAAAAATTGGCCTTGTTAGGATTAAATTAGACACTTCTCCACAAACGAGGGTAGCTCATGATGTGCGTAGTATTTTTGAGAAACATGCAGTTAAAAGCTCCGTCAGTATCATTGCGATAAAAAATTGTTTAAAAATATTGATGTCAAGCTAAGAAAACAATGCCCTTATAACAATGTCTGACAAAGGGGATACTTTAATCGTTGCTACTCAGAACGGATATGTGTCTAAAACTTTACAATCTTTTGAAGAGAATAATGTTTCGGAACTAGATGACAATCCGACCCCCAAGATACAAAAAGAAATTAGATTTACCATTAATAGCCCTACCCATTTGTAAACCGTTTCTTAAAAACAACCACTTATTAATACGAATCCACAGGTCCCAAAAATGCGTTCTCAATCTAAAGTACATAAAATTCGACATCCGATTTGTCCGGTTGTAAACAGTATGAACAGTGTGTTTCATGAGTTAGCAAGATTTCTTCATGAAAAAATTTAAAAAATTCCTTTGTTTTTCGAAATAATTGTTCTGTCGTCAATAGTCAAAATCAAATCAATATGATCAAAGATTTGCGGTGTGATCAAGACACTAAATTGTTTCCAGTACATATTACGAACCTGTATACTAATGTAGATGTTCAAACAGCTGTTGACATTGTTGAAAAAAACTTACGTACTTTTAAAAAGGGTATTTCTGATGAGCAAGTCACTGACCTAATTCGTTTGCTAATAATAGTAGTAAAATACAACCATTTTGTTTTCAATGGCAAACTATACCATCAGCCTGACGGCATGGCAATGGATAACCCCCTGGCAGGCATCTTGGCCGATATTTTCATAAATTCGCTGGAAGGAAAATTCTTTAATAATTTCTCAGTTGCTGATCTGAGCATTCTGTCGTATTCTCGGTACGTAGACGACATTTTGATCATATACAGCCGTTCCCTGGAAGGAACTGAAAGCTGTTTGAAATTTTTAATAGTCTTCTATAAAAAATCAACTTTACTTGTGAATTAGAAAATAACAATCGTCAGCTTTATTACTTGGACCTTAGCGTTGCTGTTGAGAGTGACAGACTTTCCTTCGGAATTTTTCGAAAAACCACTAACACAGATCAGATTGTGCCTGCTAGTTCAGTGCATCCTCATTCCCATAAAGATGCATTTTTCCATTCAGCCATTCACTGTGCAGTTTCTATACCTTTGTCATCTCACAAGCTTAATCAAGAGCTGAATTTAATAAAACCTATTGCAGTTAATAACGGCTATCATCATTCGTAGAGGTTTCAAAGTTAAAACCAACGCTAAAGTGATTACTTTGCGCATGAGCGTTGTTTTTGACAATAAGGAGTACAAAAAGATTTCTCCATTCCATTTTTAGGCCCCATTTCCTGTAGAATTCGTCGTCGTCTTGTTAAAAAATATGGATGCAAGGTTACTTTTTCCACTAACAATAACTTGAAACAAAATCTTGTGCCTAATATCAAGTCCACAGTTGCTACTATACACAGTTAAGGAGTTCATAAAACCACCTGTGATACGTGTCCAGTTTATTATATAGGACATACTGGAAGACCTTTCAGTGTCAGGTACATCATCATCAATGTTCTGCTATATTAGCATGTCCTCTGCCTTACCATTTTCTGCGATCCATTGCATCTTTCTTAAGGCTATTGTATGTTGTACCGTCCATCTGAAATCTCTTCCTTCCTCGCTTCCTTTTCCCTTCTACACAACTTTCTAAAAATGTTTTTATCAGTCTATCATTCTTTCTTAATATATGCCCAATCTAATTTCTTTTTCTTCTTTTTATTACATATAGTAACTGTCTTTTCTCCACCACTCTTTTCAGTACCTTTTCATTTTTTACTCTGTCCGCCAAACTTATTCCTTCTATCCTCCGCCATGTCCACATCTCAAAAGCCTCCAATCTTTCTCTGTCTTTCTTCCTCAAAGTCCATGTTTCAGCGCCATACAGAAGAAAAGTCCATACAAAACATTTTATCCGTCTTTTCCTCAGTTCTCTGTCCAGACTGCTGCAGAAAATTCTCCTTTTCTTATAAAATGCCTATCTTGCCATTGCTATCCTTGTTTTAATTTCTGTACTGCACTTCCAGTCGGTGTCTATCCTGCTTCCAAGTCTAACAACCCTACCACAACAAAGGTCAAAATTTTAATAACGATTGTGGTGTTACTCACGCTGCTAAATATTGCATTTTCGGGCAACATCAGTCATATTATGTGACAGGTGTCATTAGAGCACAGTTAATAGTCATTTCATGTAATGATGAAAAAACTAGGCACTCATCTTTTTGTGTTTCCCACGCTGGTCTATTATCATGGCTAAATCGTTGAAATTCTGGTGACTATGATTCCAAGCTCGGATGCAAAGAGCAGAATTGCTATATTCAAAAGTTTTGTAGATGCGCTTCACAAACCATCCTTGAAGATCACACTTTTGCTGCACAATGGTGATGTAAAAAAAGCAGTCAGCACTCCGAATTTAAGTTACACTTGCTTTTAATTGCTTTTATTGCAATATCACGTAAACACAAAACATCACTTCACTATACAAAACATACTTGGAAACATTTTCCTCACAGTCACTGTTAAAGTCCACATTTTATAAGCTGACGACAATATTCGTCTTTCCAACATGGCGTCCACGACTTGACCTTTTTCAAGGTCCGACTCTCTAACAAGTAACTAACTATCGCTTACGCGCCCAAAAATCAAAGTTACAAGTAAGTCAAAGATCATACTGACAAAAGAAAGAATACACATAAAAATAATATCATTGCAATATAAACCTATCGATGTATCAAAAATGAAATCAAATCTGAATATTGTCTCATAAATACGTTAACTACTTTGCAGAAACACAGTATAATATAGCTGGTATCGAGAGGTTCAGGTGAGGTGCCGTAATGGTTGCGTAATTCAAGTACCAAGATACTTAAAATTTTGCACCTGTTCTAATATTTTTCCATTTAGCATTTTTTTCTTTAGTTCCTCCGAGTGCCAATATTTTTGTTTTCTTTGTGTTCATTTTCATTCCATAATTTTTCCGTTAGCTTCAGTGGTGTCCACTAAATCTCGTAATTCTGATCCTAATGTAATTCTAAATCCTGTAACCTGAACTGTAAAAGAATTACAGTGTCAGGTACAAGGAACATTTATTTAGAAAAAGAGGCACCAATGTACACGGAAGAGCCAAAGAAACTGGTACACCTGCCTAATATCGTGTAGGGCCCCCACGAGCACGCATAATTGCCGCAAATTGACTTGGCACGGATTCGACTAATGTCTGAAGAAGTGCAGGAGGGAAATGACACCATGAATCCTGCAGGGCTGTCCATAAATCCGTAAAAGTACCAGGGATGGAGGTCTCTTCTGAACAGCACATTGCAAGGCATCCCAGATACGCTCAATAACGTTCATGTCTGGGGAATTTGGTGGCTAGTAGAAGTGTTTAAACTATGATGAGTGTTCCTGGGGCCACTCTGTAGCAATTATAGACGCGCGAGGTGTCACATTGTCCTGCTGGAATTGCTCAAGTCCGTCGGAATGCAAAATGGACATGAATGGAAGCAAGTGATCAGACAGGATACTGACGTACGTACCACCTGTTACAGTCATATCTAGACGTATCAGGGGTCCCATATCACTCCAACTTCACACGCCCCATACCATTACAGAGCCTCCATCAGCTTCAACAGTCCCCTGCTGACATGCAGGATCCATGGATTCATGAGGTTGTCTCCATACCCGTACAAGTCCAACTGTTCGACACAATTTGAAAGGAGACATCCGACCAGGCAGAATATTGCCAGTCATCAACAGTCCAATCTCGGTGTTGACGTGCCCAGGCAAGGTGTAAAGCTTAGCGTCGTGCAGTCATCATGGGTACAGGAGTGGGCCTTCGGCTCCGAAAGCCCATATAGATGACATTTCATTGAATTTTAGCCCCCACACATCCATCCAATACTAAATTCATGATTCCTTGATGTCGCAGGATGTCCTACCAACCAATCCCTTCTTCCAGTCAGACTGAGCCACAAATTTCTTTGCCCCTCAATCCTACTCAGTGTTTCCTCATTAGTTACATGATCTACCCATCTAATGTTCTGCAGTACCACATTTAAAAAACTTCTATTGTATTCTTGTCCAAATTCTTAATCGTCTATGTTTCACTTCCGTAAATGGCTACACTCGATAGAAACAGTTTCAAAAAAGACTTCCTGACACATAACTTTATACTTGACATTAACAAATTTCTCTTCTTCAGAAACGGTTTTGTTGCCATTGCAAGTCTACTTTTCATGTCATTTGTACTTCAGCCATCATCAATTATTTTACTGCCCAAAAAGCAAAACTCATCTACTACTTTAAGTGTCTCATTGCCTAATCTGAGGTAATACTCATCGTAAATCAGGATCGTAGTAATTTTCTCGGCGTCTTGAACACGTTATAACGCTATATTTTTAGAATTACATGTTCGTTTTTAAAGTTTCTCTCACATTGCGTCGTCTGGACCTAAGCAAGCGTAACGCTGATCGAAGGGCAAAAACAAAATAATAGAATACGAAGTCCCATAGACTTTAACTACAATCCCTTCTTGGAAAGATATTTTCAGAATCCTGTTGGATGCTACAGGTACAATCCCTTCTTGGAAATTTGTTTGCTATCCCTAAATGTCCTTTGTCTTTCCTTTTCATGCCTTTTATGAAAATATTAAAAATACAACACATTGTGTATTTCGGTTTATTTGCAGTGTAACTGATGCAAAATTTTAAAATAAATCACTTGCCAGTAAACAAAGGGACTCGCCTCCCCATGACCCTCGGATTACCATTTCGCTTCTCCAACCGGTGTCTGCAAACTACGCTGACATAAACAGAACATAACTCGCACGACCCGCACCAAAAATGCTACTTTCTTATAAACGCTCGTTCATCTGGAACTACCACTTCCGTCACTCCTGTTTCTGGCCAAGCCGTGCTCTTACATTGATTTGGAAGATATCGGGTATAATGAGTAGGCGTGGTCCGTTTGTTAGTGGTGCGTGGAAGCTAACTACGCGGAGAAGACACAAGGAAATGCGCCGAACTCTTTACGTTCCTCCCAGAGCACCAGCACACAGCTTGGCAGTGTGACGTAATGATGACGTACATCGACCAATCTCTCATACCCTCGTGGGCTGTAAATGGTCAAACAACAGCAGCAACGACAGTCATTTTTTTCCTTACGAGGGCAATGGAGGGGTTTGTCGAAAACCAGACTTGACGCGACAAGTAAACCAAAGTTGTTTTATGTACGGATATTGTCACGAGAAACTTCGATTTTATGTTAATAATGAGCTGTCAAAAAAAGCTTCTGTCGCAGTCTTTTTAACCTGCGTCATATCTAAGACCGACACGGGTCCCAAAAGACCGCTGACATCTGTGAAACACATTGATACTCATGTTTTACCGTGACTCGTTTTATGTTCAATATAAAAAATACTTACCGCCTTCATCTCCTCAAAGCTGTAGACGAGTACGTTCGGTTCATTCCTCAACTTCCAGAAAGCGAGGACGTGGTCCCAGAATGGGGTGTACTTTGCTGCAAACAAATAAATTGTTACTAAATTACTAGCAATACTTCTGACATTCACAAATTACAGCAGCTGTTACAAACAGTGAAAGAATTATAGAACACTTATTTCAAGTTACATGAAGATGACGATGACAATGATACTGTTGCGTGCAAGACATCATCGTCTCAATGTCTTTGAGACGAGTATGGTTATTAGAAATCCGTAACATCCTTTTCCCTCCTCCCTCCTCCCTCCCCCCTTTTCCCCTCTCTTCCCTCCTACATGGTATCTTCTCTCCCTCTGCCCCTCTCCCCCCATCGCCCGATCTCTGCCCCCCTCACTCCCCCCCTCTCTCTTTCTCTCTCCCTCTCTCATTCTCTCTCTCCCCCTCTGTGTCTCTCACCCTCACTGTCCTCCCCTCTCTCTCTCACATACACACACAAACACGCACACTCAAATCAGTACAATCATCGCGTCTAAAATAATGAATTAAAAGAGAAAAAAACCGAAAGACATAAAAAATACACAAAATCGTGGGTGCCTGATCGCTTGACCAATAAAGGATAAGCCATCCACTCTGGAACACTCCAAAATAAGATCTTAGGGTGAAGGTTGGAAAATTCACAAAACTGAGAAATACAGACCACACGGACCTCGTCAACTGCTAAAATGGATGGCAAGTCCCCACTTAAATCTGCTGCTGCCCACTTGTGAGAATACAAAACACTCTATTAAAAGATGATTCTCCATAATGCGTACTCCGCATGTGCCATAAACAGCTGGGTCTTCCGGAGCGAGGAAATGGTGTACGGAGGATTGAGTAGGACGTAGACTCATCTATATGGTCAAAAGCACGCACCTGAATTTGTCCATCTTATATGGATGTTATTTAATAGCTGCGACTGTATTGTAAGATATTTATGAAATAATGTATACTGCAATAGTCACTTCTCACTAATATTTTATTAGCATGACTCGTTCCGGTAGCATGATGTCATCGTCAGATGCTCAAAAATGGTTCAAATGGTTCTGAGCACTATGCGACTTAACTTCCGAGGTCATAAGTCTCCTAGAGCTTAGAACTATTTAAACCTAACTAACCTAAGGACATCACACACATCCATGCCCGAGGCAGGATTCGAACATTGGAACCTGCGACCGTAGCAGTCGAGCGGTTCCGGACTGAGCGCCTGAACCGCTAGACCGCCGCGGCCGGCAAACGACAATAAACATAAGTTTTACTTAATTTCTAGCTTTTTCCAAGCATTGCAAGGAAACTTTACAAAAGAACTAACAACAATAAAGCCCAGATATTACGACAGCGTCATGCAAACGGAGGCTTCCGCTACTAATGCACGAGCGGACTGACTGAGACTGAAGACTGTGGAAGACTGCAGCCGTGTGGATGCCGCCGGCCATCCTATATCGCGGCGGCAGGGGGCGCTCATAGGAGGAGTTGCTGAAGGCGTGGCTCAGCGGGCACGCCGCATTGCATGCACCAGGTCAGCGTGTGACCACTGTCGACATCTGTCAGAAATGTGCGTTTCCATTGCCAACTGTGAAACACTGGTATGGGTGGTATCGATTTATGATATTGCATTCATTTCTAAAAGATGACTCTTTGCTGTCATCCTGTGAGGGGTGTCCATAAAATAAGGTTCACAATTTTTTTTTCACAGTGTAAAACATGTTTTTTTTCATGAATGCGTACATTTTTGGGAAGTTCAGACTTTAACCTATTTTTCTACATAGTCGCCACTGAGGGCAAAACATTTTTGCATGTGGTGCACGAGCTTTTGAATGCCTGAGTCAAAAAAAAAAAAAAAAAAAAAAATCTGCCGCCAAGCCGCGCAGATACCTGAGATCCGCTTCTTCCAGCTCGTCTCTGTCGCCGAAATGCATTCCACCTGGATGTTTCTTCATGTCAGGGAAGAGATGGTAGTCACGTGATGAGCTCGTTGGTGGCTTTACTGGTGTATGGTCGAGCGTTATGCTGATGCAAACGCACCCCCTTGGCCAGCATTGCTCTCCACTTGTTTTGAATTGGGTGGCAAAATTTTTGCAGTGTCTCGCAGTACTCGGTGGACAAGAACTCGCACAACAGTACCCCCTTCGTATCCCAAAACACTGTTGCCATCACTTTGCCGACACCTTGCGTTTGTTTGAATTTCCGGGTCTCAGCGACTCTGGATGCTTCCATTGTTTGCACTGTTCTTCGGTTTCGGGTGTGTGGTAGTGCACCCAAGTCTCGTCTCCAGTGACGATGGAGTCGAGGTATTCCTCGCCACGAGTCCCGTGATCTTGAAGACGTTCTTGGGCCGCTTCAAAGCGTTGACGTATGTAGTCTTCGGTCAACATTCTTGGCACCCACCTCGAGCAAACCTTAGCATACCCTATTCATTCCTTCAAAATCTTGTCAATAGAGGTTTTGGTGACATCAGGGATAATTTCAGAGTGCTACAAACCGTCACTGTTCGATCTGAGAGCACTGCTGCCTCCACTTTTGCGATTGTTTCGTCAGAAACAGATGGCCGCCAGGAACGCTCCTCATCCTGGCCGTTAGTACGCCTATTCTTGAACTCTGTACACCATTTGTGCACGAATTGTACGCTCATACACTTGTCTCCATAGATTTCTCATAGGTGGGAACGGATTTCTGCCGGCGCAGTGTGGTTTTTTTTTTTTTTTTTTTTTTTTTTTTTTTTTTTTTTTTTTTTTTTTTCCTTCAAGCGCAGCTCACACCTGGCGGGCGAAGCGAGGGGTAAGATCCATCACGTACAGCTGCCAAGCCAAGACTGAGCTCCGCAGGCAGCTCGCTAGGGAGGGGATTTGGAGTGTGGGAACCAAGGTACACTACAGAATCGTGGGATCCACCATAACAGCGCTTTTCAGGACTGTTGCACCATGGGATCCTTATTTTAAGGACAACCCTCGTGAATGACCTTATTCATCATTGATGACTATTTAAAAGCTATAAGTTTGTGGCACAAGCTTGTGACCAGGCTAATGGCCTGACTGCATCTACAGCACTGCCTTTCTTCGCCACAGCACCTTTCACCCCTGCGAGAGACCCCCAGTAATTTGATAGCAGTGTAGTGGCGGGTTCTGCCACCGAATGTATCAGGATGACCAAATGTAGCGGGAAGAGGTAGAAGGCACCGTATTAAAACTCGTCCTAGCTATTTGTTTCCACTACAGTGGCCTGTTCACCTTGGTCCATGTCACAGGGTCCCGCAACGCTGAGGCCATCGCCCCAGCAACCCAGTGCAACGTGCTGCTGAGTGTCGGCCTTGCAGGGCTGTGTCATAAGGGCTGTACTGGCAGCCGACTCAGCGATCTTTTTCCCAATTGACTCAGCGTCACTCCGCTGGGAGCCCCCGAGCAGCCCACTGCGTCCTTCCTTGCTTGCGTAGCTGAGATTGCGGTGACCACAAGTGACTGCGATCTGGCATCCGAATCTGTGATCCTCACCCCGGGATGCCTGTGGCGTGGGTTGGAAGCCAGGAATGCCCGTGGTAGCGAGCCGAAGAGTGGCCCACTGCTGGCTTACTGGCTATGGACCCTGTGTCGGCCTCAGAGGGTCGAACCAACGACCCGGTGTGAACTGGAACACTGGCGACCGATCTGCTGCTGCATGTGTCTGGTGGTGTGATGTGCCCTGCCATCTAGGAGAGCTGCCACACTTGAATGAATCTTGTTACAAATCAGCACCTATTTATACTCGGCTGTACACCCCTGTTTTGCTAATGCGCCACTCCAAGTCACGTACTCACAACACCTAGGTGGCACCAGTGGGCCCCTTCTGCCTGTAACTTACGCCATCCAAACCGCTAGCTGAATTTACGCGTTTCAGTGGTTCGATGGCCCTTTGGCCTCCATTCTCCTTCGCAGCTGCTGGTTAGCATAACTTACTGTCAATAGGCCCATGCCTGGCTGTAACTTGCGTGCTCAGAAATGCTGCACTGAATCTAATAACTTCCCTATCTTTAACTGTGGTGCCGCTACTTTATTCCCCTCTTCGGAAAGACCCGGTTCCTGGGTCGACCTTTAACTAGCTCTTAACTTGTTTGGATCGGCACCTATGGCATATTTCCTTACTATTAGAAAACTTAAATGTGGTCTAGTTCCCCTTAGAACCATGACATGAAACAAAACGTAAAAATTCCTTACTGGACGACCACTGCTCGATCAGCCCCTTACCTACTCGTCTCACAATACACTGGGACTTGGACTACCCTTGGTTCCCACTTGGAATTAGCTGTCCACCTGATCAGAAAGAAAACAACACATAACAAAGTTGAGGCTGTGATGAAACTTGGCACAGAGGTGCTCAAAGTGATCATTACTTGCCCTTACCTTTCCCTATACTGAGCGACATGTTGCAGAAGCTGTTTGGCTGATATGCTCCACTCTTGCTCTAAAATGAACTGGTTTATGGATCTCAACAGACCTGGCTCCAGAGTTTGATTTAACAAGGTCAAATTCTGCTTTGGATAAAACTCTAAAGTGGCTTCTGACCAGTACAGCTGTGGCTGTGTAACATTCAATTGCGTGACTCCTGAAATTGACGCTGGCAAGTGGAAGGTTGGTCCTATTATGTTACACTTAGTTCCATTGATTAAAATTCTGATCCCCTTGAGTTCTATACGCTTCGCTTCTGCAAATACTCCCCACTCAAAACAACTTGCTAGTACTACCAAATTCTCATAGGTATAGAAGATCCAATGCATTCTGACCAGTTGCAAGCTCAATTTTGGCTCAACTATGTCCCTTGGACCGTCTATTCCTTTCCCCTTTGGCTAAAAGTAACTGCACTATGCACGTGTCCCATATTTGTAGCTTCACAGATTTTCCTCCAACATCCAGTATCTCTATCCAAACACCAATTGTGTGACTACTTTCATCCTTAAATTTACATTATATGAACTGGTGTAATAAGCACGACTTTCCTGATCCAGCGCTGACGATAACAAAAAATTTAAATGGGAAATCGTGGTGCAGACCTCTGCTCTAAACATCCATTACGAACAACATCACAAACGCCTCACCAATGGTGCGTGACGAAGATGGGCAGAGTAGCAACTGGAGTGAAACCTTTACCGAGCGAGGTGGCACAGTGGTCAGCACACAGGACTCGCATTTGGGAGGACGATGGCTCAAACCCACAGTCCGGCCATCTTGATTTGTGTTTTCCGTGACTTCCCTATATCTCTCTAGGCAAATTCCAGGATGGTTCTTTTGGAAGGGCACGACCGTTCCCTTCCGCAACCCTGAAACAACCAGAGCTTGTGCTCCATCTCTAATGACATCGATCTCGGCAGTACGTTAAGCCCTAATCCTCCTTCCTTGGAATGGGACCTGAATAAAAGGTATCAGGCCACTGGCTAAAGTAGGGTTCCTCGGACACTTAATCATCAAGGTTGAAGACTATGGAGGCAGAGCACATGTCGGGCATGCATAGGATCAGCAGATGCAATTGTTTAAAAAGGAGAACAAACAGCTTCAAAAAGGAGGACGAAGGAAGAAAAAAGAGGACACATCAAACGGGTCAACTGCAGATGAGGATACCACCCGTCAGCTTTGGACAAGTCACGTGACTGCCGGGAATTACCGGCATAACTAGTAGTTAATTGTTGCTGATGGTCAGGTGGTGGTTAGCTGAGCAATATAAAAAAATTAAAAGTATTGATTGTGGTGACAGTGAGGTGTCAATTGTTTTGTTATGTTAACAACACGGAATTGTTTACAAAGCGAAAAACGTAAGACCATTCACCTCCCTTCATTAGACGCACCGCTACCAACATCTACAATTCAAGCAGCAGCTGACGACATGTAAACTGCACTTTAACCTTCCGAATATAACTAAATTGAATGAGTATGAAAGAATGAAATAAAACCATGACACTTAATCTGTCGAGTTATTTCTTACTTTTATTGGCCACTGAGACGTACGTTCAATCCCCACATATCTTACATTCCGCTCCAAATTCATTTCTCCCTTTCTTAAAGCCGGATATTTGCTGGAAAGGACATCAGAAAATGTACACTTTCGTTTAGGCATAGTCAAATATTTTATGTACTCACTCGGTTAAAAATTACATTCACAAATCACACGTGCACTACAGGAAGCCAAGCCAATACAAATCGAAGATACGATATTTTAAATAATCGATGTTTGCATTCGCTTATAGGTCGATCAACGATAACATCGACGATCCTGGTGCCACCTACTAACACCGCCCTCGTGCGTGTTTATCACTAATGCTGAGCCAGTATTTAAGAAAAGAGCAATAGAACGGGACGAACTGTAAATTTAACTATATTACGCACAACTTTGCGAAAAAGCCGGACACTGTAAAAATACGCTCGCACCCCGGACAAAGGGCTATAAAGGAGGACATGTCCGGATTCATCCGGACGTCTGGTCACCCTAGGCATGCAGTCTCTATTGGTTCATCAACGAAGGGCGAGAGTGCTGTTTAGGACTGTTACAATGTGTGGGTGTAACGCGCCACTAATCGCTATCTAAGGAGATTTGAAGGATGAACAGTAGTGAGACAGCATCTTCCAACGTGTTGTCCACCGCTGCAGTCAACATTTCCTCGATTTGTTCGTCCATTAAGATGGTAAAGCACTTGTAGACACTCAGGTGTAAATGGAATGGGATGCCCTGTATATCGGCTGACATGAAACCGACTGAGCAAGCCTAGGACCAGAAGAAGTTTGTAGAAACCCTCACACACTGGATGGCCTCAGGACGTCAGGTGTCGGCAGGGAGGAGCGGGTGCAGCAATACTGCAACCAGCTTGTGGACGGCATGTCAATCGGGGTCCTAATACGTTGTTGCAGAAAGTGTGAGGCAACATGGTTTAGTGTGTTATCCTACATCAGAGTTTGATGTCAAAGATGAACGAAGATGTGCTCTTCCGAACTAATTGTCGCTATTTCAAATACTTTTCACAGTAGAGTGTCATTACGAGGGCTGTTCAAAAAATAAGGTCACTTTTAAACTTGCGCAGGCAACGTACATACGATTATCGATTTATTTTGTTATGTTGGTACACATGTCCCGAAAGTATGCACACAGTTCCAAGTGTGCAGCATACTTGGTTTGTTTTTGACAGACGGAAAGGTTAAAGATGTCTTAGTGTGCTCGGCGATTTTCGATTATTATAAAAAATGGAACAAAGATTTTTGCTTCAAAATTTGTGTGAAAAACAGAACCAATTGCTCTAAACCAATTGAAATGTTGACAGTGACATACGGTGAGTCTGCTGTAAATTAAAATAGCAATGTTTACAAGTGGTACAAGCTCTTCCAAGATGGCTGAGAAGATGCCAATGCCGAACCTCATTCTCGACGCCCCAGCACATCCACAACAGATGATAACGTCGAACCTGTGAATAAAATTGTTTTGAAAAATTACTGTAAGATAAGTTGGAGAGGATGTTGGCATTTCGGTCGACTCATGTCAAGCAATTTATTCCGATGTTTTGGGCATGAGACGTGTTTCAGCGAAGTTTGTTCCAAAACTTATTCGATAAGAAGAACTGTCGCATGAGCATGGCTCAGGAGCTCTTGAATGACGCCAATGATGATCTTGGTTTGGTCAAAAGGGTCACAACTGGTGACGAAACATGGGTTTACAGTTCTGACGTCGAAACCAAAGCCCAATCGTCCCAATGGAAGCATCCCGGAGAGCCAAGACCGAAAAAAGCTGCATGGGGGGAGGGGGCGGAACTTCCTGCCCGAAAACACCATTGTTTCCAGAATCAGATTTTCACTCTGCAGCGGAGTGTGTGCTGATATGAAACTTCCTGGCAGATTAAAACTGTGTGCCCGACCGAGACTCGAACTCGGGACCTTTGCCTTTCGCGGGCAAGTGCTCTACCAACTGAGCTACCGAAGCACGACTCACAGCCGGTACTCACAACTTTACTTCTGCCAGTACCTCGCCTCCTACCTTCCAAACTTTACAGAAGCTCTCCTGCACAGTTGGTAGAGCACTTGCCCGCGAAAGGCAAAGGTCCCGAGTTCGAGTCTCGGTCGGGCACACAGTTTTAATCTTCCAGGAAGTTTCATATCAGCGTACACTCCGCTGCAGAGTGAAAATCTCATTCTGGAAACATCCCCCAGGCTGTGGCTAAGCCATGTCTCCGCAATATCCTTTCTTTCAGGAGTGCTAGTTCTGCAAGGTTCGCAGGAGAGCTTCTGTAAAGTTTGGAAGGTAGGAGACGAGGTACTGGCAGAAGTACAGCTGTGAGTACCGGCCGTGAGTCGTGCTTCGGTAGCTCAGTTGGTAGAGCACTTTCCCGCGATAGGCAAAGGTCCCGAGTTCGAGTCTCGGTCGGGCACACAGTTTTAATCTGCCAGGAAGTTTCACCACTTTTTCACTTTTTTTTACGTACCAATGCATTTAGCATGAAACCACCGATGCTGCCGCAAGACAGAGACATCGGGTGGTACACTGAGGTACTTCTACAAATGTACTGCATTGCAGCAGTCACTTATAGCGTTCGCAGCAAGTCAGCGCAATGAGCGTGCTATGCAGTTGCAGGAGATTCGGACATGCAGTTTTTTTACATGTGCCATGTCAAGGGGATCACTGACAGTGAAACTAAGTATATCTATAGCTACTGTAACGTAAATTTGAGTCTGTACCACTGCTATTGTGAATAGCCTCGAAACGAAAGCACTGGGGCAGTATATAGTTTTGATACAAAGTTTATGAAATTTTAAGCCGCTTCTTGCTTGTTATATAGGACTATAGTTTATTTTAGGCATTATGAGTTAACGGAATTTTCAAGGAAAAATGCGAATTTCTTTTCAAATGTATCACATGAAATGACGCTGATTGAAAACTGTATATCCTAGTAGTACCAAAGTGAAACCATTTCCTTAAAACAACTGTTTACTTTTTACCAATTTCTTCTTATATTCGTTGATTTCTGAGATAATGAAGTTAAGTTTTGTGAAATTTATTAAAATTGTACACCAAAGTGCAACCACCTTCTTAAAACAACTGAGCGCTCCCTTTTGGCTAATTTCTTCTTCTATGATTGTGAAGGTTGATTTCGTGAAAATTTTTAAAATTATATTTTTTTCATATTGTTGGGATTCCAAGAATAACGTAATTGCTTATTTTTTCTCCTTAACATATGAGGTCAAATTGGGGATTTCCTTGTAAGCCTACGTGCATTGAGAGGTATGCAGATGGTTCATTTGCTTTTTAAGAATTTCACGAATCTCCCACGGTATGGCCACGCTCACTGAACTCTATTAATATTTTCATCTGTACACACCCACCCATGCGACATCCCTACTAAACAGTGGTAAACAATCTTAGCTTTGTCTGTGCCAACAATGTGCCAAGTGTTGCTCACCTATGTTACAAAATGGCAGACCCTGCTCATGGTCAATGGTGCACAGTCCCAGCTCCAGATTGTCTCACAGTTTTCAAGGGCAACACATCTTAGATTTTTCCATATTTCATGTAATTATTGAGCAAATTTATGACTCTGTCATACTCTACTCATTAAGAGGTATAATCGAATGTTAAAAGTTTAATACAATTAGACAAGTTAGGACCTGTGTACGTCTCTTGAGGCAGGATAACTCATGGTGTGGAAATCACCCAGACTGTATGTTCATCCAGTATTTGAGGATGAGCGAACTCGGCGAGTTCCAACAAGCTTCAAAAGTAATTTCAAACTTTTTCTTGCTTACATGCTTAACCCTTTCAGACCCGAATTTTTTCCCGAGAAAGGAAAATTTTTCTTTATGTGGTAATGCTTCTCGGTGATTTTTTAAAATGATTTTAGATGCAAGATTTATAAAAAGATGTGTACCCGTTTTCAAAACATACTTTGTACACAAAATTTCATTTTTATGGACTAAAATAACTAATTACAAAATATACTCTATTGTAACAAACAATAAATTGATCGTTCAATAATTACCATGAAAAATAACAATAACAGTACTGTCATTTAAGGTTACTTTGCTCCATAGGATCGAACTTTTCTCCATTTGAAGAAAAACGTTTCTTTGGTTCATAGATGCTATACTACTTGCTGTATATCTGTGAACAATGTTTTCTATGAAAGGTAGTACTTACAGGTTGGGAATCTTGCTTGCATGTTCAGTTATTGGCCATTTTGAATTTTTCACAAGCATCTTAGTAAAGACGTTCATAAGCCTGTATAAAATTAAGCTGGAAAAATCTGTTTTTCACAGGGTGAACTGGTCACTGTGAAGTTCAGTCACCATTATTTTAATTACCCAGAACATCTAGTTGCTGAAAAGTATCGTAGTTTTTCGTTTGATGGACTATTGTTTGTGTCATTGTCAATTTATTGTTGTACGTTACGAAATTTCTTATTTTGGGGAAACATTTCACCACAAAAAAGTGGTGCAAAGAATCCTCAGGGTGCATTTCTTCCACATCTACGAACATTTCTGACTTATTTTACCTCCGTAGTGTGCTGCTGGCAGTGAAAAATGTTTGTAATCTCTTTCAGACTGGTGAAAATGCCACGGAAGTATAAGAGAATGGCCGGAAATATGCGAGTCTGTGATTACAGCCCAAAAACTCTGGAGAAATTCCTACAAGACATTAGGAGGAAGGAGATATCACAAAGGAAAGCTGAAAAATTTTTTAATATCCCAAGAAGAACCATAATTGATAAACTGAAGTCAAAGGAAGGAAGTAATTCACGTCCAGAATTCCCACAGATTTTTACTAATGAAGAAGAAGCAGAGTTTATAAAACGTGTTTTGCAGTTGAGTAAATATGAGTTCCCTGTTACTCCAATGGAACTCGAAATGATTGTGAAGTCATACCTTGCCAGACAAGGACGTAGAGTTCCTAGATTCAAAGACAATGGTCCAGGCTATGAATGGCTCTTGGGCTTCACAAAACGCCACCCTGAACTTTCTGGACGTTTTGCAACCAACATTGAAAGGAGTAGAGCTGCAGTTGATGAGGGTGTTCTCGGAGAATATGTTGAACATTTGCAAGTTGAACTGAAAGATGTGCCAGCTAGTAATATATGGAATTTTGATGAAACCAAGCTAACCGACGATCCAGGGAAAAAGAAAGTACTCACAAAAGAGGTTCAAAATATTCAAAAAACATTTGTAATTCCTCCAAAAGCAGCATATCTGTAATGTTTGCTGTCAGTGCTGAGGGAGAAGTTTTGCCTCCATTTGTTGTTTACAAATCAGCACATTATGGTCTACATGGACAGGAAATGGGCCCACTGGCTGCCTTTACTCACATGGTCCTAGAGGATGGTTTGACAGTAATACATTTAGCGAGTGGTTCACCAAGTTGATGCTACCAAGATTGAAAAAGCTCGAAGATAAGAAAGTAGTAATCTGTGACAATTTGTCCTCACATTTGACAACTTATGTTCTAGAGTTCTGTGGTGAGAATAACATTTCGTTCATCCGACTACCAGCAAACAGTATTCGCATTACACAGCCTTTGAACGCTTCTTTCTTCGGCCCCATGAAAGAGGCCTGGAGACAGGTCCTTACAGAATGGAAAAGTAGCAAGCAAGGTTTCAAAGACACTGTCTTGCAGATACAGCATTTCTCATTCCTGTCAAAGAGATTAATGGATATAGTTGGCAAGAACTCCGCAAAGAAGCTAATGGCAGGTTTTCAAAAGTGCAACATTTATCCAATGAATGTTGATGAAATTCTTTGCCGTCTTCCTTCACGAACTTGGGACAAAGATGCGGTACAAGACTCTTTCACTGAAGCTCTTGAGAATAAGAGAACTGAATGGACTACTGGTGTTGGCAGTAACAGAGGAAGAAAGAAGCTTTCAGTCACACCTGGTCAAAGTGTGACAGTAATTCACAAAAATGTTTTGAAGAAATACAGAAGAAGTCACAAAAATCAAGATAGTAGTTCAGGAGAAGATTCTGATGCCATCTCTCCCAGAGATTCTTCTGAAGATACGGATTATCTGAGATCTCAAGTAAGGTCACCAACAACTGTAGAGTTTAAAGTGGATGAAACCCAGTTACTAACCAGGCCGAAGTTGTGCACACTGTGGGCTAGTATGTGATCTTCAAATTTGAGAGGGATTATTTTCCTGGATTAATTACTGATGTAAGCGATGGTGGAGTTACAATAAGTTCAATGCAAAAGTCTAAGGAATCATGGAAGTGGCCAATGCCGAAAGATGAAATGAAGTATGACTTTGATGAAATAATTTGCACCATTCATCCTCCAGAACAGATAAGCAAACGTGGCTTATTCTCCATACCACAGTCTGAAGGATATTGGAACTATTAACTCACAATATAGGCTATATTTTGTGTTAAATCTTTAATTTGTTAAACTATTTTGATAATAAAATTTGTTTCTGCTAAAGAGATTGTTATTTTTTACTTAATTCTGATGGTCAGTACTCTGTAGTCCTTATTTCTTTAGTAATTGCTTTATTCCCTTTCATTCCTATGGTCAAACATAACTCCAGACCTCTGTAATCCTCATTTTTAATGAAATTTAGGCATCCGGTGCAAGGTATCTCCAGGGCAAGGAAACTTTGCACCAAAATAGAAATAAAAGGTTATTTTAAGAGATATAAATACAGATTACTTTGCAAAAGATTGTTGTAACTAATCAAATCATTTTGAGAAACAAAAACATTAAGGAACTCCTGTTTTTAAACTATTTTCTTAAAAAAATCTGTAAAAAGTGGAGCAAAGTAACCTCAAATGACGATATTCAGTTATACAGTGGAATATAGTAAACCAACCAACTCCGTGTATTCTGTTGGTCGCGATCCCTCTGGGCACTGCTACACTTGTTTGCTTATTTTTTCATAGTGATGTCCACGAGCTAGCAGCAATTACGAATAATGAAAATGGTGAACATTCACAAATGTATACCTCAGTTTTCGACCGGGAAAAATGCTTCCGTTGCTGTAAGCCACAATAAAAGTTAATGTACGCAGTTGTAGCCAGACGGTCTGAAAGGGTTAACTTCAAATATTTAACACGATGATTCATTTGTGGTCAGACATTTGTAGCTGTTTAATGGATGGGAGTTAGACTTTTTAAAGCCGGGGTCTTCAAACTTTTTAGTCCGCCGGCCACATTGGCTCCTCCACAAAGTCATAAGGCCCAAGATCTATCTAGTGGGATTAAAGCACCCTAGCACTCCATGATCACCGTAATGTAAGGCTAAAGGAAAGATGAAATAGCAAAAATCTAAGATTGTGGGAGTAGCTAGCACTGAAACGAACTACGATTTTTATTTAATAACATAATTTTGATTGGTGGACGTACCTGACCGAAATTCTGACGTATTTCATTCTTGCGAATTTCACCGACAAAAAAGTATGTCACTGCACATTCTTCACGAAAGCGTCTTGCAAAGTTAACGAAATCTCAAAATCATTGTTAGCAACACTATTACTGCAAGACGTAACAGAGGTAGAGTATGTCAACGCATTGTTATTTCAAGCGGTGCAACAATAAGTTTAGTCATGTAGCCTTCTAGCGAGCAGCAGAGCCAATGTCGCTGTGTATTGGTCGCGATAGGTCTCGAAACTCAATTGTTGGCAGTGTAGGTACCACCTCAAATATTTGGCGAGCCGGATACCGGGCCGTAGTTTGGAGACCCCTGTTTTAAAGGATGAGGGATTCACTGACGTACAACGAAAACATTCACTTACGTATGTTTTCCATGAAGCACTCCGCAAATTCGTCAGCCGTGAGGGAGCAGCCGACCCACAGTTGGTGGTGGTTGAGGTAGGACACGATCACATCCTTCACGTTCCGAGTCACGTATATTATCTGGAACATCCCAACACGACCGTGGCAATACAGTGCTAACGGAGAAACCATTACCCTGAAATGATCAATGCTGAATTTTAATACACGAAGTTCTAAGTAATGGTACTGTCTAAATCACGAATTTTTCATCATATGCTGTTCACTGCATACGTTTAATATTTGTTGAACCATCAGCATAACGTTGAGCAGGATGCATTGGTTAACTAAGGAAGATGTATTGTTTCGAAATGGTGAGAAAATAAAAGTATGGCACAACTTGATGAAAGAAGTGATCCGTTGATACTGAGGCAGCAAAGAATAGTCAATTACGTAGAGGTGTGTGTGTGTGTGTGTGTGTGTGAGAGAGAGAGAGAGAGAGAGAGAGAGAGAGAGAGAGAGAGAGAGAATGTGTGCGTGCGTGTGTATGCTGTGGTGGTGGGGGGGGGAGGAGCTGCGTCAGATCAGTCTTCTTCTTCTTCTCAGGTCTTTGGTCCTCAGGTTGGTTAGCAGCAGAAGAGTGCGAGGCGTATTCATAGTGTTCTGATCAACATATCGGAAAAATAAAGCTGCACGATTAATTATCTGTATCCGGAGTACGAACACACTACGACTTCCTGTTTTCAGAAACATTTCTTCTCCAGTTCTGAGAAGATCACAAGTTCTCCTGAAGATCTGTATAACTTAAGAACAATACCCAGCTACCCTTTTATGGAGACACTGCATCAGCAGAACACCAACGAATGAGATTAAGGAAACGGTCGTGACGCACAGTAGACAACCTTGTTGGGTCCCCTTTCAATGGCAACCACTCACGGAATCCCCAATGGCAGCAGTCATCAGCAGTCAACAAACATATACTTGGGAACCTTTCCGTGCAAGATACAAAGATTTAGAGATGGGCAAAGTCGTCGATGCTTGGGAGCTAGTTCACTGGTGATCGCTGTTTTTTGGGAACCGTTCATTTTTATTCGTTCACCGTTTATTGTGCTTAGTACATGGTTCTTATGAAAAATTGAAAATTAGTAGCATAGGTGACTGAAGATGGAAGCCGGCAAGAGAGGGCACTTGCCTCCCCCCTGGAGTACAGAGTTTTTATTCATAACAAAAGTCTCACACACTTGTAATTTTCGTGATTCTGTAAAACCTCCCGTTTAGCCAACTGTAGCGTTATGTGTCTGTCTGCAGTGAAATAATATATGGTGGCGCGCGAAAAACCGGCCCCGAGTACAGACTGCTTGCCAATTACGCACGATTTGTTGACCGCTACGAGAAGAATAGGTAAACATGTAATAATTAGGCAGTGACGAAATAATAAATAAGCTAATGCAAACAACTTCGAAACAATAGATGACGATTGGTAAGCGACAGTGAGTAGTCTAGTACTCGGGGCCGATTTTTCGTGCGCCACCCTGTACCACTGAAATAATATTGTGGGAGTTATCACATTCTCTTTACAAAAGGTGACACCATGCACTCGATTACGAAGTGCGGGCTTCATTCGATTGTATGTCGGTCTGCCTTCCATATCAATGGACATGCTGTTTTACCTTGGATAAAAAAAAGACGGAAAATGGCCACTTGTGTGTGCCGTGCCGACGTCCTTTGCATGTGTAATAACAAAAAAATCTTGCCTTTTTACAAGTATTTCTTCTGCTGTTTATCGAAATAGTGAAGTTAGCTGATATGCCGTTTTGTTACCTGAAATGATGTATGTATTACATACGACGTAATTTTTATGTATTTTACGTAATTATAAAATACATTTTAATTACCGGCCGTGGACGCTGAATAGAATATGAAAAGAACCAGAAGCTGAGAGGTCAAAAAAGGTTTGAAACAAATCTAGAATAAACGTGTGAAGTGAACGAGACAAACAACAAAAACTCGATACTGAACTAACTATGAGCAGTCAGCAGTGGAACTGCGACGAGTGGCCACGCGAAGAAGGACGAGTCCGGCCGAGTGAGACCGAGACAGAGACGGGACCGAGGCTGGAACGGGACCGGCCGACGTGCCGTTGCGGGCACGAGACCGTCCGTTCCCCATTCCCATGAACTGGAAGTAGAAAGCCGCGACCGAAGTGAACTATGAAAGACCGCTCCTTAGAATTCGTTCATCGCTCGTTCATCTTGGTGGACCGTTCCTTTGGATCCGTTAGTTCGCGAATGACCCATCTCTACAGAGATTCCATCTCCCCAAACGTTAATGGAGGATCATGAACTGGGTATGGTTACCTAATGCACAAGCGGGGATAGGTTAGTTCTGCAACTGCGGCTGTGAGGCCTCCTTACGGACAATGCGCCATGCTGCTACTGACTGTCTTCTTCCAGCGTAGAAAAAAAGGATAATGGACAGTCACCATGCATCAGATGAAACCATCGAATGGATCAGGGAACCAGGTCAGGAGACGTGTCCTTGTATGAGCGTGTGATTGAGAATATTTGTCCATAAATGTTGTATGTATGTAAAACTTTGAACGTAGCTGCTAAGGTTCAGTGACCGTGTCAGAATTATATTACAACATATAAGCCCTCGGTCACAAATATTAAGTCAAAATTGACCAGGTTTCGACGCTACTATGAGCGTCGTCTTCATAATTAGACTATCTGTTCTAAAACATATTAGGTGTATAATACATTAATAAAATTAAAGTTTGTACTGACTGGAAAAAGACGCACTACTTACAAGTCACATATTAAAAAAGATCTAAGCCGGAAAGGCGTCGTCATGAATAGTTGTAAGTGAGATGGCGAGCCGCTAAGGGCTGCTCGTACTGTGAACAAGGGTTGCAACCCGGCTTAGATCTTTTTTTAATATGTGACTTGTAAGTACTGCATCTTTTTCCAGTCAGTGCAAACTTTAATTTTATTAATGTACTATACAACTAATATGTTTTAGAACAGTTAATCTAGTTCTGAAGACGACGCTCATAGTAGCGTCGAAAGCTGGTCAATTTTGACTTAATATTCGTGACTGAGGGCTTATTTGTTCTAATATAGCTGTATATATGTATTTGTTTTCACCACACAATAAATAAATAGCTACCATCACCCTACCGACAAGTAAAGTACACAGGATATGGTTGTAGACAGTAACGTAAATCAGCTACAATGAGACTGGATGTGGCCAGTGGCTACGGTAGAACATTGACTTGCAGCCTGGTTGTGTGAATTTTACGAGAGACAGAAGGCATACCTTGGGTTTGACGGTCCAGAGCTGTCTGGGCAGAAGTTCTACCGGCAGGTGGCTCTTGATCAGCCTCGGCGATCTGGAGTTCTTCACGATGTCGATGAAGTGCGTGGGCGGCTTCTTGCGGCCCGTGGCGAGCGACGACAATCTGGAAAACATACGATGAGTCCTAAGACTGTCGCTGAGCATGGCTTCCGTATCTGGAGGAGGGACAAGAGTTGATGGGAAGTAAAAGCAGCGTATGTCCCTGTATGGGAATGTAAGCTTTCTCAGGGAATTTGACTGATGAACTCGTCTCAGTGTATGCACCTGTTGCATCACCCCGATACTTCGTCCAGGTATTTTGATACTGTGATCATTCCTGTACCTTTGGGATGTTCATCCCTGATGTTGTTTGTACACGCAGTTACCACGAGCGCTACGTATGGGTAGCATGCCGCACTTTAATGGATTGCAGCATTCCGGTTGAAAGTAAAACACCAATAGAGCGAGCATCCGTCATGCCAGAAGGACAGACCCGACTAGTGATCGCATACGCACAGAAGGCTTGGCAACCATGACTGTTGCTCAGCGTGGGCATCGGGATCAAAATGGTTCAAAAGGCTCTGAGCACTGTGGGACTTAACATCTATGGTCATCAGTCTCCTAGAACTACTTAAACCTAACTAACCTAAGGACACCACACAACACCCAGTCACCACGAAGCAGAGATAATCACTAACGCCGCCGGGAATGGAACCCGGGAACCCGGGCGCGGGAAGCGAGAACGCTACCGCACGACCACGAGCTGCGGACATGTGCATCGGGGACAAAGTGATGTGGTGCACACATGGAATCGTCCCAGATGACAAGTAGTGTCGATGACTTACACTGCAAAGGCCTCCCACGTTCGACAGGTGCACAGAATGATCGACAGCTACGACCTTCCAGTGAAGGGAATCGTGGGATGAGTGATCCAAAAGTGAATACGGCTTTCGAAGAGCCTACAGGACGTCATGTATCGAATCGAACTGCTTTGTGACGATCGCACGATGCGAACCTCCATTCTCGACGAACATGGGAAGCACCATGTCCTACATAACAACACCATGGTCGCCGTTACAGACGGGCAAGAGATCATGCACAATGGATGCCCCAGGATTGGTGTAAGGTGTTCTTCACAGGAGAAACTCGGCTCTGTTTGTACCCTTGTAAAACTATTACCGATATTATCTACGAGGGTAAGTCAATTATTATCCGCAAAGCAGCTATAACATTTTATTGTAATCAAATAGGAATCTTACAAGAATATCATTTTTCGACATAGTCTCCTTGGTACACGCTTCCTGATGCCCTCATAAAAGAAGGTTCTCGGTTGAGCTGCGAACCAGGAAGGCATTGCTTCATTCACTGCTTCGTCCGAGGCAAATCGACGGCCTGTTTGAGTGGACCAAACAATTGATAGAATGATCAAGAGCGAGACTATGTGGAGGATGATCCGGTGCTTGAAATTTGAGTTTCTGGAGCGTTTCAGCAGTGTGGGCTGCAGCATGTGGACGGGCATTGTCGTGCAACAACACAACTCCTTTTGACAGCAAACCTCGGCGGTTGCTTCGAATTGCAGGCTTTAGCCCAGCAGTAAGCATCTCAGTGTAACGTACGCTGTTTATTGTTGTGCCCCTTTTCCCATAATGTTCCAGTACTGGACCTTGTGCGTCTCGAAAAGCCGTAAGCATCAGTTTTCCTGGGGATCGTTGGGTCTTGAACTTTTTCTTGCACGGCGAATTTGGATGTTTCCATACTCTGCCGTTTACTCTCCAGCTCGTAATGATGGATCCATGTTTCGTCACCAATAACGATCCTGTCTAAGAAGTTGACCCTTCGTTACCACAGCAATCCAAATGTTTTTGCAGATGTCCAAGCGCGTTTGTTGATGCAACTGTGTGAGTTGTTTTGGGACCATCTTGCACAAACTTTATGAAACGCAAGTCTGTTGTGAATGACTTCGGATCCAGAACAGTGGCTAATTGTCAGACGATGTTCCACTTCGTCAATAGTTAGTCGTCTAAGAGAATGATTTCACGTGAACGCTCAATGGTTACTTCATCTGTGGCGGTAAACGGTTGTCCGGCTCCATCATCGTGCGTAACACTTGTGCAACTATTTAGGAAATTTGCAATCCATTCGTAGACACTCCGTTGTGACAAAACACTATTCCCGTACTGTACCGAAAGTCTTCGATGAATTTCGGCCCCTGATACGCCTTCCGACCACAGAAAACGGATGCTCTTCGTTGGTGCAAATAGACAACGGAGCAGCCATGATTAACGGCACGGCAGTGATAACGAAACTAACTTAAAATTGAAAAGATATAACAACAAATAAACAAAGCATGCGTCATCAATGTAAAACGACAGTACTACCAAAATAAACAAAAGTATAATTAAATTGAGGATAATAATTGACTTGCCCTCGTACAATGGTGTTATCAAACATCTTTGTCTGTTTTTTACTTAATGTAACTTCTGTATAACCATGCTCTTTGATGTACTATGTAAATGTTTTACTCAGTATTTATAATAATTTATGTATCCGTAGCTAATCTATGCATGTAATGTCAAAAGTAATGTGCTGTAAAATAAATGAATATGTTATATTTTACTGGTTCATGCATAGGGAAAGAAGGATTGTATTCATGTAAATCTTGGAGGGAAATCCCTCCGCAACGGAACTGGCTACGCGGGAATAGAAGAGGTGGATCTGGCGGTCGAAATGTGAGCCTGTGTGGTATGAGTCAATCGATGGCGCATCCTGTGAACTGAAATAAGCGAGAGGAACTGCAAAATTATATAATACAGCCTCGGATACGGAAGTAATACGGCTTATTATTCATGACAAACTTTGGTTAGTTCTGTACTACGAAAATCCGACGCTAAGAAGAGAAATTTCGGAGCCTGTTGCACAGGAAGATCCACGGATACTTTTGCTGCTCCTTTTTGAATAGCAAAGGAGATTGACGCTGTCACCACATTCACTTCAAATTATCGGTTGAGTAACGTATCATTGCATGGACCCGTTACATGGTTTCGTTTTCAATAATAATTTTGTGTTTTGTAAACTTTGAGTTGGTTCAAATGGTTCAAATGGCTCTGAGCACTATTGGACTTAACATCTTTGGTAATCAGTCCCCTAGAACTTAGAACTACTTAAACCTAACTAATCTAAGGACAACACACACATCCATGCCCGAGGCAGGATTCGAACCTGCGACCGTAGCAGTCGCACGGTTCCGGACTGAGCGCCTAGAACCGCTAGACTACCGCGGCCGGCAAACTTTGCGTTGAGTCACCGTATTTTATTCTTAAGCCATTCACCTAGGCAGGGTCCTACCCCAAGTGTTACGATAAGTCCTAGTATCCCAGTTTATCGAAAGGAAAAGCACTTATTTTCCTTAAAAGCTAATAAACTTTGTGCAGTTGTAAAGAAAATAATTATTTAGTGACCATAAGTTTTGAAATCCTCCAAGCAGATTGAATTAATGAACATTTAAAGTTTCATCAAAGTACAATTACTATGAGAAGATTTAAAGTATTTATTTCTAAGATTTTTTCATTGAAATAATAATGTTTACAGTTTCATGTGTTATGTAATTTTCAGTGTTTCACATTTTGTGTCCTGACGGTAGTGTTCAGCCTCTATCTGAGTCTACTTAGTTCCTGAGTTCCCATGCTAATAGTTTAGCCAGATTTAAATGCCATATTACAAAAACAACAATCAAGAATAAGTAACTGGCCACAAATATTCAGACTGTACTACATCCAGGATCACATGTTCCACTTGAGATAAATAATATCATGAAATGAATGTTTAATGAAAATGCAAAAATAATGAGTACAAGAGACACAATTGCTTCATAACTGTTTCAATAGTAGTAATTTCCTATAATTAAACTAACAGAAGAACCTCTTGCTCAAGTCAGTAGTGCTCCACCATCAGTGAGAATTTTACCTATAATTATGATTAATTTCCTGCTGTAATGTGTATGTAGTGTTATTACAGTTGAACTAACAAAAGAACTTCTTGCTCAAGTCAGTAGTTCTCCACCATCAGTAAGCATTTTACTCATAATTATTATTAACTTCCTTCTATAATGTGTATATAGTGTTATTGAGAGCCAGTTGTCGCGTAAACACGTTAACACTCCTTCCGTGTATTTCAAGTCAATTCGCTGGTACATTACTTGCTAAATTGTGCTAGTCTTGTATGTTATCAATAATATGGAAATTCCATGAGGCTAGGGCCTCCCGTCAGGAAGACCGTTCGCCTGGTGCAAGTCTTTCGAGTTGACGCCAGCCGGACGGAGTGGCCGTGCGGTTCTAGGCGCTACGGTCTGGAGCCGAACGACAGCTACGGTCGCTGGTTCGAATCCTGCCTCGGGCATGGATGTGTGTGATGTCCTTAGGTTAGTTAGGTTTAAGTAGTTCTAAGTTCTAGGGGACTGATGACCTCAGAAGTTAAGTCGCATAGTGCTCAGAGCCATTTGAACCATTTGAACCAGTTGACGCCACTTCGGCGACTTGCTCTCTCCCCTCCCGTCACCATTCCTTTCTACCAATTGTTTCTTCCCCCACCCGCTTCCTCCCCCCTGCCCAACCCATGCACCCAGTGGCAGACCCCCCCCCCCCCCCCCCCATCTCATCAGTGTGTTCAGTTTGCCGAAGATTGTCACCAATGTGTTACAGTGTTCTCTTCGTCTACGTGCATCAGTGATTTTTTTTCTTCAGTGTGCTCCTTCGTTGCGTGTAAAACTGTTTGTCTGCGTTTGTGTGCACTGTTGAACTTGCTTGTAAAACCAGTGCCTTCCACGAACGCCTTCATTTTCTTTCTTATGTGAGTCTCCTGTTTTTATCATTCATGTATGTAAACTTTTCTCTCTCTATGTTTACTATCTGTTCTTCTTTTGGCCAAAGAGCGCCGTATGTAGGTCGCTGGTGGCCCGCATCGTACAAGGCATGAAATTACAATAAAGATAAAAAGACATACATACTGTGTTTTTTAACTGTATTTCGACTTTTTAAATTGTCCCCCCACGAACGTCTCCAGAGTATTTTTACCTCCATTATCTACCCCTACTCTGTTCTTATGTTCCCCTTTTTTATCACCTTTATATGTATAATTTTGTGATTGAATTATCTGTCATGTCACTCGGCTGAAGAGCGGCGAATTGTGCTGCTGACAGCCCTCTCCTGCCCATATTGGGTGGGGGAATGAAATCATAATAAAGAAAAAAAAAACATACAAATGTGACAGCTTACATGTCGTTCACATGACTTGAAGCCATAATATCAGCACTTGATAATGGCCTAAGGCCGAAATTGCAATAGGTGTAACAAAAACTTATAACAGTCACTGGCATAAAGATGCTGTCCTTCAAAAAATATTTTTTTAATTTTTTGCTATTGTTATCTTATTACAATATTTTTCTCGAGCAGTAACGCATAGAGTGGCAGAATCATAGCGGCAGTCTGTTGCCACGGCTGAAGGCCGCTCCAGCTGTACATACGAACTAAGACTCGTACTTATAGTGGTTCAATGAATCAAGGAGCACCTCACTGCGCCAGCAGATATCTTGTATGGTGACATATTCTAAAGAAACAAAACATTATGGTGATCTGCTCAGTGATACCGAATTAGTATACCTTTGGAATGCAATACAGCAGCGACTCTACGTGCCATAGATTCGACAGCTCCTTTGTAGGTTTCTGCGGGTATGTGGCACCAGATGTCCACGTACAATTCACACAATACCCTGGCATTATGGGCAGTTGATACGTGCGCGTGGTGCTGCTGTGCGATTGCGTCCCTGATGTGTCACATCGGATTCAGATCAGCCGAATTTCGTCATCAAGACACCAACGAGACATCACTATCATGCTCTTCAAACCACTGTAGCACGATTGTGGCCTTACGAAACGAGGAGTTAAGCAAGTGGTTCAAAAATGGCTCTGAGCACCATGGGACTTAACATCTGAGGTCATCAGTCCCCTAGAACTTAGAACTACTTAAACCTAACTAACCTAAGGACATCACACACATCCATGCCCGAGGCAGGATTCGAACCTGCGACCGTAACAGTCGTAACCAAGTGGAAGACGCCATCGTCGTCAGAAAAGGTATCAGGCATCAAGGGATGTAGACGGTCCACAATAAAGTCCAAGTAATGCGCAATTGTCGTGGTGCCTTGCCTTCCTACTATAGGTGCCGTGGAAGCCCAGTTTGAATATCGCTCACGGCATAAAATTGGGTGGCGCGGGTGCATATTTCGAGTAGCCGTTCACCTCGATGACAGCATATGCGGAAGCGACAGTAACTAGAAGCGTGATTCATCTGACCAGACGACACGTTTTCTTTGATTCATGATGCAACGTCGATGACGCCTGACTCACTGCGATCGCAATTGACGATGTCGTTGGGTCAACTTACATGTAGGGGTTATCTTCAGAGGTACGCATGCCCCCCCCCCCCCCCCCCCCCCGACACACACATGTGCATACGAAACACATATAGGAACAAATTCACAGGTTGGCAACGCTCACAGCCTACACAGAAAACAAATGAACGAACATAAACACTGTACTACTGTGCTGAGTTCTACCTCCAAATTGATTGAGGCCAAGTGAAAAAACGTCAACACATCGGAAGGAAAAGTGCTTAAAAAAAAAGCCAAAAGACTGCCAAATGTAAATATAGAACGTAGCTTCTTTCAACTGCAACCTCTGCTAACAAAGAGGGAAATAGCTATGGTTTGCAGAAAATGTGAACAAGACGCGGGAACAACGTAAGTAAATTTTATCCCAACTTTATAAGGAAATACTGTTTTTAATCCATAACAATCAAAATTAACACACTCATCTATCCATATTTCCAGAATACAACAGAAGATGCTTTGTAAATAAAAGCAAAACGCAGCTGGTCTAAAATGGTCTTTAATTAATTCCAGTAAACTGAAGATAGAGAAAAAAATAATACTTGGTAAAATAGATAGAGATTCCAAAACTGCGCGCAGACTTCGTAACACTTGTGTCTGTGAACACGTGGCTTTCGTTTATACACTGATATTGGCTAATTGTACTTCGTTACTTTTATCTAATATGACGGATCTAAGTATATCATTACTCTGTAAACACATTCTCTGCTTTCCCGTCTGGCAGCACCACCTAATGCGGTGTCCGTAACTTAGATTCGTTAGCTCTGTAGTAGGAGCCGTAAACGTGTGCCATAAGGACGCTTTATACACTGGCCTATGTAGTAAACGTGCCCTGCGTTGTCATAAGAACGAGTACGCATAAACATACGTAACGTCTGACTCATGTACGTTTGTACTCCTTATATACTATGTGATCAAAAGTATCCGGACACCGCCAAAAACAAACGTTTCTCATATTAGGTGCATTGTGCCTCCGCCTACTGCCAGGTGCTCCATACCAACGACCTCAGTAGTCATTAGACATCGTGAGAGAGCAGGATGGAGCGTTCCGCGGTACTCACGGACTTCGAACGTGGTCGGGTCACTTGTGTCATACTACTGTACGCGAGAATTCCACACCCCGTAACATCCCTAGGTCCACTGTTTCCGATGTGATGTTGTTGTTGTGGTCTTCAGTCCTGAGACTGGTTTCATGCAGCTCTCCATGCTACTATATCCTGTGCAAGCTTCTTCATCTCCCAGTACCTACTGCAGCCTACATCCTTCTGAATCTGCTTAGTGTATTTCTCTTGGTCTCCCTCTACGATTTTTACCCTCCACGCTGCCCTCCAATGCTAAATTGGTAATCTCTCGATGTCTCAGAACGTGTCCTACCAACCGATCCCTTCATCTAGTCCAGTTGTGTCATAAACTCCTCTTTTCCCCAATTCTATTCAATACCTCCTCATTAGTTATGTGGTCTACCCATCTAATATTCAGCATTCTTCTGTAGCACCACATTTCGAAAGCTTCTATTCTCTTCTTGTCTAAACTATTTATACACTCCTGGAAATGGAAAAAAGAACACATTGACACCGGTGTGTCAGACCCACCATACTTGCTCCGGACACTGCGAGAGGGCTGTACAAGCAATGATCACACGCACGGCACAGCGGACACACCAGGAACCGCGATGTTGGCCGTCGAATGGCGCTAGCTGCGCAGCATTTGTGCACCGCCGCCTTCAGTGTCAGCCAGTTTGCCGTGGCATACGGAGCTCCATCGCAGTCTTTAACACTGGTAGCATGCCGCGACAGCGTGGACGTGAACCGTATGTTCAGTTGACGGACTTTGAGCGAGGGCGTATAGTGGGCATGTGGGAGGCCGGGTGGACGTACCGCCGAATTGCTAAACACGTGGGGCGTGAGGTCTCCACAGTACATCGATGTTGTCGCCAGTGGTCGGCGGAAGGTGCACGTGCCCGTCGACCTGGGACCGGACCGCAGCGACGCACGGATGCACGCCAAGACCGTAGGATCCTACGCAGTGCCGTAGGGGACCGCACCGCCACTTCCCAGCAAATTAGGGACACTATTGCTCCTGGTGTATCGGCGAGGACCATTCGCAACCGTCTCCATGAAGCTGGGCTACGGTCCCGCACACCGTTAGGCCGTCTTCCGCTCACGCCCCAACATCGTGCAGCCCGCCTCCAGTGGTGTCGCGACAGGCGTGAATGGAGGGACGAATGGAGACGTGTCGTCTTCAGCGATGAGAGTCGCTTCTGCTTTGGTGCCAATGATGGTCGTATGCGTGTTTGGCGCCGTGCAGGTGAGCGCCACAATCAGGACTGCATACGACCGAGGCACACAGGGCCAGCACCCGGAATCATGGTGTGGGGAGCGATCTCCTACACTGGCCGTACACCTCTGGTGATTGTCGAGGGGACACTGAATAGTGCACGGTACATCCAAACCGTCATCGAACCCATCGTTCTACCATTCCTAGACCGGCAAGGGAACTTGCTGTTCCAACAGGACAATGCACGTCCGCATGTATCCCGTGCCGCCCAACGTGCTCTAGATGGTGTAAGTCAACTACTTTGGCCAGCAAGATCTCCAGATCTGTCCCCCATTGAGCATGTTTGGGACTGGATGAAGCGTCGTCTCACGCGGTCTGCACGTCCAGCACGAACGCTGGTCCAACTGAGGCGCCAGGTGGAAATGGCATTTCAAGCCGTTCCATCGGACTACATCCAGCATCTCTACGATCGTCTCCATGGGAGAATAGCAGCCTGCATTGCTGCGAAAGGTGGATATACACTGTACTAGTGCCGACATTGTGCATGCTCTGTTGCCTGTGTCTATGTGCCTGTGGTTCTGTCAGTGTGATCATGTGATGTATCTGACCCCAGGAATGTGTCAATAAAGTTTCCACTTCCTGGGACAATGAATTCACGGTGTTCTTATTTCAATTTCCAGGAGTGTAGTCCACGTTTCACTTCCATACATGGCTACACTCCATACAAATACTTTCAGAAACGACTTCCTGACACTTAAATCTACACTCGATGTTAACAAATTTTTCTTCTTCAGAAACGCTTTCCTTGCCAATGCCAGTCTACTTTTTATATCCTCTCTACTTCGACCATCATCAGTTATTTTGCTCCACAAATAGCAAAACTCATTTACTACTTTTTCCGGTCAATTGCTCTTCCATGTCCTTTGCTGTCTCTGACAGAATTACAATGTCATCGGCGAACCTCAAAGTTTTTATTTCTTCTCCATGGATTTTAATTCCTACTCCGAACTTTTCTTTTGTTTCCTTTATTGCTTGCTCAATATACAGACTGAATAAAATCGGGGATAGGCTACAACCCTGTCTCACTCCCTTCCTAACCACTGCTTCCCTTTCATACCCCTAGACTCTTATAACTGCCATCTAGTTTCTGTACAAATTGTAAATAGCCTTTCGCTCCCTATATTTTACCCCTGTCACCTTCAGAATTTGAAAGAGAGTATTCCGATCAACATTGTTAAAATCCATTGCTAAGAACTGGGTTTCCATCAAAGTGATAGTGAAGTGGAAACATCAAGGGACACGTACAGCACAAAAGGAGTCTAGGAATGATTTTCAAAGCATAGTGATCTGAGTATGACGGGTATATTTTCGTCGTGTAGAGCTACCCGTACTTAATAAATATTCAAACACGCACAGATAATATACTTGAACGGTTTATTACTTGATGTTACAGACAAACAAGCACAGTTGCTATAGGTAACTTTTAAAAAACAAAAACAGTATCCAGGGAATTGAATAAACATAAAAACAAAAGTTATAACTCTAAGGTGTAGGCAACAACATTATTCGGATCTTCAAGCCATAGAGTAAATATCTCTGGAGTGAACATTGCGTTCTACGCGTGTTGTCAACATTAGACCAGGATTGTCACGTGTTTTCGGGACTTCGCTGTGCGTGTGTGCTTTCTGCAGCGTTTGAAGTTTATTATATCAATAGTTTTTGTTGTGTTTCACCGTTAGTTGATAGTGTAATAGCGATGGTGAATTACTGTTGTTGCTACGTATGCAAAGAAAGATATGTGAAAGGAGGGATAGTTAACTTTTCATGGATACATACCATGTAGCTCTAATTATAGCTATCATATTAGTAAGAGACACTGTATCTGTTTAAAAATTTCGAGACGCATTATAATTAAGGCTTGATTCTGTAGACCAATTTTTCTACGATTTTATGACTATATAATAGATATTACGGGTCGTACAAAAGCTTACAAACAGTCTCTTCCTCTCGTAAATTTGCTAGTGGAAGGGGAAAGGGAATGGTTAGTTCTTTCAGCAAATACTATCCCTCATACATTTATCAGTGACTTGTCGATTAAGTATATAGATTACTCAGTCTACTACTTATTTAATAAACTGGCAGCAAGTACGTAAAATGCGTTAAATAAATACTTCAAAGTGTCACTAGTAAGAAAAATTGTGCTTTAGGACGCAAAAACGAGAAAATAAATACGCAGAAATAGCAGAAAAAAGGATGAATTGACAGGGATATAAACGCTAGTGTGTGGCAAATTCGGTGTTTTTGGGACAAGTACTAGCGTACTGTCAAGTCGTTTTGCAAGACTATCACTGCAAAAATGTACGTCAGGTTCTGTAATACTATAAAGTGCCGTATCGTACCGAAAACTACCAAAAATCGAGTGCACCTGAACTGTGACACCTATCGCAAAGAAGTAGAATGCAATATCACTTGCCCTTAAAAGTTACGTAGCTGGTTTATTCCAGGTATCAAATGGATACTGTTAAAATGCCTGCACAACGTATATAAATAATCCACGACATGTACGAAAAGAATCCGTCTGTACTAGGGATGTAGTGACATGCTAAATGTACAGGGCGCTATATGGATAAGGACACGACGTCCCGAGAACACGTGACCAGGCCGGCAATGTATGTTGACAACACAAAATCTGTTCTGCGCATTTGAATGCTCACTCCAGAGATACACTCCTGGAAATGGAAAAAAGAACACATTGACACCGGTGTGTCAGACCCACCATACTTGCTCCGGACACTGCGAGAGGGCTGTACAAGCAATGATCACACGCACGGCACAGCGGACACACCAGGAACCGCGGTGTTGGCCGTCGAATGGCGCTAGCTGCGCAGCATTTGTGCACCGCCGCCGTCAGTGTCAGCCAGTTTGCCGTGGCATACGGAGCTCCATCGCAGTCTTTAACACTGGTAGCATGCCGCGACAGAGTGGACGTGAACCGTATGTGCAGTTGACGGACTTTGAGCGGGGGCTTATAGTGGGCATGCGGGAGGCCGGGTGGACGTACCACCGAATTGCTCAACACGTGGGGCGTGAGGTCACCACAGTACATCGATGTTGTAGCCAGTGGTCGGCGGAAGGTGCATGTGCCCGTCGACCTGGGACCGGACCGCAGCGACGCACGGATGCACGCCAAGACCGTAGGATTCTACGCAGTGCCGTAGGGGACCGCACCGCCACTTCCCAGCAAATTAGGGACACTGTTGCTCCTGGGGTATCGGCGAGGACCATTCGCAACCGTCTCCATGAAGCTGGGCTGTGCCGCACACCGTTAGGCCGTCTTCCGCTCACGCCCCAACATCGTGCAGCCCGCCTCCAGTGGTGTCGCGACAGCCGTGAATGGAGGGACGAATGGAGACGTGTCGTCTTCAGCGATGAGAGTCGCTTCTGCCTTGGTGCCAATGATGGTCGTATGCGTGTTTGGCGCCGTGCAGGTGAGCGCCACAATCAGGACTGCATACGACCGAGGCACACAGGGCCAACACCCGGCATCATGGTGTGGGGAGCGATCTCCTACACTGGCCCTACACCTCTGGTGATCGTCGAGGGGACACTGAATAGTGCACGGTACATCCAAACCGTCATCGAACCCATCGTTCTACCATTCCTAGATCGGCAAGGTAACTTGCTGTTCCAACAGGACAATGCACGTCCACATGTATCCCGTGCCACCCAACGTGCTCTAGAAGGTGTAAGTCAACTACCCTGGCCAGCAAGATCACCGGATCTGTCCCCCATTGAGCATGTTTAGGACTGGATGAAGCGTCGTCTCACGCGGTCTGCACGTCCAGCACGAACGCTGGTCCAACTGAGGCGCCAGGTGGAAATGGCATGGCAAGCCGTTCCACAGGACTACATCCAGCATCTCTACGATCGTCTCCATGGGAGAATAGCAGCCTGCATTTCTGCGAAAGGTGGATATACACTGTACTAGTTACGACATTGTGCATGCTCTGTTGCGTGTGTCTATGTGCCTGTGGTTCTGTCAGTGTGATCATGTGATGTATCTGACCCCAGGAATGTGTCAATAAAGTTTCCCCTTCCTGGGACAATGAATTCACGGTGTTCTTATTTCAATTTCCAGGAGTGTATTTACTCTATGCTTCATCCGACGGATTCAAACTTGGCGGTTTACGTCATTCACTTGTTGCCGTGCAGTCACTGAATTCCCGACACAATTGTATGTAAGGATGGCGCGAACGTAACTAACGTCTGCGGACACAGCAGTCGACGTGAGTAGCGGTCGCTACAAGTATATCAATGAAACGTTATCAATTTTATTACTCAAGTGGTGCCTAAATTGAACACAAATTACATAAGTAAAAATTTCCTGCATTTTAGAATTAGTAAGCTTACCACAGATAACTGTTGTTACGGATCTTTCTGTTAACAGTCATCCTTGGTTCTAGTAGTAGCGGATAAACTAATACAAGAAGATCTTTGATTACAACTTATGTAATTACGCCAAAACATAATTTTTCTGAAATCTTTAACTATTCGATGCCCACAATTTGACCGAATGAACCTGTCTAATCACTTCACTGATCTTCGGATATATAGAGGTGTCTGCAACATCAAAATTACAATTCAAACGTTCAAAATGACTTTTTGCGACATTTGCAGGCTAAAACGCAGAATAAGTACATACATCACAAAATCTTTAAATCTCGTTACAAAAAATTAATGAATAGATCTTCTAACATTATTTATGATACAAATTGTCTTCCTGAATCAAATTGTGTCTCCAGTTTAAACAAATATTCCCTAGTTTTCGTAATATGTGGAAATTGCAGTGAATTTCTCTATAGAATCTTCCAGAAACAAGAATTAAGAATTTAATTACAGATTTTTAGTTGGTGATTTCCGTAAGAATATTTTGTCCTGACTTGCAAAGCTATATAGATGTTAAGATTTTCCAAAATTAATGGTTTACACAGTTAATTTGCGTTGGGGTAAACAATGTATTTTACTAATTGAATTATAATTGCAAAACTGAATGAAAAAGGTTACTAACATTTATACACTATTAACAATGATTCCAGAACTTGTTCTTTCTCTCTAAAACATCCTTCATTTATCATAGCTGTGTATTACTTTACCTAATCAGGTAAAGTAATAGACAGCTATGATAAATGATACACATACATTAATTGGACTGTGACGCAGTTAAACATTTTCGTTGTAACTATTTCACACTGTTGCACTAAGTGACCTTATTCACTCAGTGTTCTTATACGCTACACACATCTGTTTTAGCGGGTATCGCATACTACGAAACCTGCTGTATCTGGTACCACATGATCCAATGCAGCCCGCTTCGTTATAACGGTGAACTTTCGTCGATGTCTTGCGCCCGAAATTCGTCGGATCTGAATCTGATGGAGCACATCTGGATCGGTATCGGCCGCCATTTCTCGCCCACGAACCACCGTCCCGTCGTTTTCGGGAATCACCTGATCTCTGCCCAGACTTCTGGTACTACCTATCTCTGATAACCTACCAAGAACTTGTCGAATCCATTGCAGGCAGAATCAGTGCCGTACTGTGTTCGAACAGTGGACCAAGACGCTAGTAATCAGAAGGCAACAAAGTTTTGTTTCATCAGTGTTTCAGCTGTACTGAAGAAGACAGGCAAGCAAACTAACGTGAACGCACTAATCATCGTCAACACCACGATGTTTGAGTGAAGAGGGAAACACGAGAATCTGTGTTTTGCACGAAGCAGAATACTCAAAAATGTGAATATTTTACAAACATTCATAGCCCGATTGCAGACGTTTAGTATTGCTTCAATTGAGATCTCGTATTTCTGTAACGAATGTAGCAGAGTCTTTCCATTGTAAATAATAAATGTCTGCAATATGCTGGCGTCACTTTGTCGTTATACTCACTCGAGGAATGGAAATCTGTCTGTGAGATGATTCCGCTTCGCCAGATCAAAGTTGAGGCCGTTCATGAGCAGCCACACCAACTCCTGTGTCCACGTCGTTCCTGAAAACAGAACACAATAATTAATTATTTTCGACTGCTGTGCTATGTTTTTTAATCTTTATACATGGTCCACCACATACATAACTAAATGGTTCGTTGTGTTCTTGCCTTACATTTTTGAAACTAGTACAAAAAAGATATAAATGTTTAAATTTACTTCATAACGTGCATAATATATATAGGTGAATTCATTACCAGGCGTCCCCCATATGTTTCGCTCTGCCCTTGTTTCCGCTAAGAACTACCTGTGAGCTAACTGTTACCATTTTATTCATGAACAAGTACGGGTTACAACTATCCTCCACCTACTATTACAAAAAAGTCTAAAATATGATAATAAGATAAAAGTATAATAGTAGTAATAGTACCTTATTCATCCGTAGATCTCTTTTTACAAGGATATAGGACATGTCAAAGTATTCACAAGTTGAGATCAATTTAAAATAAGCTAATTTGTATACACATATATTTACAGATTTCTAGTTAGAGACAATCATTAGATTTACTCCTGGTATATAATATTTTTTTTACAAATAACTTATTAAATAATGTAATGTCACACTGCTCCCTCATATGTCACTATCAGTCACTGCACACACTATATTAACATTGTTTCGTAACACTTCGCTCACTACACACACACACACACACACACACACACACACACACACACTGGTGATCACTGGGCCATTTTCTGTACTGCAAATTCCCTTTTGCTATCCTGCATCCCTCCATAATGAGTGAGATTTTGAGCTCAGAAAGAGGAAGAGGTGTCCGTATTGTGCTTTGCATAGCGTGGGGGTAAGTATTTCTAGAAAGGCAAAAAAAGCAGGAAAAAAACAAAGTGAAGGTGTTACGTGGAATGTTGGATGTTCTATAATCATTATTATTATTATTTATTTGTATAACATATCAAGCCCCTACTCCGTTTTATCTAAGTAATCCTTCAATTTATAAAATGTATTGCATAACAGGTACTTTTTAGCTGCCTTTTAAAGAAGTGTATTTTTGCAATTTCTGTAATCTCTTTTGGTAGTTTATTGTACAGTTTCATTCCTTAGTAGAAAATGCTGTTTTCAGTTCTATGTTTATTTTTACTGGGAAATGTAAGTTGATTCTATCTCTTGTTGTATGGTCATTGACGGAACTGTTTGTGCTGTAATGACCAATGTCATTTTTAATGTGTACAACTGATGTGTAAATGTATTCACATGGAGCAGTTTAAATCCCCAGTGTTTTTAACAGATCTTTACAATGAGCTCAACTAGTATTTTTGGTTATTATTTTTATGGCTCTTTTCTGGAGTTTGAAAATTGTGTTCATATTTTGTGCATTATCCCCCCCTCCCCCGAAAAAAAAAGCCAGTGCTAAGAACTGAGTGTAAATATGAATAATATGTAACTTAAAGACACTGCATGTTACACACTGATGATAGGATTCTAAGGGCATAACATGCTGATGACATTCTGTTTGCAAGTACCTTTGTATGTTCACACCACTTCAACTGAGAATCAATATTCATTCCTAGAAATTTTGAATTTGTTACACAGTCTATAGAGGTGACATCTACATTTAATTTAACATTGTCATTTTTGAAACTTCCTGGCAGATTAAAACTGTGTGCCCGACCGAGATTCGAACTCGGGACCTTTGCCTTTCGCGGGCAAGTGCTCTACCATCTGAGCTACCGAAGCACGACTCACGCCTGGTACTCACAGCTTTACTTCTGCCAGTACCTCGTCTCCTACCTTCCAAACTTCCTCCTACCGGGCGTGAGTCGTGCTTCGGTAGCTCAGTTGGTAGAGCACTTGCCCGCGAAAGGCAAAGGTCCAGAGTTCGAGTCTCGGTCGGGCACACAGTTTTAATCTGCCAGGAAGTTTCATATCAGCGCACACTCCGCTGCAGAGTGAAAATCTCATTCTGATTGTCATTTTTCCTCTTCAAACTGAAATTCATGACATTTGTTTTCTTTATTTATTGCTTTCTTTCTTTATTGCTTATTGACCAATAATAAACTTCCTTTAGAGTTTCATTTGCTTTCTCGGCAAGGAGTTCCCTTGTTTTCTCAGTCACTATAATGTTGCTGTCATCAGCGAAGAGAATTTTTTCACCACGAGTAACACTACTGGGAAAGTTATTGATTTATATCAGGAACAGTATTGGTCCTAATATGCTATCTTGCAGAACCCCTATATTAATGTATTTTGATTCTGATAAGTGTTTTACTAAATGTTTAGATCTATTTGAAGTATGTTATCTCTACTCTTTGTACCGTATCTGTTAGGCATGATCGAAACCAGTCATTCGCTACCCATCTTACTCCTAATGCTTCTAATTTATTTAATAGAATCTAGTGGTCGACTGTATCAAACGCCTTAGAAAGATCCAAAAATATGCCTGTGACACACTCATCTTTATCAAGAGCGTCAAGTACAACTTTTGTGTATTCTACTATGGCTGACTCCGTATTTTTGCCACTTCGAAAACCAAGCTGTGATTCGCATAAAAGATTGTGGTTAGTCAGATAATTCATTAATCTGACTTTCATAATTGCTTCTATTACTACACTGACCATTAAAATTGTTACACCAAGAACAAATGCAAATGATAAACGGGTATTCATTGGACAAATATATTATACTAGAAATGACATAGGATTACATTTTCACGTAATTTGGGTGCATAGATCTTGAGAAATCAGTACCCAGAACAACCACCTCTGGCCGTAATAACGGCCTTGATACGCTTGGACATTGAGTCAAACAGAGCTTGGATGGCGTGTACAGCTACAGCTGCCCATGCAGCTTCAACACGATACCACAGTTCATCAAGATTAGTGTCTGGCGGATTGTGACGAGCCAGTTGCTCGGCCAGCATTGACCAGACGTTTTCAATTGGTGAGAGACCTGGAGAATGTGCTGGCCAGGGCAGCAGTCGAACATTTTCTGTATCCAGAAAGTCCCGTACAGGGCCTGCAACATGCGGTCGTGCATTATCCTGCTCAAATGTAGGGTTTCGCAGGGATCGAATGAAGGGCAGAAACACGGGTCGTAACGTCCACTGTTCAAAGTGCCTTCAATACGAACAAGAGGTGACCGAGACGTGTAACCAATGACACCCCATACTATCACTTCAGGTGATAAGCCAGTATGGCGATGACGAATACACGCTTCGAATGTGCGTTCACCGCGATGTCGCCAAACATGGATGAGACCATCATGATGCTGTAAACAGAAACTGGATTCATCCGAAAAAATGATTGTTGTGCCATTCGTGCACCCAGGTTCGTCGTCGAGTACACCATCTCAGGCACTCCTCTCTGTGATGCAGCGTGAAGGGTAACCGCAGCCGTGGTCTCCGAGCTGATAGTCCATGCTGCTGCAAACGTCGTCGAACTGTTGGTGCAGATGATTGTTGTCTTGCAAACGTCCCCATCTGTTGACTCAGGGATCGAGACGTGGCTGCACGATCCGTTACAGTCATGCGGATAAGATGCCTGTCATCTTGACTGCTAGTGATACGAGGCCGTTGGGATCCAGCACGGCGTTCCGTGTTACCCTCCTGAACCCACCGATTCCATATTCTGCTAACAGTCATTGGATCTCGACCAACGCGAGCAGTAACGTCGAGGTACGGTAAACCGCAATCGCGATAGGCTACCATCCGACGTTTATCAAAGTCGGAAAAGTGATGGTACGCATTTCTCCTCCTTACACGAGGCATCACAACAACGTTTCACCAGCCAACGCCAGTCAACTGCTGTTTGTGTATGAGAAATCATTGGAAACTTTCCTCATGTCAGCACGTTGTAGGTCTCGCCATCGGCGCCAACCTTGTGTGAATGCTCTGAAAAGCTAATCATTTGCATATCACAGCATCTTCTTCCTGTCGGTTAAATTTCGCGTCTGTAGCACGTCATCTTCGTGGTGTAGCAATTTTAATGGCCAGTAATGTATCACTGTGAAATATAGGTCCTGTTGAAACATGATACGCCTGTGAAAAACATAAGTGTGGATGTGGAGAAGGTGCTGAAAATGAGCTACAGGAAGCAAAAGTCGAACGTGTGGGTTCTAAAAGTATCAGACGAAAGAAGGGAATTGAACTCCACCATACAAAAGATATAAATAAATTTCTTTGATCATAGGATAGGTCACAACGAATTCTTGACGACGATATTGGAAGCAAAGGTTGCAGAGAAGAAAGGAAAAGGAAGACCGGGAAGAATCGCCTGGATTCTGTGCTCTATGGAGTTAAATCCGAACAGCAGACTGAAGAGAAACGCTCAGCAGAGTCGAGGCAACTTGGTTTCAGCGACAAAGTCTAACGTTTAGAAGATGGTGATGATGAATAACAACAGTCCACTTGTTTCAATTTTACCACTGAACTCGTTTCGGACATAGCCCGTCATTGGAACATGAAATAAAAGTAGTTAATATGGCATATCGTGTCACACGATTTCAGACTGAACCTAGGTGCTGAACTAATGTTTAGGCCGAAATCATGTGACGCGATGCGCCATCTGATGTTCCGATTACGGGCTATGCCCGAAACGCGTACAGATATAATGTGGTCTGTCATTATCAACGGCCAAAATAGCAGTGCGAAAGACTTGCTTAGCAGACAGAAATTTGCAGTATCACAAATGATATGCAAGAGAGGCCACAAGTACTGCTATAGTTTTTGAGTGAGCTAATGCAGTCTCGTTGGTTGAGGTAATCAGGTGTGGTTCCAGGGCCAGGTTCTGTGCGGAGGATCAAAGTTTGTTACTGTTTGTCGCCCACCATCCATCCTCGTCCCAATAGTAACTCGCCATCACCCCACTTTTAACGTTCGACAGAAACATATGATTTTAATACGAGGGCGATTCTGAAGTGAACGGCCGCCGTTTTAGCGTGGCTCGGAGAGACCCCATTGTCACATCTACATGTTCTCTGATTCATTAAGGTTCCAGCTATTAAAGTATGAACATTGTTCCTTCGGGCATTCGCTTGTTACAATCTCAAACCATGGATATAGTAATTTAAAAAAAAAGTGAAATGCGAAGTGCGAGCAAAACGTTTCAGCGGCAGACATGTATCGTCAGTTGTGTACTGTATACTGTCCAAATGTTACAAGTGAAGGTGTAATCGGCAATGGGTCCGATTTTTTTAAAAAAGGTGGTGAAACAAACATTTACGACGAAGAGAAGAATGTGGGCCTTCTGTTGTGAGTAATGATCTTGTCAAGAAAACTGACGAAACGCTTCGTGAAAATCGAAGATTTATCCTCTCTGAAATTTGCGACGAATTCCCGCAAATTTCTGGTACATTTTGTATGAGGCTGTCACCGAAAAGCAAGATGCTCGGTGGGTATCGAAGTTACTCACAGAGGTTCACAAAACCAAACGTATAGTCCCTGCCTCAAACATCCTTTCACACTACAAGGCGGAAGAAGAAGGTTTTTTTGAAGAGAATTGTGACTTGTGACGAAACGTGGGTCACATACGTAAACGCCGGAACGAAATAACAGTCGATGGCTTGGGGCCATACCAATTCTTCATGGAAGCCGAAGAAAGCCCGCCAAACTTTACCATCGAGGGGGCTACGGTGTTTTCGATGCCGGGAGAGTTATGCCCGTTAAATTGGTAGAGCATGAAACGACGATCACTTCAGATGTCTACCGTGAAATTCTGAAGAACCTTAAGCGAGCCATCCAAAACAAACGTTGCACTACGCTGTCATCCATTGCGTATTTCCATGACAACGCTCGCCTTCACAATTTTCGAAAACTCGAAGAGATTTTGAAGCAATTCAGATGGGACGTTTTTGATTATCCCCTATTCAGCGCAGACTTGGCACCAAGTTATTTTCGTCTCTTCGTACACATAGGTCGCAGCACTACGATGACCAACATGGTGTGAAAGGCTTTCTACACCCCAGGCGGCATAATTTTATGAAGAAGGAATCTGTAATCAGTGAAACACTATGACAGTCTTTCAATTGAAATGGTGGCTACGTTGAAAAATGACAAAAAAAGGCATAAAGCCAAGTAACCAGCGCAGGCCCTCACATACAAGCGAATGGAAAGTGTGCTATGTAAACGTAGCTTGAAGTTTTCTACAATAACTCGCCTCAGATTTCATGCTACTTTATCCTCCAAGCGTGGGCTGTGCAATTTGGAAATTGATAGTGAAACGTGCTTGTTGTCGTATCTTCCATATTCTCGCCACCTATTTTCTTTCCCGTGATCTATAACAATCATTTTTATAATTATCTCCGAAATGTCTATCTAGGTACCCTCAATACACAGAATGTCGCACATAAAACCGGCCCGAACCGGACTGCGAATGTACGTGTGTTGCATTACTAGCTTGTCAGTTCCTTTGCCACCTTCCAACGGCAGTAGCGTGAGAGTAGCTCATACGGAAAGTAATCGTTATAAACCGTGTACTTCATTGTATTGCCTAACTCCATTGAAGAACGTGTGTTCATTGTTGAAGAATATGTGCGGTCTGAATCCATTAAAGTTGATCGTGACACTTTTCATGAAAAGTAATATTCCTGCAAAATCAACGATTCAGGAGATGGTGAGGCAGTGGCGTTCGACAGGCAGTGTTGTTAATTCAAAGAGAAATAAGGCACCGACTGTACGTACACCGCAAGTTGTGGCAAACGTGACGGCACAAATTGAAAGAAGTCCCTACAAGTCAACACGACGATTATACAGCAATGTGGAATATCTCGCAGGTTATGTCAAAGCATCCTTCGTGGCTTAAAAATGAAACCTTACTGTATGAGTGTTGTTCAGAGAGTAAAAGAAGCGGGCAAGTATAAGCGTACACATTACTGTAATTTGTTGCTGGAAAACGTCTCTGGGGAACATCCTGAGCCGTTCCTCCTTTTTTTTGACGGATGAAGCTTGGCTTCATCTGTCGGATTATGTTAATTCACAAAATACAACACACTGGGCTGCAGAGAATCCCCATGGCACACTGCAAAAGCCGTTACACGATTTAGAAATTGGTGTATGGTGCGCTGTATCTGGTAACAGAATTGTCGGGCCATTGTTCTTCAGCGAAATTGTCAACAGACATGTTTACTTGCAACTCTACAATGATTTTTCGGCTCTGTTAACTCCAAACGAAAAATGTTGTGCATATTTCCAGCATGATGGGACCACTTTGTCCTTAGCTCGTATACATACTGATTTTTCAGAAGAGAGGACCATTAGTAAGGGCTTGTGGCGACCCCACCCTCCCTACTTGTCACCATGTGTCTTTTACCTCTGGGGATTTCTAAAGGCTAAAGTCTACCGCAACAATCCCAGAACACTTGACGCATCAAAAGCAACATATGTGAAGAAATTTCGAACATTCCTCAAAGAGTACTGAAAAGTGTTTTCCTTAACACGCTTCGACGTGCACAACTTTGCTTGGATGTTGGCGGAGAACATTTAGAAAACAGACTTCAAATTCCATTCTAAAATATGCTTATTAAACTAATAAATTGACTAGAATACTCTATTTCAAATTATGAAGGTAGCAGAGTAAAATACGGGGAGCACAAGGCTATTTACAATTTGTACAGAAACCAGACAGCAGCTATAAAAGTGGGGGGGGGGGGGGGGGCACGAAAGGGAAGCAGTGTTTGGGAAGGGAGTGAAGCAGGGTTGTAGCCTCTCCCCGATGCTATTCAATCTGTATATTGAGCAAGGAAACAAAAGAAAAGTTCGGAGTAGGTATTAAAATCCATGGAGAAGAAATAAAAAATTTGAGTTTCGCCGATGACTTTGTAATTCTGTCAGAGACACCAAAGGACTTGGAAGAGCAGTTGAACGGAATGGATAGTGTCTTGAAAGGAGGATGTAAGATGAACATCAACAAAAGCAAAACGAGGGTAATGGAACGTAGTCGAATTAAGTCGGGTGATGCTGAGGGAATTAGATTAGGAAATGAGACACTTAAAGTAGTAAAGGAGTTTTGCTGTTTGAGGAGCAAAATAACTGATGATGGTCGAAGTAGAGAGGATATAAAATGTAGACTGGCAATGGCAAGGAAAGCGTTTCTGAAGAAGAGAAATTTGTTAACATCGAGTATAGATTTAAGTGTCAGGAAGTCCTTTCTGAAAGTATTTGTATGGAGTGTAGCCATGTATGGAAGTGAAACATGGACGATAAATAGTTTGGACAAGAAGAGAATAGAAGCTTTCAAAATGTGGTGCTACAGAAGAATGCTGATTAGATGGGTAGATCACATAATTAATGAGGAAGTGTTGAATAGGATTGGGGAGAAGAAAAGTTTGTGGCACAACTTGACCAGAAGAAGGGATCGGTTGGTAGGACGTGTTCTGAGGCATCAAGGGATCACCAATTTAGTATTGGAGGGCAGCGTGGAGGGTAAAAATCGTAGAGGGAGACCAAGAGATGAATACGCTAAGCAGATTCAGAAGGATGTAAGCTGCAGTAGGTACTGGGAGATGAAGAAGCTTGCACAGGATAGAGTAGCATGGAGAGCTGCATCAAACCAGTCTCTGGACTGAAGACCACAACAACAACAACAACAAACTAATAAAAGTAAATCTGTTACTTAAACTGTTAATTACACAGTTAATAACGGACTGTACAACAAAAATGTAAGACAGTGATGATGTACGTTGATTTTCGTCACTCATATTCCTTCCAGCTCAGGGGCCCGTTTTATGTTCGCCGCTGTGTGTATCCATCCGGGTACGTTTGCAATCTCTTTGCACAACCACTTAATCGGAAAGCTTGTCTTAGGTGACTCGCAGGCTGTCAGTAAATTACAGGCCTTGACAGGAGAGTGCGTCTCGTTTTGAAGAGGAAGTCAGTCGTTAGATTATCTCGTGGGCTTGAGTGAACAGTGCATGGAGTGAGAAGATCTGCTTTGTACCGGGATAATATTTGGAGCAACGGCGTGTTTCAGTTAATCATTTTCGTCTGACGGAGAATCATGATTTGGAATAACTTGTACGATCACCAGATTGCCCTTCCAAGTTTTACTCAGCCGCCAAAGAAACTGGTATAGGCATGCGTATTCAAATATGGAGATATGTAAACAGGCAGAATATGGCGATGCGGTGGGCGACGCCTATATAAGACAAGTTCAAATGGTTCAAATGGCTCTGAGCACTATGGGACTTAACATCTGAGGTCATCAGCCCCCTAGAACTTAGAACTACTTAAACCTAACTAAACTAAGGACGTCACACACATCCATGCCGTATGGCAGAAAGGAAATGCGACGCCGTACCGAAAGGGACGAAAATCGATGTATGTAATGTACAGAAAAACAGACAAACAAATCATTACAATTTCAGGAAAATTGGATGTTTTATTCAAGAGAACGAGCTTCAAAAATTGAGGAAGTCAGTAACCCGTTGGTTCACCTCTGGCCCTTATGCAAGCACTTATTGATTGGCAGAGTTGCTGGATGTCATCCTGAGGCATACCGTGCCAAATTTTGTAAAAAAAAAAAAAAAGTTCAAATGTGTGTGAAGTCCTATGGGACTTAACTGCTAAGGTTATCAGTCCCTACACACTACTTAACCTAAATTATTCGAAGGACAAACACACACCCCCACGATCGAGGGAGGATTTGAACTTCCGCCGGGACCAGCCGCACAGTCCATGACTGCAGCGCCTGAGAGCGCTCGGCTAATCCCGCGCGGCTGAATTCTGTACAATTGGCGCGTTAGATCGTGAAAATCCTGAGATGTCGTACGGTCCTGCCCATAATGCTCCACACGTTGTCATTTGTGGAGTGATCCGGCGATCTTGCTCGCCCAGTTAGGGTATGGGAAGAACGTAGACAAGAAGTAGAAAATCTGGTCGTGTGAAGGCATGCATTATCTTGTTAACATGTGAGCCCAGGATGGTTAGCCATGAAGGACAACAAAACGAGGCGTAGAATAACATCGACGTACTGCTCTGCTGTAAGGTTGCCGCAGATATGACTCTGACAGGTGACACGTTCGTAAGCATCCTGTCTGATCTCGTGCATTTATTCATGTCCATTGTACATGGCGACGGACTTGGGCTATTCCAGCAGGACAGTGCCACTCTCCACACGTCCAAAATCACTACAGCGTGGCCCCAGGAACACTCTTATGAGTTCAAACACTTTCGCTAGCCAACAAACTCCCCAGCCATGAACATTGTTGAGCATATCTGGGACGCTTTGGAACGTGCTGTGAGGAAGAGAACTCCACCCCCTTGTACTCTTACGGATTTATAGACAGCCCTGCAGGATTTATGGCGTCAACTGCCTCCAGCACTACTTCAGACATTAGTCGAGTCCTTACCACGTCGTGTTGCGGCAATTCTGCGTGCTCGTGGGGGCCCTAAACGATATTAGGCAGCTGTACCAGTTTCTTTGGCTCTTCACTGTATCTGTATTGGTCATAGCACGCGCTCGTGTTTTAGAAAAAATAATGTAATTGTAAATTCATTTGAATGTCGATCAAAACCAAAGAAAGATGTGTTATTAAAAATTATACACTCCTGGAAATTGAAATAAGAACACCGTGAATTCATTGTCCCAGGAAGGGGAAACTTTATTGACACATTCCTGGGGTCGGATACATCACATAATCACACTGACAGAACCACAGGCACATAGACTCAGGCAACAGAGCATGCACAATGTCGGCACTAGTACAGTGTATATCCACCTTTCGCAGCAATGCAGGCTGCTATTCTCCCATGGAGACGATCGTAGAGATGCTGGACGTAGTCCTGTGGAACGGCTTGTCATGCCATTTCCACCTGGCGCCTCAGTTGGACCAGCGTTCATGCTGGACGTGCAGACCGCGTGAGACGACGCTTCATCCAGTCCCAAACATGCTCAATGGGGGACAGATCCGGAGATCTTGCTGGCCAGGGTAGTTGACTTACACCTTCTAGAGCACGTTGGGTGGCACGGGATACATGCGGACGTGCACTGACTTGTTGGAACAGCAAGTTCCCTTGCCGGTCTAGGAATGGTAGAACGATGGGTTCGATGACGGTTTGGATGTACCGTGCAGTATTCAGTGTCCCCTCGACGATCACCTGAGGTGTACGGCCAATGTAGGAGATCGCTCCCCACACCATGATGCCAGGTGTTGGCCCTGTGTGCCTCAGTCGTATGCAGTCCTGATTGTGGCGCTCACCTGCACGGTGCCAAACACGCATACGACCATCATTGGCACCAAGGCAGAAGCGACTCTGATCGCTGAAGACGACACGTCTCCATTCGTCCCTCCATTCACGGCTGTCGCGACACCACTGGAGGCGGGCTGCACGATGTTGGGCCGTGAGCGGAAGACGGCCTAACGGTGTGCGGGACCATAGCCCAGCTTCATGGAGACGGTTGCGAATGGTCCTCGCCGATACCCCAGGATCAACAGTGTCCCTAATTTGCTGGGAAGTGGCGGTGCGGTCCCCTACGGCACTGCGTAGGATCCTACGGTCTTGGCGTGCATGCGTGCGTCGCTCTGGTCCGGTCCCAGGTCGACGGGCACGTGCACCTTCCGCCGACCACTGCCGACAACATCGATGTACTGTGGAGACCTCACGCCCTACGTGTTGAGCAATTCGGCGGTACGTCCACCCGGCCTCCCGCATGCCCACTATACGCCCTCGCTCAAAGTCCGTCAACTGCACATACGGTTCACGTCCACGCTGTCGCGGCATGCTACCAGTGTTAAAGACTGCAATGGAGCTCCGTATGCCACGGCAAACTGGCTGACACTGACGGCGGCGGTGCACAAATGCTGCGCAGCTAGCGCCATTCGACGGCCAACACCGCGGTTCCTGGTGTGTCCGCTGTGCCGTGCGTGTGATCATTGCTTGTACAGTCCTCTCGCAGTGTCCGGAACAAGTATGGTGGGTCTGACACACCGGTGTCAATGTGTTCTTTTTTCCATTTCCAGGAGTGTAGTTATTTGTAACAACTAGCTTCAGTTTTTTCTTGTTCTTAAAAATGTATCCTAAGTGTTCGAAACAGTATCAAATGGATGTAAGTGCTATTCTCTCTGAAGGTCTGTCAACCGCAGACGTAGTACGCTAGAAGTAAGGTAACACTCTTACAGATCCGCTCACCGCTTTTTGGAAACGTAACCACCCACACGTCGTCTGGTTTCACCTCGAGGTCTAGGATCTTCTGCGCGTCCTCCATGAACTCCACGGGCAACGTACAGTTGGAGGGCGTGATTTTCACCAGGCCTTTATCGTAGACGTTGTTCACATTCTGGTTGAAGCTCCTCACGCGCGGCGAACACAGGAACTCCGCTGTGGGTGCCATGGCTGCGTTGCGGGTAGATCTGTGGAAAATCAAAACAAACTGAAAGCTGATTACATTAAAGCATGGCGGTTAGACACTCAGTCCTCGCGTGTGATAAACACGCCACAGGTACAGATTCTGTTCTAGAGTCGAAGGAAACGTTAATAGCCCAGTGACTAGAAACTGAGTGTATGTTTGAGAAGCCACTGTCTAAGAGGTTTAAACTGGCCACACAAGAGCGGATTTAGGCGACAATAACGACGGGCCACCGGTATTTCCTGCAGACTGGAACACCTGCTGTCCCCCGAGCGTGGGTCAATGGAGAATCGACCGCAGGCAGTCAGTTGCAGTTCCGGGAACAGCCGATCCGTCCTCATTATCTGGGCGCACAAGTGGCTGTCTCTGCGGTGGAGCACGTGTAGGAACAGTTCTCCTGTCGTTTTCATGGGACAGCGAACTCTAGTCGCTTCCAGTATGGCGAAGGAGTGGACCAATGACTACACGGAAAGAATTTTCCAACTGTGCGGCGAAAATGACCCACGAAAATCACACGAATAAGAATTTAAAAAAACAGGGCGTACAAACAGATTGCTGAAACATTTTTAGAAGATAATCCAACTGTGGGGCAAAGCGTAGTAAAAATTAAGCAACATTTTGCATAAACAGACATAATGTCTTATGGGATAACAGCAATCAGTGATTTTATAATGTTACTTAAAAACCGTCTTGACTGCAAATTTTTTTTTTATTCATATGACCGGTTTCGTTTCATTCAGAACCATCTTCAGATCTGATATTTCAGTTACAGGAGTAACCCGTCCAAATCCAGCAATTTTCATATGCTACGTCACATCTAAGCAAGACTTTGAAATCAAGCTTTGAAATCAAGCTTTAGAAAAGAGCTGAAAGACGTGGGGGTTGTGAAAGATGCGGAAAAAGGATAGGATGGATTGAATAAACGGAAAAAAGGTCCTTGTACAGGGTCCAGAAACAAAATCTCCCTCATTTTCATAGGCTGTCACAGAAACTAAATATGTCAGAGAAAAATTACTTTTACTTATGAAAAACATATACTTTGCCATTTTGGACTATTTGCTTTTAAAAATTATATCTGCTAAATGCAATCCTCTGCTGCTGACATATAGGCGAAGTCTATCCCGAAAGTTCTCCATACATCTTCGTGCTATTTCTCTTGGAATGGCTGCCGCTTCTTGGGCAATGACCTCTTTAAGTGCTTGCAATGTTCTGGGACGATATTTGTACACTAGAGTCTTTAAGTGTCTCCAAAGAAAAAATCACAAGGCGATAAATGAGGCGACCTTGAGGATCACGCGATGTCTCCTCGCAAAGAGACAAGGTGACCAGGAGCCAACCCACACAACATTTTAAAGAACGTCGAGAGATGTGGGATGTTCCTCCGTCTTGCTGGAACCATGCTTCTTGACCTTCATGATCTTCAATAAATTGGTGCAACCTAGGTTGGAGGAAGATCTCTAGCATGCGGCAATAATGGTTTGAATTATCCGTTACCATGCACTCCAGACAAATACCTACAGAAATGAATTTTGTCGCTATTGCCAGTGGTGCGCTTTATATCGTCTCTAGTTCGGCGATCATCAGCTGTTTTTCTCAGCAGTTGTATCTAATGCGTCCAGTGCCCTATTTCCTAATCTCATCCTCACAGCATCGCCTGATTTAATCCAACTACAATCTATCTTAGAAGATAGATTATGAAAGGCAAACCTACGTTTCTAGCACTTGTAGGCTTAGAGAAAGCTCTTGGCAGTGTTGACTGGAATATTCTCAAATTCTGAAGGTGGCAGGGGTAAAATATAGGGAGCGAAAGGCTATTTACAATTTGTACAGAAACCAAATGGCAGCAGCGGTTGGGAAGGGAGTGAGACCGGGTTGTAGCGTCTCCCCGATGTTATTCAATACGTATATTGAGCAAGCAATAAAGGAAACCAAAGCAAAGTTCGGAGTAGGTATTAAAATCCATGGAGAAGAAATAAAAACTTTGAGGTTCGCCGATGACATTGTAATTGTGCCAGAGACAGCAAAGGACCTGGATGAGCAGTTGAACGGAATGGACAGTGTATTGAAAGGAGGATATAAGACGAACATCAACAACAACAAAACGAGGATAACGGAATGTAGTCGAGTTAAATCGGGTGATGCTGAGGGAATTAGATAAGGAAATGAGACACTTAAAGTAGTAAATGAGTTTTGCTATTTGGGGAGTAAACTAACTGATGATGGTCGAAGTAGAGAGGATATAAAATGTAAACTGGCAATGGCAAGGAAAGCGTTTCTGAAGAAGAGAAATTTGTTAACATCGAGTATAGATTTAAATGTCAGGAAGTCGTTTCTGAAAGTATTTGTATGGAGTGTAGGCATGTATGGAAGTGAAACATGGACGACAAGTAGTTTGGACAAGAAGAGAATAGAAGCTTTCGAAATGTGGTGCTACAGAAGAATGTTGTAGATAAGATGGATGGACCACATAACTAATGAGGAGGTATTGAATAGAATTGGGGAGAAGAGAAATTTGTGGCCCAACTTGACTAGAAGAAGGGATTGGTTGGCAGGATTTGTTCTAAGGCATTAAGGGATCCCAAATTTAGTATTGGAGGGCAGCGTGGAGGGTAGAAATCATAGAGGGAGACCAAGAGATGAATACACTTGGCAGATTCAGAAGGATGTGGTTTGCAGTAGGTACTGGGAGATGAAGACGCTTGCATAGGATAGAGTAATATAGAGAGCTGCATCAAACCAGTCTCTGTACTGAAGACCACAACAACAACATAGCAGGGAAACACTTTTGTTCTGCTGTGGACAACTGGGCTCAATTAATAGTAGCTTTAAGTTAATACATCCACAACAAAAAGAAACTCGTAATTCTTGTTAAATACTAGACGTAACACACTAACGCGTAATACATTTAAGCACAGAGTGCGGCAATAAAACCTCCTGCATTTCACGTAGCCGGCGTGCGAGTTGTCGCTAGGATACCGATGTGGAGTGAGTTTTGTGTGAAAGCGGTGTCCGTTCCATTTTTAATATGCGCCGCATCGTGGCTTGCTGCGCATCGAGCTTTTCTTGTGGAGGAATTCATTCATAATGGTGGTTCTGCGATTAGTACTCAGCGAGCGTTTCGGAGACGATTCGAACACGATCTTTTGTGGGATAGAAAAGTTATTCAACTGTGGGCATCAAACTTCGGAGAGACAGGTTGAGCAGTGGAAAGGAAACCTACTGGCCGTTCTCGGACTGCAACAACGCCTGAAAATGTGGCGCGTGTGGAATAATGTGCAACAATTACCAATGGGTTCAGCACTTAAACATGTAGCTACCCTGCGATGATCTGATATGAGCTTAAGAAGAATTCTTCATAGAGAACTTCATATGCACCCGTTCTGAATGATGGTTACCCAGGAATTAAGTGAAAGAAATTTTGAAACTCGTAGATCTCATATGACGAAATTTTCAAAACATTCCTCCTGGCGCTTTGTCTCTTCGGGTGAGGCCCATTTCCACTTATCAGGAACTGTAAGGAAACAGAATTTTCGGCACTGGGTTGCAGGAAACTCGTGAAATTCGTCAACGACCACTACACAGCCCTCATTTGACAGTTTGGTGCGGCGTTGCTGAATATTTTGTACGGAAATGAATGATAAACATTTCAGACAAGAAGAGAATAGGAGATTTTGAAATGTGGTGATAGAGGAAAATGCTGAAGATTAGATGAGTACATCCAGAAACTAATGAGGAGGTGCTGATTGGGGTGAAAAGAAATCTATGGCACAAATGGACTAAAATAAGGGATCGTGCGATATGACACACCCTAAGACGTCAAGGGATTGTCAGTTTGGTAACGGAGGGAAATGCTTGTGGGGAGGGAGTAAAATTGTAAAGAGAGACCACGGGATGGCTATGGCAAGCAGGTGTAAATGGATGGAGGCTGCAGTGGCTATGCGAGGATAAAGAGACCTGGACGGGATAGAGTGACGGAAAGCTGTATCTGAACAGTCTTCGGGCTAAAGACGTGCAGTGACGGGAAACGATATCCTTAAAGTAGTACCGAGAAGTAGTGAACTCTCAATATACATCTACATGCATACGGTGTACGGTGGAGTGTACTTTGTACCACTACCGATCATTGCCGTTCCTGTTTCCCACTCGCAAATGGAGAGAGCGGGAAACGACCCTCTATATGCCTCTGTACGATCGTTAATTTATCTTGTCTTCGGAGTCCTTGCGCGAAATGTACGTTGGCTGCAGTAAAATCGTTTTCCATTCGGTCTCACATGCCACATGTCTAAATTTTCTCAACAGTGCTTCGCGAAAAAAAAAAAAAATCGCCTTCCCTCCAGGGATTTTCAAAAATGGTTCAAATGGCTCTGAGCACTATGGGACTTAACATCTGAGGTCATCAGTCCCCTAGAACTTAGAACTACTTAAACCTAACTAACCTAAGGAAATCACACACACCCATGCCCGAGACAGGATTCGAACCTGCGACCGTAGCGGTCTCGCGGTTCCAGACTGTAGCGCCTAGAACCGGCCGGTCACTCCGGCCGTCAGGGATTTTCATTTGTGTACACAGTCTAGCAGCCCGCCTCTGAATAGCTTCGACGTCTCCCTTCAATCAGACCTGGTGGGGATTCCAAACACTGGAGCAATACTCAAGAATGGGTCGCATTAGTCTTCTCCTTCGGTTTTCTTTCTAGATGACCTACACTTTCCTAAAAATTCTCCCAATAAATTGAAGTCGACCACTCGCCTACCTACTACTGTCCTTACGTGCTCGTTCCATTCTTAATCGCTTTGCAGCGTTATGCCTAGATATCTAATTGGTGTGACTGTGTCAAGGAGCACACCACTAATGTGGTTATCGGAACGTTGCCGGGTTGTTTTTCTTACTAGTATGCATTAACTTCCATTTTTCTACTTTTAGAGCAAGCCATTCATCACACCAAACAGAAATAATGTCTAACTCACCCGCATCTCCCTAAAGTCACTCAAAAACGAGAGTTTCCCGTGCGCCACAGCGCCATCGGTATACATCTACAGACTGCTGCTCAACCTATCTGTCAGCTGATTTTTGTATACAGAGAACAAGAAAGATCCTATCATACATCCCTGCGACACTTCTGACGAGATTCTTGTCACTAATGAGCCCCCCCCCCCCTTCCCCCCCCTCTCCCTGTGTCATGAGTATGTCACTGTTAACGAAAAATGTGAGTCTCACGGGCGCATTCGTAACAAAATATTCATTGTATTGGAAGTTCTGTGGATTTCTTCAAAAATGTTTCGTGTCATTGGGTTTTCATAGATTTCATCCATATCATCTGCACATTCATTTATTGTCAGAGCGAAATACAGTTCTTTCAACAATTGTCTTTATTTCACTCTTCTAGTGCAACACGCAAATATGTTTTTCTTTTCTGTGGTACACGTGCAGAGAACTCCACAACTTGTTTACCAACACTGTGGATGGCTCGCACAGGCAGCTTTGGTCAGTTATGGTTGTACCCGCGTTACCTGTACGTTGAGTGTGTTGCATATCTGACGACCATTGGCTCATAACGATCGCTTTCTTTATGTTTGAGACCAGTGTCTAGTCTGATTCCCCTTAAAACCGGAAGCGGTGAGCCGCCTAGAAACTGAGTGAGGATACTTAAAGCACTGGGTAACCTACTAAAATTTTTGTTCTACATAGTTATTTACCATTCTGTCACTTAAGAATGAAAAATATGTATTTATGGCCAAACTAAAATTGACAACGTTTAATTCTGGTTTTATTCGAGAACTGTTGATCCGTAATGAGAAGCATAGGGATATTGCTGTAAAAATAAAGAAAGCACTACAATTTTGTATTATAGTACTAGAAAACGAAATTTCCTCAAAAAAAGGTAAAATTTAAAAACGAAAAACAAAAATATATCAAACATCGCTTCACTACTTCGTCGAACCTATACAAAACGTGTTTATGTACATGTTTCTGTTCTTCATAAAAAAAAAATGGTTCAAATGGCTTTGACCACTATGGGACTTAACATCTGAGGTCATCAGTCACGCCGGCCGGGGTGGCCGAGCGGTTGTAGGCGCTACAGTCTGGAACCAAGCGACCGCTACAGTCACAGGTTCGAATCCTGCTTCAGGCATGGATGTGTGTGATGTCCTTAGGTTAGTTAGGTTTAAGTAGTTGTAAGTTCTAGGGGACTGATGACCTCAGAAGTTAACTCCTACAGTGATGAGAGCCATGTGAACCATTTTTGATCATCAGTCCCCTATTCTTAGAACTACTTAAACCTAACCTAGGGAGATCACACACATCCATGCCCAAAGCGGGATTCGGACCTGCGACCGTAGCAGCAGCGCGGTTCCGGACTGAAGCGCCTAGAACCGCTCGACCACAGTGGCCGGCTATCATTAATAATTTTCTTATTTATCAACAATAATAGAAATTCTTATCTTTGATCATAAGGAAGAACATTCTATCAAGTACCAAGTAACAACCATATATTTGCCAATGTAAACTGCATTAAAAGTAATTGCTTTGGTTACGTAAAAGTGCAGAATTTACCCAATCAACTAATTTTTGTTACTTATAAAATGCAATATATATTCTGTAAAGTAAGAAATACACAACGGCTAACACTGAACGATGCACAGTTCTAATTATGTGCAAAACAAAGAAACAAAGGAAAAGAAAGAGAACTCGTAGTTTCTCTCAAATACATTCATTTATGTTTCTTTCTGTACCAGTGCTGCCAATGCTACCGGGAATGCTGCCAGTGAATACGTCATTTGTGTAATGTACCAAAACTACCGAACCGTGCAACTATATCACTCACCGTTTGGAAGCGACGTCTCGATGGTACATGGTTAAGTCCTACACTAGAAGACAGTAACTGTTTGTACGAGTCTAAAGCGATCCCGAACCGTGTAGTTGATGTCCCCTTATCTCGGCAGGAGAGTTGACATTGGTTCCTGGTAAACACAGCGGGACCACTCGGGAACACGGGTTGCGTAAAGCCAGAGTCCGCCTGCCCCTACAACAGCCCAATAGAAGCCGTTGTTCTGTGGAAAGGAGGGAAATTTAAAGGACGGACCTAACATAGGACTTGATGCTACTGTAAAACTTGGATACCGCAGAAATTTTTCGACGCGAATACCACGGAGGCTCGGAGGAGAGAGCGTGGAGCGCCCGCAGACCTTTATTTTCATCTGTGCACCAAAAAGTTCACAGTAATTCATCTGTCACTGGCTTGGCTGATTTTATTTTTTTTATTGACGTGTGGAACGTTCACTTACGGATTTCGTTCTCTTAACTGGACGTCTGCCATCAGGGGCTGTTTCGACAAATAGTCGCTCATACCGAGCAGTGAAGAAGAGACCAGACATACAGTAAACACTTACTGATCAGAATATCATTAATATTCGGAATTCGCGATCGTTCGGACTTCGGTTTTTTTTTATTTTTATTTTCTTACCGCGAAGTAAATCGCCGCCTTATTGTACTGGAAATCATTCGCTCCAAGTTCGTCACTTGCCGAAGCCCACACGACAAGTTGTGTTAAATTCTGTTTCTGTGATGTCTGCAAAGTGCGTATCTGGAGCTTTCTAATGACATCGTTTTTTTGGCCATCAAACTGATTCAATGGATAGTTCTCTAGGGTTTAAAACAAATGGTGATAAGACAAGCAAAACGCACAGAAAAGTATAAATATATCTACTCAAATTATAGTGGAACCGAATGTTGGTCGGTTTCCATTCTTCGGCTAACTTGTCTGTAATAATGGCGACATAGATGCAGAGATCAGGAGCAGAATTGGGAAGGCTTATGCTGTCTTCCAGCGTATATGATGTGTATGACATTTAAACTCTACCTGTACACCTCCGATTCTTTAAAGAATCTCACTCCGATCTACAAAAAAATGCCCCAAAGTTATGATTACTTAATGTCTCAATTATCTGACGTTTAGCTCGTAAGCGACTCAAAGATTAGACAAGGTTTGGAAGACACTAAGTGCTGTTATTGTCAAATACTAGATGTATTAGGCAAAAACTATTTTCTTGCGTATCTTAATGTTTATGACGTCATACCTGCAGAACTACGTGCCGTAGAATGATATAATTTTGTAGGTACGTTGGATGGTATGCAGGGTGATTCACGAAGATGTCCAAATAATTTAATGCGTTATTCTACAAATAAAACTAAATAAAAAAGTTCATATAAACAAAAGTCCGCAAATGTTTAGTTACGGAATTATGGCTATTAAAAGATTTTACCTGAAATTTAGCAACTTCGCTAATATGAAACCGTGATTTTTGTGTATGGGGATGGGTGAAAGACATAGTTTATGAGAACAAAGTCAATACACGTGAGGCATTACTTGCTCACGTTGTGAACCCTATGAAACTGAAAAGAGCAACAAACTCTGTTCATACAGATGCAGCTAAATGCTTTGAACTCGGTGGAGACACATTTGAACATTTATTGTGAATGTATTGTGAAATTGTATGTACACTGTATAACTTGCTTAGAACTGAGCTTTGTTTTTTCCGGTTTAACATAAATTCACATGTGCTATGGTATTAAGAAAAGCAGGTCATCTGACATATTCACACAGTTTGCGTTAACGTTATTACCATCAATTTCCAAAAATTAAATTCTCTACTACTTCTGTTGAAAACTTTGTGCAATTGTCTGGAATTTAAAAAGTTGGTTCAAGTAGTTAATAAATTAAAAAATTTACGAAATTACGTCTTTGCTCGTCTGGATGTTCTGGAAAGCTACTGTAGATACACGTCTGGGACATGTTTTATTAGAGTCACGAGATCAATAACAACAAAATAAATGGAAATCGTGCTTTACTTTAACACTGTACAGTTTTGCGATGCCTTCATATTACCAAAGTTGCTAAATTTCAGGCAAAATCTTTTATTAACCGTAACTTCGTAACTAAAAATTTGCGGACCTCTGTTTATATGATTTTTTTTCTTTAGTTTCACTTCTAGAATAACGCATTAAATTATTTGCATATCTTCGCGAATAATCTTGTATGTGGAAACTGCCTGCAATATTTCTTGCGAACAATATTACGGATAGAGAAGTAATAAATTAAAAGGTCATGCCCGATGTTGAAGTTTAACCATGTGAACAGTAAAAGACGTAGTAAGCGATAAACTTTTTTTTCGTTTCATCGTTTTGTGGTGGACGTCCAAACGCAGAATGTTGACGAAGATCGGAGCTTACTGATTAGGTTCCCTGATAAGAGAGTGGCTCAACGACTTAAATAATAGAACCCATATGCTGAGACAACGGTATCACCAGAACGCTGCAGGGCTGTTCATATTTTCTGTATACAAAATAATCTGAAGGACAGGGTGAACACCAATCTCGGGCTGTTTGTTGATGAAGTTGTGATGCATAGGAAGGTGTCGTCGTTGCGTGACTATAGGAGATGACTTAGAATTTCTAGCTGTTTTAATGAATGGCAGCTTCCGCTAAATGTAGAAAAATGTTACTTAATGCGGACGAGTACGAAAAACATTCCTGCAACGGCCTCATACAGTATTAGTAGTCAGCTGCTTGGCTCAGTCACACCGATTAATTGTCTAGGCGTAACACTATAAGGCGATAAGGAGCCGAACGAACACGCCATGTTGGTAGTAGGGACGGCGAATGCTCGACTTGGTTTTATTGGGAGAATTCTGGGAAACTGTAATTCATCTACAGAGGAGACGGAGACTACAATGGTTTGGGACCCTACCAGGTCTGACTGAATAAAGACATCAGACGAGCGTTTGCAACCCCACCAGGTCTAACTGAATGAGGACACCAGACGAAGGTTTGGGACCTACCAGGTCTAAGTGAATGAAACATCAGACGAGCGTTTGCGACCCCACCATGTCTAAGTGAATGAAGACACCGGACGAAGGTTTGGGACCTTACCAGGTTTAACTGAATGAAACTTCAGACGAGCGTTTGCGACCCCACTATGTCTAAGTGAATGAAGACGTCGGGCGAAGGTTTGGGACCCTATCAGGTCTAACTGAATGAAGACATCAGACGAGCGTTTGCGACCCAACCAGGTCTAAGTGAATGAAGACGTCGGGTGAAGGTTTGGGACCCTATCCGGTGTAACTGAATGAAGACATCAGATGAGCGTTTGCGACCCCACCAGGTCTAACTGAATGAAGACATCGGACGAAGGTTTGGGACCCTACCAGGTCTAAGTGAATGATGACATCGGATGAAGGTTTGGGACCCTACCAGGTGTAACTGAATGAAGACATCAGACAAGCGTTTGCAACCCCACCAGGTCCAACTGAATGAGGACGCTGGACGAAGGTTTGGGACCCTACCAGGTCTAAGTGAATGAAACATCAGATGAGCATTTGCGACCCCACCATGTCTAAATGCATGAAGACGTCGGGTGAAGGTTTGGGACCCTATCAGGTCTAACTGAATGAAGACGAGCGTTTGCGACCCCACCAGGTTAACTGAATGAGGAAGCCGGACTAAGGTTTGGGACCTTACCAGGTCTAACTGAATGAAAGATCACACGAGCGTTTGCGACCCCACCATGTCTAAGTGAATGAAGACATCGGGCGAAGGTTTGGGACCCTATCAGGTCTAACTGAATGAAGACATCAGACGAGCGTTTGCGACCCCACCAGGTCTAACTGAATGAAGACATTGGACGAAGGTTTTTGACCCTACCAGGTCTAAGTGAATGAAGACATCGGATGAAGGTTTGGGACCCTACCAGGTCTAACTGAATGAAGACATCGGATGAAGGTTTGGGACCCCACTACATCTGACTGGATGAAGTTATTGAATTAATTCAGAGGCAGGCTGCTAGATTTGTTACTGGCAGGTTCGATCAGCACATAGATATCACGGTGATGCTTCGTGAACTGGAATGGAAATCCCCTGAGTGCAGAAGAGCTCTTTTTGCCGATTCAATATAGTGGGAAGTTTAGAGAACCGTTATTGAGGCCGATTGCAGAATGATTCTAATGCCCATGTACGTACATGTCGCGTAATGACCACGAAGATTACATTCTTATAGTCAGTCGTTTCTTTCGCGCTCTATTTGCAAGTGGAACAGGAAGCGAAATGACTAGTAGTGGTACAAGGTATCCTACGCCATATACCTTGTGATGTCTTGCGGAGTATGTACGTAGCTGTAGATGTATCACCGAGGATGAGTTTTGAATATGCTTCAAATTCTGTGTAAAGTTTGTTGGATGTCGTTAAGTGCTTTCATTCTCAAATACTGGATGAATATAGTCCAGGCCATACGCAAGCCATGATTAACATTACATCAAGACACGTACACCGTTTCTAACACTAACAAATGATTTTTTATGTTAAACCTACAGATCTTACTGAGTACATGATGGATGTGAAAATTACCAGACTATCAGTTAAATAATTTATGGTTCCAAAATACTAATACGGTTTCTTTATAGAAGAATGGAAGATCTGGTAGAAACTGACCTCGATGTAGATCTGTTTGGATTCCGTAGAAATGTTGGAACACGTGAGGCAATAGTGATCCTACGACTTATCTCAGAGTAAGAAAAGACAAACCTACGTTTCTAGCGTTTGTAGACTTAGAGAAAGAGATTCTCAATAATTTCTGAGAAAAAAGATATAAGATTATTTTTTGAAAATAAAATTTTTAAATTTCATAAAAAAGTTAAATAAGTGTAATTCATGGAAATTAACCGTAAATGTGTTAATTTCATGTAAAACATGGTACAAAATTTAATTGCCTTGTCTTCAAAATAATGTATTTGGTGGATCTGTTTTTAATGGACGCCACCCTTAATTGTTGTGTTTACTGTTGTTGGGATGTTTGTACTGTCCTGAACACAAAAGGTTCAATGGATTTTCTTTCCTCTTCCACACACTTGGGAGCGTACTACTGCACAATTGATACGGTGGAATATGATTTCCTGCTACGGGTTAGGAAATGGAAGCAGCCTGCAAGCCTGTGCCCTAGACGCAGAAAAATATCCACGTCGCAGAGTACGATCCGATAACCTGTTCGGCCAACTTTTCCAACGTCGGAAGGACACATGTTTTGGAGCACCCCACAAGGTAAACAGTGGAAGGCAGTCCACAGACCGCAGATGCAGGAACGTGTGCTACATTTGCTGAACGAAGGATCTGGAGGTACTTTGGGCGACTGTCTGCAGCAGAAGGCGTGAGTCATTCTCTTCTTTGGGCGGTACTGCGTGAACAGTTACTGTATCCATACCATTTTCAGCTCGTCCAGGCACTAAGGCCAGAAGACTACTACAGCAGATGCAGTTCTGTCAATATCTGTTGCAGATATGTGCTGTAGATTCCCTTTTTTTAATCGAAGATTTTATTTACCGACGAGGCAGGGTACACAGTATTTGTAAGCTGATAAAAATCCCTATGCAGCTGCAGAAAGAGGACCTCAACATCGTTTCTCCATCAAAGTATGGGCAGCGCTCTTGATGATAAATTGTAAGGGCCATACATCCTACCACTAACATTAAATGGGACTCATTATCATCAATTTTTTGTTAACGTAGTGCCTACTTTGTTGGAGGATGTGTCATGTATACAAATACAGGAGTTGAGGTTTATGCATGATTAAGGACTGCCACTTTTCCTCACAATGTTCGTGAAAATGTGACGCTGACATTTCATGATCGGTGGATTGGTCGGGAAGACCGCGCAACTTGACCTCCCCATACCCCAGACTTGAATCCCCTAAATCGGTTCAGGCAAATGCCAAGATGGTTACTTTGAAAGGGCACAGCCGACTTTCTTCCCATCTTTCCGTAATCCGATGAGACCGATGATTTCGCTGTTTTGTCTCTTCCACCAAATCAACCAACCAACTGGAATCCCCTAGATTTTTGATTATGGGCACACTTCAAGACATTAGTCTACGCTACACTGCAGTATCGCGTTTTCGACGTATGTCAACACTTGCAACAACAACCGGGTATATTTCATTGCATGCGTGATTCCTTACTCCGAAGAGCATAGGGGACAAAAAATGGTTCAAATGGCTCTGAGCACTATGAGACTTAACATCTGTGGCCATCAGTCCCCTAGAACTTAGAACTACTTAAACCTAACTAACCTATGGACATCACACACATCCAAACCCGAGGCAGGATTCGAACCTGCGACCGTAGCAGTCGCGCGACTCCGGATTGAGCGCCTAGAACAGCGAGACCACCGCGGCCGGCCATGTTGAGCACCTTCTACACAAGTGTCATGAGCGGACGCCACGCAGAACCTCTCCTTTGGTCATGTACAATGTGTACATGTCGCAGAAAATATGCGTTTTCGGATTCATGTGTAGAGATTTTCTTTTCATGTTGTGATGTGTGCTACCACGTCTCATAGTACTGGACAATTTTGATTTCGCTAGCGCTGACAAGTGTACAGATCTCAGACTGTGCGTTTCCAGACTCGTGTGTATTGGACTTGTTTTTTTCTTTCGGTGAGTACCACCACCTTTCATAATATTCGACACTTGTTTTTAACACCCTGAATGTGCAGTAGCGTATACAACTTGTTCCGAAACTATTCTTTCAAATTAATACAAGGGGCAGAGACTACCAAACCAAATATATTTCGATAAGAGGCGTATGACCTCTGAAGTCAACTTGTAATGTTAGAGGACATCTTGTTAGTGGTGCTGACGTAAGATGTTGTGTCGGTGTCGCTGATTGGGAACGTGTACTCACATTTCAGTGTCCACAATTCGTATGTTTGGGCTCATGTGAATCCACCAGGTACTCGACCTCGTGTTCATCAACAGCGATTCGGTGTTGCCGGGATCCTCGGTGATAAGTTGACTGGACCATACTTTCATCCATTACGCTTCAACGGCGGGGAATACGGCATCTTCATGGAACTTGTGTTGCCAGAACTGCCGGAGGACGTAACTCTGGATGTTAGACAGGATTTCCAACACAACCCATCTCGCATTGCTGTCAGGAATCATCTGAGAACCACCTTTGGGAATAGACGGAACGGCTGAGGTGGATCTGTGGCCTGGCCTCCCAGGTCACGTGATCTCATGTGTCTGGATTTCTACCTCTGGGGACATATGAAGCAGCTGATGTAGGAAACCATTGTCAAAGCAGAAGAAGATCTCGTCGCTAGAATTGCTGTCGATTCTGATACCGCTGTGGACATGCCACGGCTCTTTGGACGGACACAACAATCAATGGTCTGACGATGTACGGTGTGCATACACGCCAGTGATAGCGCATTCGAGCAGGTGCTCTGCATGCCACTACCCTAATTAGCAGGCTAAACTACCTTCTGTGTTCATCGTCTCTAGCATGAGAAGCTGTCGTCGGGAACCATACGTATCACAATTAAATATACACTGAAGTGCCAAAGAAACTGGCATGGGCATGCTTATTCAAATACAGAGAGATCTAAACAGGCAGAATACGGCGCTGCGGTCGGCAACGCCTATGTAAGACAAGAAGTGTCTGCCACAGTTGGTAGATCGGATACTGCTGCTGCAGTGACAGGTTATCAAGATTGAAGTGAGTTTGAACGTAAAGTTATAGTCGGCGCACGAGAGGTGGGACACAGCATCTCCGAGGTAGCGATTTTCCCGTACGACCATTTCACGAGTGTACCATGAATATCAGGAATCCGCTCAAACATCAAATCTCCGACATCGCTGCGGACTGGGAAAGATCCTGCAGGAAAGGCATCAACGCCGACTGAAGAGAATCGTTCAAAATGGCGGAAGTGCAACCTTTCCACAAATTGGTAAAGATTTCAATGCTGGGTCATCAACAAGTGTCAGCGTGCGAACCATTCAACGAAGCATCATGGATATGGGCTTTCGGAGCCGAAGGATCACTCTTGTACCCTTGGTGACTGCGAGACACAAAGCTTTACGCCCCGCCTGCGTCCGTCAACATCCATACTAATGATGACTGGAAACATGTTGCGTAGTCGGAAGAGTCTCGATTCAGATTGTGTCGAGCGGATGGACGTGTATGGATATAGAAACAATTTCATGAGTCAATGCATGTCAGCAGGGACTGTTCAAGCTGATGGAGGCGTGTGCTGTGGGAGTGATATGGGACCCCTGATACGTCTATATACAACTTTGACTGATGACATGTACGTAAGCATCCATTCATGTCCATTGTGCATTCCGATGGACTTGAGCAATTCCAACAGGACAATGCGACACTCCGTACGTCAAGAAATGCTACAGAGGAACTCTTCTGAGTTTAAACCCTTCCGCTGGCCACCAAATTCCCCATAAGTGAACGTTATTGAGCACATCTGGGATGCCTTGCAACGTGCTGTTCAGAAGAGATCTACACTTTCTCGTACTCTTACAGATTTATGGACAGCCCTGCAGAATTCATGGTGTAAATTCCCTCCAACACTACTTCAGACATTAGTCGAATTCATGCCACGTCGTCCTGAGGTACTTCTGCGTACTGGCGGGGGCCCTACACGATGTTAAGCATTTATACCAGTTCCTTTGGCTCTTCAGTGTATTTGTTCTGATGTTCTCTACCTGCTGTATTAATTGGCACGAATGGTTTCGGAACATTCTGTGTATAAATGTCCTTTGAAGTAATCTTAGAATATGTCTTGTTTCTGTAATATATTATCCTGTTGTTCATTACCGTGAATACAGTTATACCAGCGGAAAAATGTTGCTATAAGAGCACAAAAATGCGAGTATGTTTCTGTTTACTTAAAAGACTCTCACCGGAAAGTGGGGTACCAGCTGCCTCATTCTACCTTCCTCAACAACTTCAAAAATTTTCCCAAAAATTTGGCATACGAACATATTCGCTCGTTCTTATGGTGAGGCACCGTTATTTTATGTATACCGTACTACAGAAGTGGAAATCAGTATAAAGGCAGCGTTTCACGAAAGTAATAGTGCAATGCCTGAAGTACACATGTAATATGTAAGTAATACGTACATATAAGACACAACCAATCATGATGCCCTTAGATAGTTTCTTTCGTAACACGAGTAACAAAACAAAGCGTTCGCATTTCTTGCATGGAAATTAGTACGAAGGCAGTCACTGTCCTGTTGTGTTGTACCATTGGTGGTACTTTGTTCAATCTCCGTTCTTTCTAATTTCTTCAAAAATTCTCTTCGGCATTCATTCTGTTAGAGTTTGTAGCTCTTGCAATGAAATTGTCATCCACTCTTTTCCGTATCGCTATTTTTAGGTCACGTATGGCTTCTAATTGCCTTCCATAGCGATAAATACACCTTGTAAGTATTCCCCAAAAATTTTCCTCGGGGTTAAAATGAATGCTACAACATCGACATCCTTACCTTTAGACCACTTTTTTGCGGTAGCAGAAACATGAATAGATGCATTATCTTGATAAAACATCAGTTTTGTCTCTTAGATCGTTACACACACTAATCCATTCTGTCTCCAGCACCTCAGTGTATATATATTTAACTTAATTCAAAGTGTTCAGCCAAGCAATGCCTGACTTACCTTTAGTGCAGAAGGCTGCTCGAGTCATAACACTTCTACCATCAAAACTTCAACTCATTCTTACCTGTTGCTCTGTTCTCAGATCATGCCAATAATATTGCAGTCCATCCATCTTAATCTTTTTCTCATCACTGAAGATCATTTTATCTCACACGTTTTCCGCTAAACTCCGACCTAGCCTGTTTATGTTTGGGTGTCAGAGCGGATTTCTGCTTCGTTTCTTGAATGTAATATATTCGTTACGTGACAAAATTTGTCGCACGCGTCTGGCAGTTATTGGTAGCTATAAGTCAACAACAAGCTGAGAAGAATGGCGGTTCGTAGACGTTGCTTTGTGGAAAAGTAATCATTCCTATCGCTCAGATAACTTTCTACTTTGGCTGTCTTTCACGTGCTGTCCATATGGTGCGCCCAGTAAGGAAATTGTCAATCACTGTGACTGAGCAATTCAACTTCTTGGCCGTCTCTAATGACTTCGTTGTTGATGGGGCGTTAAAAACCAATCTCCTCCTTCTTCCCTCAACTTCTTCGCAATTTGACGATTAGAAAGTCCAATTTTCTTGTACGGTTTGTTTTTCATCACACGATAACTGTCTTCTGCAAGGCACTGTCACAATCGTGGTTTATATGCACAACATACACAGTCACTAATGAAGTCTGTTTCCTATGTGCAGTAAAAACACGTACGCACACTCTAACATCGCATGGTTCCGACTAGAGATGGGTCGTTCGCGAACTAACGGGTCCAAAGCAACGGTTCATCAAGATGGCTTTCTACTTATCGTTCCCGGGAACTGGAAACTGTCGGTCTCGTTCCCGCAACGGCACGTCGGTCGGTCTCGTTCCAGCCTCGGTCCCCTTCCCTTCTGTCTCGGTCTCGGTCTCTCTCGGCCGGACTCGTCCTTCTTCGCGTGGCCATTCGTCGCCGTTCTACTGCCGACTGCTTATAGTTAGTTCAGTATCGAGTACGTGTGCGTTTCGTTCGCTGCACACGCCCATTCCATATTTGTTACCAACCTTTTTTGTACTGTCGACTTTTGTTTCTTTTCGTATTCTATTCAGCGTCCACGACCAGTAATTAAAATGTATTTTATAGTTACATAAATTACATTAAAATTACGTGGTATGTAATACATACATCTTTACAGGTAACAAAACAGCATATCAGGTAACTTCACTATTTCGATAAAGAGCAGAAGAAATACTTGTAAAAAGGCAACTTTTTTTTGTTATTACACATGCAAAGGACGTCGGCTCGGCACACACGAATGGCTATTTTCCGTCTTTTTGATACAAGGTAAAAGAGCATGTTCATTGTTATTGAAGGCAGACCGACTTACAACCGAATGAAGTCCACGTTCCATAATCGAGTGCTTGGTGCCACATTTTGTAAAGAAAATACGATAACGTCTGCTATATCATTTCAGTGGTACAGGGTGGCGCACGAAAAATTGGCCCCGAGTACTACACTGCTCATTGTCGCCCACCAATCTTCATGTATTGTTTCGAAGTCTCACCTATTCTATTAATTTTCAATTTTTCGTAAGAACCGAATACCATGTACAAATGAACGGTGAACGAGTTAAAATGAACGGTTCCCAAAAAAGAGCGATCACCAATGAACAAGTTCCGAAGGATGAGCGAGTTTGCCCATCTCTAGTTCCGACTGCGTTTATACTGAGTTCTACCCTCTACCACCCGAATAGTTTATGTCTTGTTAAATACTGTACTACTGACATTAGATGCAATGCCATTTGACTGCATTTGTCGCTATACCGAATTTAGTACTACTCCATATAGATTGTGCACAACTATTCCAGCCGAGAACGTTTATTTTCCTGGAATTATCCAGGCCTTTTTAGTGTTTTCCACTACTGTACTAAATGGGACGGGAGTGCGATAACGTGCATCGAATGCTCGTCTTCACAATAGCATTACTCGGAGTTATTTTCATACAACCAAACTTAAAATGTTAATTCTTTACTAATCCAAGTCGTTTGAGAAATTTATTTGTCTACGTTGTTATTAAGCTACCATATTAAAACTCCTATTCATATCAATTTCGAGACGGAAAAAATAGAAATGAAAAAATTGCACTTCGGTCTCGAACACAGGTTCTCTGCTTCCCAACCAGATGTTCTGATCGCGATGCCAGCGGTGCGTTGGTGGCATAGCGTGTACCTTACAAACATACTCGTATAAGCGGTAGTAAAATGAATTTCTTCTCTCGATTTAGAGGAAAATATACATATGATGACAAAAATGCTCATTTTTCAATTATTTGCCGCCCAAATTAATATATATATATATATATATATATATATATATATATATATATATATATATATATATATATATATATATATATATATTAATTATATATATATGGTGACAAGTACTGAAATATATGAAACAAAGTCGTTATAATATCTGAACTGTTTGCGTTAGGACGTTCAGGGTGCACTGTTCGCCGCGGGCCCTGATGGGAATTGTAATGTGAATATCATTTGGTTTTACGACGAAGCCCACTTTCATCTGGATGGGTTCGTCAATAAGCAAAATTGGCGTATTTGGAGGACTGAGAATCTGCATTTCGCCATCGAGAAGTCTCTTCACCCTCAACACGGGGCTGTGTGGTGTGCGATGTACAGTCACGCAATGGCTCTGAGCACTATGGAACATCTGTGGTCATCAGTCCCCTAGAACTTAGAACTGCTTAAACCTAACTAACCTAAGGACATCACACACATCCATGCCCGAGGCAGGATTCGAACCTGCGACCGTAGAGGTCACGCGGTTCCAGACTGAGGCGCCTAGAATCGCACGGCCACACCGGCCGGCTTGTAATAATCGGTACGATATTCCTTGATGCCACGGTGACTACTGAACGGTACGTGGAGGTTTTGGAAGATGAATTAATCCTCATTATCCAAAATGAGCCTGATTTCGACAATAAGTGGTACATGCAAGACGGTGCTCGGCTCCATCGAAACGGCAGTGTGTTTGATGTCCTGGAGGAGCACTTTGGGGACCGCACTCTGGGACCCAGAGGCCACTGGCATGGGCTTCCATTGGCTACCATATTCTCCGGATCGTAATACATATGACTCCTTTTTGTGGGGCTAAATTAAAGACAAGGTGTACAGAATAACCTCCAAACCTTTGCATAGCTGAAAACAGCCATTCAGGAGGTCATCGACAGCATCGATATTACGACACTTCGGCGGGTCATGCAGAATTTCGCTTTTCGTCTTTGCCACATCATCGCCAATGATGGCAGGCATTTCGAACATGACATAACCTAAATCCGAATATCTGTAGTGACATTTAAATTTTGAATAAAGTAGTTTGTAGCTAATTTACATTGTTTTTTTTCCATATAGTTCAATAATTGTCACCCTATACGAGACGATTGCGCGTCATGAACTTTATGCGTAGTTTTCTCCACAAATATTAGTGTTTCACTTTAGGTTGTTGCTTTTCTTTTTATTGACACTGGTTGTTGAAAGACTCAGCTTTTCGCACGCCATTGCGTTAATGGTCTAATAAGAAGCACATAGATTCTGTGGAAGATAATCGTACATTTCCTTACTGGAGGTAACAGCACATGCACAGCGGAACACCTACTCTGCTCATTTCCAGGTGCTAGCCCATAACAGTCAGTCTTTTGTGAAAGTTGCTTATGTCAGTGAACTTCGAAATTTGTCTGGTACACCGTGTAACAGCAGCTGTGATCAGCATTGAGGGTCCCATGTGCCCACTGTTACACAAGAAGAAGATCCAGTTCCAGCCACATTTGGACCAAGGGCGACAGGCTCCTTCAACAACTCATGGATTCACTGTAACATCACAACTAGCATCAGGTGTCACTGCTGGCCTCGACTTCACCAGATGAAGATTCGACACTGGGCGCACTGTGTGTATCGTCAACAGAGGGATTCGTCATTCTTATCTGCTCCGCTTATTTACTTTCCCTTGAGTGTGACGTATCCGCAAGCTCCCAAACGGCATTCAGTCTCGCAGTTGAGAGTGGTCATAACGCAGGGTGACAACTATTGTAATATATGAAAAAAATGTAAATTAGTTGCGAACTATGACGTGCACACACTTTATTGAACATGTAAATATCAGCCGGCCGCTGTGACAGAGCGGTTATAGGCACTTCAGTCTGAAACCGCGCTGCTGCTACGGTCTCAGGTTCGAATCCTGCCTCCGGCATGGATGAGTGTGATGTCCTTAGGGAGTTCTAAGTAGGGGTCTGATGACCTCAGATGTTAAGTCCCATAGCGCTTAGAGCCATTTGAACCCCATTTGTAAACATCACTACAGGTCTCCTGACTTAGGTTATGACACGTTCGATATGTCTGCCATCATTGGCGACAACGTGGCACAGACAAACAGCGAAATTCTGCATCACCCGCTGAAGCGTCGAAACGTCGACGCTGTCGATGACCTCCTGAATGGCTGTTTTCAGCTCAGCAACGGTTTGGATGTTATTGCTGGACACCTTGTCTTTAACACAGCCCCACAAAAAGAAGTCACATATGTTCAGATCTGGAGAATATGGCGGCCAATCGAGGACCATGCTAGTGGCCTCTGGGTACCCCAGAGCCAGAAAGCGGTCCCCGAACAGCTGCTCCAGGACACCTCTCCTGCTTCGAGGGTGTCGACTTCCGCACTTGTCTTGAACCACGTCTTGGATAATGGGGATGGAATCATCTTCCAAAACCTTCACTTACCGTTCGGTAGTCACCGTGCCATCAAGGAATATCGCACCGATTATTCCGTGACTGGATACTGCACACCACACAGTCACCTGTTGAGGGTGAAGAGACTTCTCGAACGCAAAATTCGGATTCTCAGTCCCACATATGCGCCAATTTTGCTTATTCACGAACCCATCGAAATGATGATGGGTTTCATTGCTAAACCGAACCATATATGCGCATACTAATTCCCATCATGTCCCGTGGCCAACAGTGCAGTTTGAATGTCCTAACGCAAACCGCTCAGAAGTTACGACGATTTTATTTCATATATTTCAATAACTGTCACCCTACATTTGGGCCACTGGTGTATATAATTTGTAGTGATGGGAAGGTACTGTTTTGCGGGCTGTCAGTGTACCGGAGGAGCTGCACTCTTGCGTTTGTTTTTACCTCCTTATTTTACGATATTTTAAACCAGCATCCCGACCATGTACCAGTATTTACGGATGGCTGTAAACAGGGGACTCTGCTGGTTGTGCTGTTGTTTTCCCTGATCGAGTCGTCAAGTTACGGTTTCCTGCGGCGTTTACCACCTTTGATGTCGAATTGTTTGTGATCTTGCGGGCATTGTAGCGGATGAGATGTGTTCCCAGTCTTAAGTTTCTCATCTGTTCTGGCTCCCTGAGTACCCTTCAGACCATGCAACACTTGCACCCAGCGGATACGGTCGTCCAGAACATCCATGATGCCCTACTCCACCTGCAACCGCAGGGGAAGGAGGTTTCTTTCAGCTGGCTGCCGGGGCACGTGGGTATTAGGGAAAACGAACTGGCGGATGTGGCTGCCAAAGATGCATGTTCCCTCCCTCACGTTGTCGAATGTGCCGTCCCCCTCGATGCTGTTACCTCCCTTTTGTGTTTTCGTGTTAAGCGTAAATGGGAAGAGGAGTGGCTGGCAGTCGGTGAAAATAAGCTGCGTCTGGTCAAAGTCACTACGCGACCGTGGAGTACGTCCTACCAGTCATGCAGGCGGGATGAGGTTCTCCTCAGTCGCCTCCGCATCGGTCACAGTCCCTTAACGCATGGTTTTTTACTCCGGCGGGAGGACCCCCCAGTCTGCAGTGCTTGCGGCGTCCAGATTACTGTCCGCCACATTTTACTTGACTGTCATTTATTCTCTGACCACAGGGCGGTGGTTTCCTTGCCACCGGATTTGCCCTCTATTTTGCAAGGCGACGCAACGACTGTGGTTAAGGTCTTGCGGTTTTGTGTCCTGTCCAATTTGTTGCCTCGGATTTTAGGGAGAGGATTTTAATGTGCTGCTGGGTGACTGGCTCACCCAGGTTTTAGGTAAGAGGTCCGTCAGTCACGATTACCTACTTGTTTCACTTCGATTTCTGTTTTCTTTTCCTTTCCTTTTTTAGTGCGTTTCTTCTCCTCTTGTTTTGCCTCTATATTTGGGGATTTGGAACTGCGTCAGGCCTGCGTCTTTTAGCCGTTCTCCCTGTTCGCCTTCTTCCCTTCACCGCATGTGTTCCTGTTTCTATGCGTTTGGGCGCTGATGAGCACGCTGTTTAGCGCCAGAAAACCTCAAACCACACACACACACACACACACACACACACACACTACATATATTTAGCCATGCAGAATTAGGTGGTTGTTTCTTAAAATATAATAGGGGAGAAGAATGTTGTAGAAGTGGACCTTAAACCACAGAAGATTTTATTTAGCTCACTGAAATGCAATGTCATGTATTTTACTGTACAATGCTGTCTTTCCTTTGGATTTGTCCGAAGTTTTGTTTGTGTCGAAGTGTCTTCAGCACGGGAATATGGTCAGCGCGTGGTGCGAGGGAACAGCGCTGGAACCGACCGCAGGCTCTCATCGGGGCCCGTCGAAGCCGGACCCGGCGAGGCAGGCGTCCGTCCAGGCGTCGACCTTGCGGCGAACTTCTTCGGAGAGTCGCTGCTGGCCGTCGCCAACGGCGCCGCTACGCATGAACTTGAGGCCCTCGGAAGCCGCGGGTCGGAGGCCCAGGTCCTGGCGGGCGTTCTCCACCGTCTCCTCGAAGTTGACGGCCTTGTTGGAGCGCATCTTCTGGAAGCTGAGGTGCTCCAGCAGCGCCGGCAGCTGGTCCTCCAGCACAGGTCTCCCCAGGTGGGCGGCCACTTTGCCCACCACCGAAGACAAGTCCTGCCGACAAACAGCAGGCAGTATAACGAAAGTTATGATGAGCATCCAGGACCTCGTGTGGCCACAGCTCCAGCTTGTGACTGATCAAAATTATTTTTATCGTTTTCGTTTCTTCGCGGTATAATTTCATCGTATCAATCAAGAAGCAAGGTAAGTCAAGGAAAAGGATGTGATATTTATCATTTCATTGAAGCTTAAGTCTACGTTAATGCATATGATCTACACTCATAAATAATTGCAGAATGTGGTGCCACACGACGTGGCACTACATAAAACTGGCGCTAATAGCATAGCCACATAGGGAACACACACGACACAGATATGTAAGTCCACGGTATTGGTGATAAGTTGAGGAAACCGTCCCGAAACACATGTGCTACAAAACACCACAGTTTCCTGCGCATGTACCCCGACATCAATATGGGATATGATCATCATGCACACGTACTCAGGCCGCACAACAGGTTGGCATACGCTGGACCAGGTGGTGCTTATGATAGCCTCCCATTCTTGCACCAGTGCCTGTCGGAGCTCCTCAAGTGTCTTAGTGGTTTGAAGACGTGCAGCGATACGTGACCGAGAGAATCCCAGACGTGCTCAATGGGGTTTAGGTCTGAAGAAAAGGCAGGCCACTCCATTCCCATGATTTCTGTTTCAAGGTACTCCTCCACGACGGCAGCTCGGTGGGGCCGAGCATTATCATCCATCAGGAGGAAAAGGCGGACATACTGGTGCAAAATGACGTCCCGATACACCTGACCTGTTACAGTTCCTCTGTCAAAGACATGCAGGGGTGTACGTGCACCAACCATAATCCTACCCGGCACCATCAAACCACGACCTCCATACAAGTCCCTTTCAAGGACATTAAGGGGTTGGTATCTGGTTCCTGGTTCACGCCAGATGAAAAGCCGGCGAGAATCACTATTCAGACTATACCTGGACTCGATCGTGAGCATAACCAGGACCACTGTTTCAATTACCATGTACTGTGTTCTCGACACCAGGCTTTACGGGCTCTTCCGTGACCAGAGGTCAGTGCAATGCACCTTGCAGGTCTCTGGGCGAATAAACCATGTCTGTTCAGTCGTCTGTAGACTGTGTGTTTCGAGACAACTGTTCCAGTGGCTGCGGTGAGGTCCCGAGCAAGGCTACCTGCAATACTCCGTGGCCGTCTGCGGGCACTGATGGTGAAATATCGGTCTTCTTGTGGTGTTGTACACTGTGGACGTCCCGTACTGTTGTGCCTGGACACGTTTTCAGTCTGCTGGAATCATTGCCATCATCTTGAGATCACACTTTGTGACACACGGAGGGCCCGAGCTAAGACCTGCTGTGTTTGACCAGCCCTCCAGTCGCCCTAGTATTCCACCCCCCATAACGTCATCAATATCTGTTCTTTGACCCATTTTCCACACACAGTCACCATTAACACGTCTGAGAACGTCTTCACACTTACTCGCTGCACTGTACTCTAACATGCACCAACACACCTCTGCATATGTGGACTGGTGCAAAATGGTTCAAATGGCTCTAAGCACTATGGAACTGAACATCGGAGGTCATCAGCACCCTAGACTTAGAACTACTTAACCACAACTAACCTAAGGACATCACACACATCCATGCACCAGGCAGGATTCGGACCTTCGCCCGTAGCAGCAGCGCGGTTCCGGACTCAAGCGCCTAGAACCACTCGGCCACAGATGCGTTCTGGACTGTTGTCAGCGCCACCGTGCGACGACTGCAGGTCAAATGCACCGCATGTTCATACCCCTAGGTGATTTAAACACGCAAGCCGCCCACCAGAGCGTTGCTTCACCATGTATCAGTATTATCCTTAATTTACCAGCATGAGTGTAAAAAATTCCGTACTGTATCCAACCAGGCAGGTATTCGTTCAGAGACGGCAAAGATCATCCGTGCTTCGTTGGACGCACAGACATACATTACTACTGGCAATACCGTGCAGGTGAATAAAGATGGGAGGTGGGACTACAAACTTCCGGTGCATGTTGTTTTGAGGCCAGAGTGGGCAGTGCTGCTGCTATCTTAAGTAGCCCAAACATTAGCAGAAAACTGTTTACGAGTGCCTCTTGTTCATTATTTCTGCCGTGTGCGCCAACCAACTGTTTTAAATACTAAAAATTGTAGAACTTAACATGAATAACATATTGGAGGAAGGCAGTTCCGCACATTTTTCTGTTCTTGAGTGCGTTTGCTCTAGTAATATGACGCGGTCAGAGTGACGTCACGGAGAAGTTTCACCGCGGTGAACTATGCGGGTATGAATGTGGTGAACCTAATGTTTGGGCTAGTTAACATGGTGAACTTCGGTTTCAAGTTTGTGACGTAATGTGTGCTCCCCTCTTTTTTTTTTTATCTTCGTGGGCAATACCGTACACAGTATCACTGAGGACAGCACTTTGGAATGGCAATATGGCGGCGAAGGCAAATGACGTGTAAATAGCTGCTTACTCAGTGATAAAACAGTGGTAAGAAATGTTGATAAATTGATATAACTAACTCACCTTCAGAGTTTTGACAAAATGGTAAATAAAAATAGTTCAAATAGCTCTGAGCACTGTGGGACTTAACATCTGAGGTCATCAGTTCTCTACAACTTAGAACTACTTAAACCTAACTAACTTTAGGACATCACACACATCCATGCCCGAGGCAGGATTCGACCCTGCGACCATAGCGCTCGCGCGGTTCCAGACTGAAGCGCCTACAACCGTTCAGCCACAAAGGCCGGCAATGGTTACTAGATGCGTCGTGTTTGGTTGTTATTTCTCGTAAAGACACCAGGAAAGGAACATGTCACAATGCAAGAATAACCAGGAACATCTTAAGCACTTTTGGTTTTGTGCTGTATGTAAACTTAAATCATTACGTTACAGTTTGCCTTATCCGAAATACCGGCAGTCATTAAATAGTTTATATGTATTTTAAGAGCTTTCATAAGACCAGTATTAACAAACGCAGCTTAATGGAGTGTTTTTAACCAGTTTTTGTCAGCTTTGGCTTTCCTCCGAATGATATACACGTTATTAAAGTGCTCCTATATGTAGAATGTGCTATTTGTCGTCGATAACAAGCGTATATATTCATATGACTTCTTACGAAAACTATTATCTGCTTTAAAGGTGTTTATATGTAACTTGATATTCTTCTTACAACACGTTTCTACGATGTGCATGTTAACATTAACTAGTAAGCAAAAATTTTCTCAACTGCACAACATGATTAGACGGTCTCGTAGAGGTTACAACGCCATGTGGTTTCATAAAATGTAGTAGTACCACATGAAAAGTTACTGACACCGCCCTCTTTCCTCACAAAACGTCAGGCTTCAGTCCTTGCCAGTTTAAAGCCTAGTTTACACGACGACATTGGGTTGCGCCACTCGTTGCGTGGAATGAGTTGCACGCAAATAGTTTCATATTTGACTGTAGACACGGGGAAACCAGTATATACTTCAGTTTCGTCGTTCTGTGGGTTCGTGAGTCGTGTCTAGAATGAAAGCTTTGGCAGCTGCACGGCGCACGAGTTGTGATGGAGTTAAAGCTTGTTGTGTGGAATCGCTGCATAAGATAAAAATAAGAAACGTGTTTCGATTCGTGACTGGATGAAGAAAAGACGTCAGCTCGGTTGCTCAGCACCCTTGCTGAAATAATTTGAAATGGAAGACCCGACAAATACATTTAATTGTCTTAGAATGTCACCAGAACTGTTAATGTTTCTTATAGATAGAGTTAATTACGCGATAAGGAATAAAGATATTGTAATGCACGAAGCACAGTCGCCAGAACTGAAATTACATATCACATTCTATGCATTGCAATTGGGAACACTAGGCATGTTATAAGATGCAGTTTCAGTTGGTGATGACACCAATAATTATTAACAGTAATAATTATTAACGTTAACAGCAATAAATATTCGAAGCAGGCTGCATTTAAGAAGAGAATGGTTTGCAATCTACTCTCTTGAAGATGGCAATGTTTCAAAATTCAAACATATGTGAATGGGGAGCACTAATGCGAAGTTTTAAATAGATGAATATTGAATAAAGAATGTAATTTGCGTACCCTTCCCTCCTGTCAACAACATTCCATAAAAAAAACAAAAAAAAAAAACAAAAAAAGTCGGCCAACTCGAACGATGTGATTTTAGTCTCGCAGACAAGAGCATTTCTACAGCTAGAATTACATTTGATTGTATTTCTCTTAATTCAGTTATATATGTGCTCCTAATTAATAAAATTTGCCCTGCAGCTCAGATATTGTAAAACTATCTATGTTCTGACCGCAAATGACAGTCTCAGCTGCAGCAATATGTTGCTTATTTTTGTAATCAGCATCACTGAAATCCCACAAACACCAATGCAAGGCATATATATACAAAAAGCGAACATTATTCTCCGTTCACCACTTCATATTTCAGTTTGTCCACATTCTAAGACGACACATAACCTTAAAACTCATGCAACTAGTGTCGCCAAAGTTGGAATACGCCGAAAGTGTTTAGTTTCACCGACGAGTTGCGAGCCGACCGGAGTGGCCGAGCGGTTCTAGGCGCTACAGTCGGGAACCGCGAGACCGCTACGGTCACAGATTCGAATTCTGCCTCGGCCATGGATGTGTGTGATGTCCTTGGGTTAGTTAGGTTTAAGTAGTTCTAAGTTCTAGGGGACTGATGACCTCAGAAGTTAAGTCCCATAGTGCTCAGAGCCATTTGGCGAGTTGCGCAAACGCGCGGCGCGCTTGGGCAGTGGCCGGCAGCGCAGTTGCCTGCAATCTAGTGTCGTCGTGTAAACTAGGCTTAATAGTGTATATCTGTGGCTGGCTTACGGCAGAGGCTGGTCTCGCCAGACATCATCCTGGACGAGCTGAACGCTACAACAACAACCCGCGGCCACGAGATTCTGTATTTTAATTGTTAAGAAATAATGGTAGCGCCCTACGTTTGTCTGAATAATGATTCAACTATGCTACTGAGGGGGCTTTCAGTCAGTCACTATCGCGTAGCTCAGGAGACTGAGAATTTGGGTCGGTAAGACGACGCATGTGTTATTGCACGTGAGCGGAGAGTGTCGTGAGTGTCGTGATCGATACCTACCTGGAGAAAAATAGTGTCAGTGTGGAATTTTACACGATTTCGTTGAAAGAGTGTAGGAAACTGTTCTTGGGCTGAGTTGTATTTAAAATGCAAGGTTTCAAGAGTGCAGTAACTGGTCTACGGCGTGACGTGTGTAATTATTTTCTGAATTCTGTCAGAGTCGGGCTTCTCGTATTTTACGTGACATTTGACGGAAGGTCAACTCATTGTAAGTTGGTACGGATATAGTCAAGAGTGGCTTGTACGCTGTGTCAGTACTTGATAGTATAATTCGTGAGTCGTTAAAATACGACGATAATAAAATTTTGACTTAGGTAATTTTATCTGAAGTGCTGGCTGTTGCGCGGCCTGTGATACTATTTAGTGCACACGCCACTGGATTTGAGTGTTGCAAACGGTTAGGGGAGATTTATGAAGGCACAGTCTAACGTCACTGAGTGTCATCCCTGAGTGTAATATTCTTGGAAAATAGAGTCGTACTACGGGGTAGTAACATTGTTGTGTATTTTGAGTAATTGCTTACCGAGCATTATCCTCGAAGCTTTTTTGGAATGGCGAATGTTGCACAGGAGAAAACGGATCGGAGGCGAATTATTATTAACAGCGTATTTTGACCATAGGTGTTGTTAGTGACGTAACCATTGAGACCACACTGTCCCAGATAAACCCACTCAAAGGGGAAATTCCAATTGCTACCGTTATTTGTGCAGTAAAAGTGGTGGGTGACAATGACATTTAGAATTTGCTACTGGATACGCGAGAGGCCAACACTTGAAGGGGCTTATATCCTGAAAGCCTGAAACAAGGTGAGCTGTAAAGTAGTGGTGGCACATAGGATATATTTTGAGTTTTTCTGTATTTTTCATCTCGCTTGGTGTGGGCCTACTAGTGTTTGGCACTGATTCATTCATAGCCGACGTTTGATCACTGTAAAGCACTTACATTTAAAAAGGAACGAAAATAAACTTTCATTAGTTAAAAATAAATTTTAGTCCCACGACGACCTTTCAGTTATCGATAGTGAAAAGAAAAGTGTTTAAAAGGAAAGCAGAAGCTATAGTTCTGACTTGGCTAGTAGCGTAAACATGCTCAAGTCAGTGATTAGATACAAACAGTTGAAATGACAATAGTTAAACTGAAGAGAGTCATTTTCAAAGGCTAGCACCTTATTTCTTAAAACATTAAAATATTTCAATAAGAGGTTGGTTTTGAAGTATTACGATTAATAAAACACTATAGTTGGAGAGAATATTCCTAAAAGGTTTACCAAAATAATGACCTGATACGTATCTAAAGATTATATTATTCAGAAGTAGCGGAACAAATAGCAAGAGGTGTTGCATAAAAAATTATTTACGTCATCTTCATAATAGTTATTATCTCTGGAACTAGGTGTCAACAAATATTACGAAAATACTTTAATTCTGAAACTTTTCAACATTTTAGGGACTTGTAATTAACTGATAGTACATAAATGTTAAGGTCTATCAGGGTATAATTATATATGGGGCAACGTATAGTGGTATAATTATATATTTTTATTTTTATAATTATACACCGTGAATTCATTGTCCCAGGAAGGAGAAACTTTATTGACACATTCCTGGGGTCAGATACATCACATGATCACACTGACAGAACCACAGGCACATAGACACAGGCAACAGAGCATGCACAACGTCGGCACTAGTACAGTGTATATCCACCTTTCGCAGCAATGCAGGCTGCTATTCTCCCATGGAGACGATCGTAGAGATGCTGGATGTAGTCCTGTGGAACGGCTTGCCATGCCATTTCCACCTGGCGCCTCAGTTGGACCAGCGTTCGTGCTGGACCTGCAGACCGCGTGAGACGACGCTTCATCCAGTCCCAAACATGCTCAATGGGGGACAGATCCGGAGATCTTGCTGGCCAGGGTAGTTGACTTACACCTTCTAGAGCACGTTGGGTGGCACGGGATACATGCGGACGTGCATTGTCCTGTTGGAACAGCAAGTTCCCTTGCCGGTCTAGGAATGGTAGAACGATGGGTTCGATGACGGTGTGGATGTACCGTGCACTATTCAGTGTCCCCTCGACGATCACCAGAGGTGTACGGCCAGTGTAGGAGATCGCTCCCCACACCATGATGCCGGGTGTTGGCCCTGTGTGCCTCGGTCGTATGCAGTCCTGATTGTGGCGCTCACCTGCACGGCGCCAAACACGCATACGACCATCATTGGCACCAAGGCAGAAGCGACTCTCATCGCTGAAGACGACACGTCTCCATTCGTCCCTCCATTCACGGCTGTCGCGACACCACTGGAGGCGGGCTGCACGATGTTGGGCCGTGAGCGGAAGACGGCCCAACGGTGTTGCGGGACCTTAGCCCAGCTTCATGGAGACGGTTGCGAATGGTCCTCGCCGATACCCCAGGAGCAACAGTGTCCCTAATTTGCTGGGAAGTGGCGGTGCGGTCCCCTACGGCACTGAGTAGGATCCTACGGTCTTGGCGTGCATCCGTGCGTCGCTGCGGTCCGGTCCCAGGTCGACGGGCACGTGCACCTTCCGCCGACCACTGGCGACAATATCGATGTACTGTGGACACCTCACGCCCCACGTGTTGAGCAATTCGGCGGTACGTCCACCCGGCCTCCCGCATGCCCACTATACGCCCTCGCTCAAAGTCCGTCAACTGCACATACGGTTCACGTCCACGCTGTCGCGGCATGCTACCAGTGTTAAAGACTGCGATGGAGCTCCGTATGCCACGGCAAACTGGCTGACACTGACGGCGGCGGTGCACAAGTGCTGCGCAGCTAGCGCCATTCGACGGCCAACACAGCGGTTCCTGGTGTGTCCGCTGTGCCGTGCGTGTGATCATTGCTTGTACAGCAAGTATGGTGGGTCTGACACACCGGTGTCAATGTGTTCTTTTTTCCATTTCCAGGAGTGTATTTTTTCCTTGATTTGCTCGTGTACTGAAATAGGGTAGAGCCTGAATGTTTTAACAGGGCTAGTTACGCGGACAATCGTAGGGTGAAATTCTAGCACAGTGTAGGCTCCAGCCACATTGCGAACCGTCAACAAACCACAGACTCACTGTAACATCACTCACAACTAGCATCAGGGGACCCTTCTGGCCTCAACTCCATCAGACGGTGGTTCAACACTAGCCAGTGTGGACCCAGGATGACAAATACAGACAAAGAATCACAGATTCACTGGAACAGCAATTAAAACTGCCATCAGGGGCCTCATGAGGTATTAACTACAACAGGTGATTATTTGGCCCCAGCCACACTGTGGACCTACGAGGCAAATGTTTACCAAATGTGAGAGATTCACTGTAACAACAACCAGAAGTACTATTAAGTGCCTCTCGCTGTCTCAACTCCATCAGCTCATCGGCAGCCGCACACCAGACCACAGATGACAAATCCTAACAAAGGACTCATTGTAACAGCAACCGCAGCGTGCATCTGGCGTCTCATGTAATCTCAATTTCACCAGCTTAACACCTGGACATGACAGCATCTACATCTAAGTCTATATTTATATCTACGTACATACTCCGCAAGCCAGTGTATGGTGCATGGCGGAGGGTACCCTACACTTCTTTTCCTCATCGTCTAGCAAATGGTTAGAGGCAAAAATGGCTGTCTGTATGCCTCCACACGAGCCCTGATTTCTCTTCGTGGTCCTTAGGCGAAAAGTGTTTTAGGAGCAGTAGAAACGTTCTAGAGTCAGCTTCAAATGCGGGTTCTCTAAATTTTCTCAACTTCGCCTTCCCTCCAGTGATTCCCGTCTAATTTCCCGAAGCATCTCTGTAATACACTACTGGCCATAAAAATTGCTACACCAAGAAGAAATGCAGAAGATAAACGGGTATTCATTGGACAAATATATTATACTAGAACTAACATGTGATTACATTTTCACGCAGTTTGGGTGCATAGGTCCTGAGAAATCAGTACCCAGAACAACCACAGTTCATAAAGAGTAGTGACTGGCGTATTGTGACGAGCCAGTTGCTCGGCCACCATTGACCAGACGTTTTCAGTTGGTGAGAGATCTGGAGAATGTGCTGGCCAGGGCAGCAGTCGAACATTTTCTGTATCCAGAAACGCCCGTACAGGACCTGCAACATGCGCTCGTACAGTACCCTGCTGAAATGTAGGGTTTCGCAGGGATCTAATGAAGGGTAGAGTCACGGGTCGTAATACATCTGAAATGTAACGTCCACTGTTCAAAGTGCCGTCAAAGCGAACAAGAGGTGACCGAGACTTTTAACCAATGGCTCCCCATAACATCACGCCGAGTGATACGTCAGTATGGCGATGACGAATACATGCTTGCAAAGTGCGTTCAGCACAGTGTCGCCAAACACGGGTGCGACGATCATGATGCTGTAAACAGAACCTGGATTCATCAGAAAAAATGACGTTTCGCCATTCGTGCACCAAGGTTTGTCGTTGAGTACACCATTACAGGCGCTCCTGTCTTGTGATGGAGCGTCAAGAGTAACCGCAGCCATGGTCTCCGAGCTGATAGTCCATGCTGCTGCAAACGTCGTCGGACTGTTCGTGCAGATAGTTGTTGTCTTGCAAACGTCCCCATCTGTTGACTCAGAGTTCGAGACGTGGCTGCACGATCCCTTACAGTCATGCAGATAAGATACCTGTCATCTCGACTGCTAGTGATACGAGGCCGTTGGGATCCTTGCACTGCGTTCCCTTTTACCCTCCTGAACCCACCGATTCCATATTCTGCTAACAGTCATTGGATCTCGACGAACGCGAGCAGCAATGTCGCCATACGATAAACCGCAGTCGCGATAGGTTACAATCCGACCTTTATCAAAGTCGGAAACGTGATGGTACGCATTTCTCCTCCTTACATGAGGCATCACAACAACGTTTCACCAGGCAACGCCGGTTAATTGCAGTTTGTGTATGGGAAATCGGTTGGAAACTTTCCTCATGTCAACACGTTGTAGGTGTCGCCACCGGCGCCAACCTTATGTGAAAGCTCTGAAAAGCTAATCATTTGCATATCACAGCATCTTCTTTCTGTCGGTTAAATTTCGCGTCTGTAGCACGTCGTCTTCGTGGTGTAGCAGATTTAATGGTTAGTAGTGTACTTGCTTGTTGATCGAACGTACCAGTAATAAAAACTAGGATTTTTAGTTTTGAATTTCGAATTACTTCGATGTCTTCCTTTAATCCGGCCTGGTGGGATCCCAAACAGTGGAGCAGTACCCAAGAATGGGTAGCACCAATGTTCTATACGCGGTCTCCTTTACAGATAAACCAAGCTTTCCTAAAAATTTTCGCATTAAACCGAATTCGACCTTTCGCCTTCCCTACTACAATCCTTACATGCCCGTTCCAGTTCATATCGCTTTCCAAAGCTGTGCCTATACCATCAACGTGTCTATTAGGTCACTACTGATAACATACTTGAACATTAGGGGACTGTTATTTCTATTCTACATCTACATTTACATGGATACTCTGCAAGTCACACTTTCGTGCCTGGCAGAGGGTTGATCGAATCATCTTCACAATAATTCTCCATCATTCCGATCTTGAACAGCCCGCCGAAAAAACGAACATCTATATCTTTCCGTGAGAGCACTGATTTCCCGTATTTTATTATGATGGTCGTTTCTCTCTATGTAGGTCGGAGTCAACAAAATATTGTCGCATTCGGAGGAGAATGTTGGTTATTCAAATTTCGTGAGAGGATTCCACCGCAACGAAAACCGCCTTTGTTTTAATGGTGTCCATCCCAAATCCTATGCCATGTCAGTGAAACTATCTCTCTTTTTCGCGATAATACAAAAATGGCTGCTCTTCGTTGCACCTTCATGTGTCCGTTAATCCTAAGTGGTAAGGATCCCAGACCGCGCAGCACTACTCCAAAAGAGGACGGACAACCGTAGTGTTGGCAGTCTTCTTAGTAGATCTGTTACATTTTCTTAGTGTTCTGCTCTTACATTTTTCTACATTTGGAGTTAGACATTATGCATCGCACCAAGTAGAAGTTCTGTGTGACTCATCTTGTATGCTCCTACAGTCGACACTTTCCCGCACACCACAGAGTCATCAGTAAACAGTCACAGGTTGCAGCTCACCATGTCTGCAAGATCATTTATGCGTGTAAATAATAGTAGTGGTACTCTTGCACTTCCCAGTGGCGTTCATGACGATACACTTGTCTATAATGAACACTTGCCCTCTAGAACAATGAACAGAGTTCTCTATTTAAGGAGTCTTCGAGCCACTCACACATATGGGAACCTATTCTGTATGATCGTATACCTTCATTGACAGTCTCCATTACCTTTCATCCATGGTGTGTAGGATATCACGTGAGAAATGGACAAAGTAAGCTTTACATGAGCGCATAGCCAGACAACTGACCACAGATAACAAATTCTAACGAAAGGTGCATGGTAACAGCAGTCTCAGATAGCATCCCCCTTAGGCCCTCAGCTGCACAAACTAATCGTCTGGCACTCGTCTACCCAAGTGGGTAGCCACACAGCAGACCACGTAAGATAAATCCTAGCTACAGATGTAACAAGAACACAACTATCATCTACATCCTCAGATGACAGCAAACACGGCCAGCTTACAGAATCTCATGCAGCCGCATCTGCACCAGCCGATCATCTGGCAAGAGTCTGCCAAAGTGTATGGGCAGCTACTCTGGACAGTGCAGGTGGAAAGGCACATCAACACCCCACAGAAGCACATCAACACCAGTCACAACCAGCATCCAGGGCCTCATTCAGCCTCAAGTGCACCAGCCCATCATCTGGCACCAGTCTCCCTCGTCGAGCAACCACTGTGCAGACCACAGTCAAGTCCAGTCACCAGACCACAGGTAGTATGAAACAGGGCTCTCAACAAGTATCTATGGCCCCACTGAACGACCCAGTGCAGTGGCAAGATACTGGGTTCATATTTGGGAGGGCGGTCGTTCAAATTAACACTGAACCATCCAGATTTAGGTTTCATATGATTTCCCTAAATCGCTTAAGGATAAAGCTAGGATGAGCTCATTGGAAAGGGCACAATATTCTTCTCCGCCCTTCATTAATCTATGCTTGTGCTTCATCTGTAATGACCTCATCGCTGACAAGAAGTGAAACCAAAAATCCGCATTCCATTGTCCTCTTCTTTTGTTTGAATCATAATCATATCATTCCAGTTGAAAGTATGCCTGCTTTGCTGGGTGCTAACATGCTCGCCTCCCATGCTAGTGGCCACCGGTTCGATTGCCGGACGGGTTGGAGACTTTCTCCACTCGGGGACTGGGTGTTGTGTTGTCCTCATCATCATTTCATCCTCCTCATCGATGCGCAGGTCGCCCAGTGTGGAGTCGAATGAAATAAGACTTGCAGTTGGCGGCCGAACTTCCCAGAATAAGGGCCTCCCGGCCAACGATGCCATGCGCTCATTTCATTTCCAGTTGAAAGAAATAAAGGAAGCCAAAAGGCAGTACCTTTAAAACGGAAATTTGTAATCTAGTGGCCAGTATTTAAAAAAAAATAAAAATTATCTGTTGTTTTGAAATGCCAGGAAATCCTTGATGTAAGGCCCTATAAAACTTAGATATCAATTTTTAATTCAACTGCACAGTGAACATCAGAGGTTGTCCAACATGCAGATAGATTACATTTTGTATGGTATGGAATGAAACCTACGTTTCTAGCATTCGTAGACTTAGAGAAAGTTTTTGACAATGTTGACTGGAATACTCTCTTTCAAATTCTGAAGGTGGCAGGGGTAAGATACAGGGAGCGAAAGGCTATACACAATTTGTACAGAAACCAGATGGCGGTTATAAGAGTCGAGAGGCGTGAAAGGGAAGCAGTGGTTGGGAAGGGAGTGAGATAGGACAGAACCCTATTTCCAATTCATTCAGGGTGTACCTTGAACAAGCAGTAAAAGGTTGTAGCCTATCCCCGATGTTATTCAATCTGTATATTGAGCAAGCAGTAAATGAAACAAAAACTTTGAGGTTCACCGATGACCTGGAAGAGCAAAACTAGGATAATGGAATGTAGTCGAATTAAATCAGGTGATGCTGAGGGAATTAGATTAGGGAATGAGACACTTAAAGTAGTAGATGAGGTTTGCTATTTGGGGAGCAAAGTAACTGCTGATGGTCGAAATAGGGAGGATATAAAATGCAGACTGGCGATGGCAAGGAAAGCATTTTTGAAGAAGAGAAATTTGTTAACATCGAGTATAGATTTAAATGTCAGGAAGTCGTTTCTGAAAGTATTTATGTGGAGTGTAGCCATCTATGGAAGTGAAACATGGACGATAAATATTTTGGACAAGAAGAGAATAGAAGCTTGCGAAATGTGGTGCTACAGAAGAATGCTGAAGATTAGAATGGTAGCCCACATAACTAATGAGGAGTTATTGAATAGAATTCCGGAGAAGAGAAATTTGTGGCACAACTTGACTAGAAGAAGAGATGTTCTGAGGCATCAAGGAATCACAAATTTAGTATTGGAGGGCAGCGTGGAGGGTAAAAATCGTAGAGGCAGAATAAGAGATGAATATACTAAGCAGATTCAGAAGGATATAGGTTGCAGTAGGTACTGGGAGATGAAAACGCTTGCACAGGATAGAGCACCATGGAGAGCTGCATCAAACCAGTCTCTGGACTGAAGACCACAACAACAACAAACAACATGGTATGGAATGTATCTCTGCTCGATATTTCAATTCAAATGTGATTTTAAACTTTGATTCATGCAACACATTTGCAAACATGTGAAGTTAATATGAAGTTGTATGAAACATTCTCAGTTCACTCGTCGCGTGAAATAGGAATAAAATCTCGGGCTTTCGACGAGATCCTCCGACAGTTCAAACATGGACTCAGTCTCTGGCAGCATGACGTAATGATGACATATGCTGACTGTAAATGGCCACCTCAACAGTAGGCACGACGGGCCTTTGTTCCTGATAAATACGATTTTGTCTAGTGCTCGAGATTTTACTCATATTTGACGAGGAAGAAAACGGAAAGTTTCGTACAAGGATATCATCGTGAGAAACTTCGAGCTCATGCCTGGCGGCTTTTTGTCAACAGTTATATCTAACAGTAGTTCAGGTCCGAAAAGACTCACAGTCTTTGTGGATCCCACTAATTCTATCGTTTTGCCTCCCCCATCATGATTTTTTAATTTATTTTACTGTTTATTATAAAAAGTACTTACCGCCTTCATCTCTTCAAAGCCGAAAACTAATATGTTCGGTTCATTCCTCAGCTTCCAGAAAGAAAGGACGTGGTCCCAAAATGGAGTGTACTTTGCTGCAAATAGATAAATAAATTTACAAATGATATACCGCTGTTTTCCCGTTTGGTTGTTAAATAACAGCCTTCCTAGGATAATCAGCTGCGTATTGTTGAAACCAATTTGTTATGTCCCTACTTGTTACTGACTGCTTGACACTATTTCTGATGGAGTGGTGGATATTCAATACCACTGACAAATTCAGAGCACCCACGTCCAACAGCGAAAGTATTTTAAACAAAATTTTAGGTTATATGATTACAGATATGACAGATGTCGGTAGATGCTCGAATAATGGTTAAAAGAAAGCCATAAAACTCCAACGCAAACTACAACAACTAAGCTTCGTGTAAACTAAGATGACTGACACACATACATTAAAACCGCTGCAATCATCAAATCTAAAATAATCCATTAAAAAACTAAAGACAGTGAATGATGTGAAACAGTCATCGCAAATCGTGAATCATGGCTGGGTGATTACTGGACTACTGAGGGATGAATCAGCACTCTGCAACACACTATAAACCCTCAACCTTAGAGTTTAGGGTGGAGTATGAAAATCCACAAAGCTTTAAAGTGTGGCCAAGTCTCACCTTCTCATCTGCTTTACTAACCAACAGACCCCCACTTCGGCCTATTGATACCCTTGCTGCGCAGCAGATTGGGTTTATCGTGCACGCTTCAAATTCTGTGCAACTACTAATAGGTGTGCTTGGAGTAGAACAGGTTAGTTCTGGGTTGATACGCCAGTCGGTATGTCAGTAAGGTATACCACCAACGCCGCACGTGGTAGCCGTGTGGTCTAAGGAGCCTTGTCACGGTCCGCGCTGCTCCCCACGTCGGAGGTTCGAGTCCTCCCTCGGGCATGGGTGGATGTGTTGTCCATAGCGTAGATTAAGTAGTGCGTGGGCTTAGGGACCGATGCCCTCAGCAGTTGGGCCCCATAAGACCTTACCATAAATTTCCAATGTTACACCACCATCGCAGCAGACCATAGAATGGGGCATGCAGAACGCAAGAACTGCTCTGCTACTTAAACAAGGCACTGTGAGATAACATGACTTAACTTCACCGAATGACAGCCACTACACATGAGTAGGACTTCGTTTCACCCGAGAGACCGGATGGAGGAATGCCACGGGTGGATTGCTGGTTCCACAACTCGCTGCTTGTTGTTCCTCACCTCCAGCAAACAACCCTCCCATTAAAGCATGACCTTCTGGCTCAACAGCGAGTTCACAGCATGTATGAGGACGGCCTGTTCATCAACTGAGTTACACCTACAGGACCCCTTGTCTCCTAAGTCAATTTACTCGTTTCGCTTCATTCCCACAGTGCCCAGAAGAACACCATCATCTTTCCATGCCGTTGCAGCTTGTATGCTTGTACAATTTTTCCTGCTGGAAACGTGCACTGAGTAATGAAACTCATGGGATGCCTCCTAATATCGTGTCGGACCTCATTTACCAGGCGTAGCACAGCAACGCGACTCGGCATGAACTCAGAAAGTGGTTGGAAGTCCCCTGCAGAAATATTTAGCTATGATGCTTCTATAATTCCGAAAGTTTTCCTGGTGCAAGATTTTCTGCACGAACTGACCTCTCGATTATGTCCTACAAGTGTTCGATAGAATTCATTCTGGGTGGCCAAATCATTTGCTCGAATTGTCCAGAATGTTCTTGAAAGCACACGCGAACAACTTAAGCCCAGTGACATGACGCATTGTCATATCTAAAGATTCCATCGTTGTTTGGGAGCATGTAGTCCATGAGTGTTTGCAAATGATCTCCAACACTGGACCAAAGGACCCAGTCAGTTCCATGTAAACAGAGCCTACATCATTATGGAGTCATCTCCAGGTTGCACTGTGCTTGTTGACAACTTGGATCCGCGGTTTCGAAGGGTCTGCGCCACACTCGAACCCTTTCATCAGCTCTTACCAACTGAAAACGGATTGTCCATTATGCATTCCAACGGACGTGGTCAATTCCAGCAGGACAATGCGACGCCCAACACATCCAGAACTGCTACAGTGTGGCTCCAGGAACACTCTTCTGAGTTTAAACACTTCCGCTCGCCACCAAATTCTCCACTCATCAGCATATCTGAGATGCCTTGCAAATTACTCTTCAGAAGATATCTCCAACCCCTCGTACCCTTACGGATTTTTGGGCAGCCCTGCAGGATTCACGGAGTCATTTCCTTCCAGCATTACGTCAGACATTAGTCGAACCCGTGCCAAGTCGTACTGCGGCACTTCTGCGTGCTCGCAGGCGCCCTACACGATATTAGGCAAGTGTACCAGTTTCTTTGGCTCTTCAGCGTAGGTACAGAATGGTCTGTTACGTTGTCAATCCTTTTGCACAGCTTATATATAGATTGTAGGGTACTTCGCACTGTTGGTGGCCTAGGTCCCCATTTTTCGCCAAGGCAAAGCGTCACCATAGTATACGAGGTAGCAATACATGACCAAGAGATGCAGTCCGGCAGGTCCAGCAAGGAGTGTGTCGATTGTATTTTGAGCTTCCAGTAACAAGTACCCGTGTAGAGCACATCTCACAACTATTGAGGGCAATTTGAGGACTCAGTAGTGGCGAGACAGAATCTTCCAAGCTGATGTCCAGCCGTACAGTCGACATTTGAGAGATCGGTTCGTCCTCCAAGACGACAATGCTCCTTGTAAACACCCAAGGAATGAAGCGAACGCCATGCCCTGCACATTACCTGATCTGCAGTCGACTGAGCACACCCTGGACCAGCTGAAGACCGCACACAGTGGATGACTTCAATATGGTGATCATCGAAAAGTGGGACAGGCGGACCGGGAGCAGCAATATCTCGACCAGGTCGTGTTCAGCAAGCTAAGGAGACTCCTAAGATGTTTTAACGCGTGGTGTGGGGCAACGCTGTTTCGTGTTTTACCCTCCAACAGAATTTTATTTCGCAAGTGAAGGAAGAAGTGCACTTCCAGACAACCTGCTCTTATTTCAGAGTGAAGACCCATTCCTTCTTTACCTGGTCGCCTTGAACCTAAGCCCATACATGATGGAAATAAGTTCACATCTTCCTCATGGTTTGGTGACACCCACTACATCTACCATGCAGTATACACTCACTCATCCGACATCTTGGTGAAAATATGGTATATAATGTTATCTTCGTCTGCTCCAACCGTTTCTTCAAATACTGCTTACTGCGTTGCAGAAACATTCACTTACGTATGTTTTCCATGAAGGCTTCCGCAAACTCATCCGCTGTGAGAGAGCAGCCGAGCCAAAGCTGGTGGTGGTTGAGGTAGGACACGATCACGTCCTTCACGTTTCGAGTCACGTATATTATCTGGAACATTCCAAAACATGGCCACCATTGCCCTACAGTTGTAATAGAAAAACCTTTACCCTGAAATTATCAATGTCGATCTTCTAGCAAATAGTGTTGCCTGTTTCATCATTTTCTCTCCACTGGGCAAGTTTAATATTTGCTAAACCACCTGTCTGATCTTCAACATGTTATTTCGGTTAAGTAAGGAAGAAGCACTTCTTCGAACTATGGAGAAAATAAGTGTGTGTCACGACTTCACTAAAAGAAAGACCAGGAAGTTAGGTGATATTGGATGTGAGTTCGGAGATGGGAGCAGATAAAAATTGTAGCAGGAGACCAAATCTTGACTACAGTAAGCAGGTTGAATGGATTTAGCTTGCAATGTAGTTACCTAGAGGTCGAAAAACTTGCCTACGGAAGACAAGCGCGGAGGGAGCTTCATCAACAGTCTTCAGACTGAAGATCGAAACAACATACTCCAATTTATTATAATACTAGCTGACAAACTAGTCATTGCTTGGATATTTTTTTTTGCCAAATTTCTATTAGAAATGAAAAAAAAAATGAGTATCCAAACTGAAAACGTGGTTCTGGACAATTTCTGTACGCTTTGCGCAGCTGCTTCGCGTCTCTACATCGCGATTTTGTAAATGTTTCAATGACAATGCCTCTCCATTGCTCCATGCACGTGTATCGTTTTCACGTAATGCCATTAGCGCTTCCGAGATGAAAACTGTCAAAAGCCCTGCCAGGTGTCTGGGATTTCCTTAAGCTGGCCCGACTGTAGGAGTCTCCTCTTACTAGTAAAGAATAGATGTATCAAAACTTCAAGCAAGATGCGGCATTTTTTCACGTGTTTCAGTGTTTATGATGTATCTCTTGAACTATGTGTCGTACAATGAAATATTTACGTAGTTACATTCAGCGTAATCTGTAGATACTGTCAGCGAAATATGTTGCGAATGGAGTTAGTAACGAAGAAGTAAGAAGTTTAAACGTCATCCATGATGCAACGGTTTTTCACACATCTCAGTGTTTATCACGTCTAATCTCCGGAACTATTTGTCATACAATGATATAATTTCGCAAAATATCTGCGAATGGGGTCAGCTGAAAAGAAGAAATAAATTTAAATGTCACTCAAAATGCGGGCAGTTTTTCAATCACGCCAGTGTTTATGACATATCTCCTGAACTATGACATACTTTTGTAGATGCATTTAGAGGCGTATATGGATACTGCCTGTGAAATTCATGGAGAGGACATGTAATACACATCCAGACGGCATGCGTGATGCGTCAGTTTTTCACATATTTCATTGCTTATGACGTCACATCTCCTGAACTACGATAGGTAAGTGCTTCCTAGCCCCACAGTGACTGTTGCCTGACAGTACTGGATGTGTGGTGGTCGAAATTGGTCCTGTGGTGTAGGAGGAGATGTGGATTACAGACACACACACACATACACATGCATACACATACACACACACACACACACACACACACACACACACACACACACACACACACACACACACACACACACACACATATATATATATATATATATATATATATATATATATATATATATATATATAATGTGTGTGTGTTGTGCGTGCGCGCGTATGTGTATGCATTCAAAAATATATAGCATAGTACAAAATTTTTTACATGCTATAAAAATTGATATACACACACATACACATGCATACACATACGCGCGCACGCACAACACACACACACATTATATATATATATAATGTGTGTGTGTGTTGTGCGTGCGCGCGTATGTGTATGCATGTGTTTGTGTGTGTATATCAATTTTTATAACATGTAAAAAATTTTGTACTATGCTATATATTTTTGAATTTATTATATTATATAATCAGTCATTAGCATTTTAGTACTTTATGATAATATTTATGCTTCAATGCACCAATACACTTCATTTATTTTATTACTTCAATATTTGTAAATTTGATTTATTAGTTTCTATCTTTCTAATGTCGTTTTAAAAAGACTACATGCTGCTATATAGCACAACAATGTGTTTTTGTTACAACAATACCTCTTACAGTATTCATGATTTTCTTTTTGTTTTTTCGTTCTGTTACCTTAATAATCATTTCATTTTCACATGACATATCAAAAAGGAAAATTTATGCACAATTTTCTGCAACTATCTATCAGTTAAACTATTTATTGAAGATATGAAAAGATATAACAGATTTTATTAGGTACATTATAGAAAAGACAAAATAGAAAATTACACTGTGTAGCCAATAGATTTCAAGATTTAGTATGATTTATGGCTCGGTAACATACAGCACTACAAAGGTAAAAAAATCGTACAAACTTTCGATAATGTCTTCTAATGTTTGTATGGTTCAAGAGACGAATCAGAAACGCAGTTAATTAACAATGAAAATAATGAGATTACGCAAGTAATGCCGGATAACAAGAATGAAGCATTCGAGGAACAAAGATTGCAAAGGAGAATAGAGATAACGGTGTTTCAATAGAAAAGATTGAAGTGGGATGCAAAGCAGCATAAGAAAAATATCAAAGTTATTTACAGACATACAGCTCCGACAGAGAAGTGAATGAAACTATAAAATGAAATAATGAGTATAAATTACAACCGGGGTACAGAGCTACAGGTTGTGAGATAGTTTTTGATCCACTTTCAACGAAAACTTTACTAACAGCCCTTCAGAAACTAGGCATTTGATCAATTAGTTTTAGTATACCGGAGTATATATACACTATCTGATCAAAAGTAACCAGACACCACCAAAAACATTTGTTTTTATGTTAGGTGCATTGTGCTGGCAGGTACTCTATATCAGTAACCTCACTACTCGTTAGACATCGTGAGAGAACAGAATGGGACACTCTGCGGAACTCACGGACTTCGAACGTGGTCAGTTGATTGGGTATCACTTGTATCATATGTCTGTACGCGAGATTTCCGCACTCCTTAACATCCTAGGTCCACACCTTCCGACATGATAGTGAAGTGGAAACGTGAAGGGAACATACAGCACAAAAACGTACAGGTCGACCTCGTCTGTTGACTGACAGAGACTGCCGACAGTTGAAGAGGGTCGTAATCTGTAACAGGCAGGAATCTATCCAGACCATAACACAGGGATTCCAAACTGCATCAGGATTCACTGCAAGTATTATGACAGTTAGGCGGGAGGTGACAAAACTTGGATTTCATGGACGAGCAGCTGCTCATAAGCGACACATCACGCCGGTAAATGCCAAACAACGCCTCGCTTGGTGTAAGGAGCGTAAACATTGGACGATTGAACAGTGCAAAGACGTCGTGTGGTGTGACGAATCACGGTACACAATGTGGCGATCCTATGGCAGGGTGTGGGTATTGCGAATTCCCGGTGAACGACATGTGCTAGCGTCTGTAGCGCCAACAATAAAATTCGTAGTTGGTGGTGTTATGGTTTGGTCATGATTTTCATGGAGAGGGCTTGCACCCAGTGTTCTTTTGCGTGGACTATCACAGCACAGGCCTACATTGATGTTTTAAGCACCTTCTTGCTTCCCATCGTTGAAGAGCAATTCGTGGATGCCAACTGCAGCTTTCAACATGATCGAGTATCTGTTCACAATGCACGACCTGTGGCGGAGTGCTTACACGACAATAACATCCCTGTAATGGACTGCCCTGGACAGAGTCCTAACCTGAATCCTATACAACACCTTTGGGATGTTTTGGAACGCCGACTTCGTGCCAGGCCTCACCGACCAACATCGATACCTCTCCCAGTGCAGCACTCCCTGAAGAATGGACTGCCATTCCCCAAGAAACCTTCCAGCACCTGATTGAACGTATGCCTGCGAGAGTGGAAGCTGTCATCAAGGCTAGGGGGGAGGGGGGTGGGTGAATTCCTGCGTTAGCGATGGAGGGCGCTACGTACTTGTTAGTCATTTTAAGCCAGTTGTCCAGATACTTTTGATGACATAGTGTTGATCATCATTCCTCTACAACTCAGAACTACTTAAACCTAACTAACCTAAGGGCATCATACACATCCATGCCCGAGGCAGGATTCCAACCTGCGACCGTAGCGGTCGCGCAGTTCCAGACTGTAGTGCCTAGAACCGCACGGCCACCCTGGCCGGCCACTCAGTAAAAGTAATAAAGAGAAGGCTGCAGGGTGTATGTATAATGTTCTGATCGTGGTGCACATGAAAATTCGGCTTCACGGTACCGTACAACACCGCTAGAAGACCCAAGATAAAATGGGGCATGCCACTGAAAAACGTGAGTGTCGTACGGTAATTCGTTTTCGGCAGCTGCACACGTGTTGCAACTGTGTGTGACCAATCGAGACCGCTAAAGACGTCATTCAGTCTGCCCTGAAACAGCTGCAACATTCCGATGCTACAGGAGACTGATTGGATTGTGTAGAAATTGACTCGACCCCTGGCTGTGCAGACATCATGTTAATGCAAGGGACACTAGTAGTGGCTCTGTTTTGAACGACTATTGCGTGGTAGGGGGAGGTGAAGCCAAGGATCAAACGCTTATGTCGCGTAGCTTGTAGACTACATCTAGAGTGTCAACAAACGATCCTATTACCAGATTGTCTCAGTATTGCCAATAATTCGACAAATGTAGGCGTTCAAAGTCAATAGGTTTTCACTTGAGTACCGGGAAAGTAATAGTTGTATAAAGAAACGATGAACCAAAGCAAAACTAGTCCAATCAGAAGCAATGAACTTATAACAAAAATGAGTAAACAATGTAGTGCATTGGACAGCGTCTCTTGTTATGATACTGCGTAAATAAAATACACGTATTAAGTGGGTATTGTGTGTCAGTCCTCTAACAACCTGTTCATCAATAATACCTAAATAACGTCTTGGGCCTAGTGGCCTTGTAGTAAATCATGTGCCTGGAAACGGAGAGGTCGCAGAATCGAATGTTGGTCAGACACAGCACTTTTCAGTCTGCCTTTATCTAGCCTCTCAACAATGGGAGGAGTCGCTTGGAAGACACATGGTTCAGATTCCAGATTCCACTTTAAAATGTTGGTGCTCTTTCTCTGGTAGGACGACTGGGGTAGATTAGGGACTGCAAGTTGCCGTAACGGCACCAACTCTAAAGAACTTCACCTGGCCATTGAGCCGCGTTAAATTATTATCACTTAATATTCAACTTTCTTTCTCCTTCTTTTTCAGCTTTACGGAAGTCGTGAAGCCTTGGGAAGTACTTGTAGCTATGTTTCCCCCCCTCAATCTTTATTCTCTTCACTGAGCGATTGGAATCTGCCCCTGCTTCATAATGGGAGTTCTGTTTCCTTGCTTGCCTCTTGAGACATAAATTTAATGACATTGCATATAATCACATGTGCCTAATCATGAATAACTTTCCCTGCACCTACAATGTACTGAGACTGTGATGCCATGCTGTGTAGTGAAGACAGCAAAGGGAATGCTCGAAGTGCTCAGATCAGGGGCGATTGACTAATCCAGCGCTCAGGATGAGAATGTGTTTCTACTTAGGATCCCTACATAATTTGGTGACAGCTCTACACACGATACTTCACCTTACCAGTGGGCTTCACTATTCTATTTTGGCTCTAACGGCATGCTATGGTAACGTGCCTTGCGGATTACGAGGGCTATTGGGAAAGTAAGGAACGATTGTTCGCGAAATGGAAACCACAGTGAAAATCAAAACTGTTTTATTTGCAACTGTTAGCTACACCTTCCAACTGCTTCTCTACACAGTCACCGCTCAGACCTAGACATCTGTCGTAGCGTTGTACCAACTTTTCAATTCCCTCGTTATAGAAGACACCCGCCAGTGCTTTTCGAAATTTTCCTACTCTGGACTGCAGCTCGTTGTCTGTGTCAAAATAGTGTTTTCATAGCCAGCGGTTCATTTGAGCAGCCAATTACAGGCTGTATTGTGGGTGATCAAACACTTCCCATCGGAAACGCTGCAGGAGCATCTACATTGCCCCTGCACAGTGTGGCCGAGAATTGTCGTGTAGAACGAATCGCATGACAGTTATGTTATGTGGATTGCATAGCTTCAGGCGAAATCTTTCACCAGGCCGTCATACTTGGTGGGAGACGCTAATTTCTAGCCGTCTTTATTTTGTCACTGAGCTCAGAACTGAAAAGAGCGACATGATACGATCGACGGGCATACTAGACACAGTGCCCAATGCACCTGTGCAAAGCTTCATCAGAATTTCACTGTATTTCCCATTTCACGACTGATCTTCCCTTACTTTCCGAATAACCCTCGTACAAAGTGTGTCAGCATTGCAGACATATCTGTGCAAACAAACAGCTAATTAATTATGTAACTACACTGATCAACCAGAACACTATGACCACCTACCTACTAACGGCTACCTTTGGATAACAGCAGTGGTGCATTATCTTGTTGAAGAATGCCACTGCTGCCGGAAAACATGATCACCATGAAGGGGTGTGCATGGTCTGCAGCCAGTGTACAATACTCTTAACTGTCATGATGCCTTACACCAGCACCACTGGACCCATGGATGCCCACACATATGTTTCCAGAGCATAATAGAGCTACCACCAGCTTGTTTCCATCTCACAGCTCATGTGTCAAGACACTGGAAGAAGGATTCGCGTCCTCCCATCTGCATGATGAAGAAGGTATCGGGATTCATGAGACCAAGCACGCTGTGCCACTGCACCAACGTCCAGTGCAGATCGTCACGTGCCGATTTCAGCCGTAGTCGGCGATGTCGTGTTGTTAACATTGGCACATGCACGGGTCGTCGGCTGCGAAGGCCAATCGTTAGGAGAGTTCGGTGTGCTGTAGGTGTAGACACACTTGTACTCTGCCCATCACTAAAGTCTGATTTTAGTTTCGCCACAGTTCGCTGCTTGTCCCAACCTATGACGTCTGACACCCAAATGAGGGGTGGCAGCCCAACCCACGATGTCTGGACATTCCTTCACCCAGGTTTCATCACGTATTGAAAACATTCACCACAACAGTCCTCGAACACCTGACAAGTTCTGCAGTTTCCGAAATGCTGTGCCGAGCCTCCAGTCATCACAATCTGCCCTTGGCCAAACTCGGATAGATCGTGCACCTTCCCCATTCTACGCAAGGACAGCACGCTCACTGAGACCACATGCGCTGCACGAGTGTGTGACTGGCTGTCATCCCTCGCCAGGTGATACTGATATCGCGTGGGCGGGTTTATATCACTGGTAAGTCGGTGGTCATAACGTTCTGGCTGATCAGTAAGTATTTTTCTGAGGTCATAACGAAAACTTTATTACTAACCCACATAAAAGTCGAGGTTAACAATCAGTGTTTATTGCCATCATTGACGTACAGTGGTGAGGCAAGGTCTGTTAATGTGAAAGCCATTCAGCAAGTGTGAGTTGTTCAGCAGGTATTGGAGAGAAAGAAAGGAGGAAATAATGACTCGCCAGCAATGTCAGTAGCGACAGACTACAGTCTGTTAAGTAAGAGAACGGTCAGAATTACACACAGATATTGAAAGTTTTGCATCACCTTGGTTCCGAGAGTTCCGGAAACTGTACAGAAAACTGGAATAAAGATCAGCATAGATAACATTTCTGCCATTTTTATTGCTTATGAAAACCACACATTGAACGTTGTACAACCATACAGCGAGACCTTCAGAGATGGTGATCCAGATAGCTGTACACACCGGTACCTCTGATACGCAGTATCACGTCCTCTTCCATTGAAGCATGCCTCTATTCGTCGTGGCATACTATCCACAAGTACATCAAGGCACTCTTGGTCCACATTGTCCCACTCCTCAACGGCGATTCGGAATAGAGCCCTCAGACTGGGTGTTGAGTCACATCGTCCATAAAGAGCCCTTTTAATTCTATCACAGCCATGTTCGAAAGGGTTCATGTCTACATCTACATCTACATCTATCTACATCTACATCCATACTCCGCAAGCCACCTGACGGTGTGTGGCGGAGGGTACCCTATGTACCTCTATCCGATCTCCCTTCTATTCAAGCCTCGTATTGTTCGTGGAAAGAAGGATTGTCTGTATGCTTCTGTGTGGGCTCTAATCTCTCTGATTTTATCCTCATGGTCTCTCGGAGCAATATACTGCTTGACTCTTGGGTGAAGATATGTTCTCGAAACATTAACAAAAGCCCGTACCGAGCTACTGAGCGTCTCTCCTGCAGAGTCTTCCACTGGAGTTCATCTATCATCTCCGTAACGCTTTCGCGATTACTAAATGATCCTGTAACGAAGGGCGCAACTCTGGAGAACATGCTGGCCACTCTAGCCGAGCGATGGCGTTATCCTGAAGGAAGTCATTCACAAGACGTGCACGATGCGGGGGCGCGAATTGTCCTTCATGAAGACGAATGCATCGCCAATATGCTGTCGATATGGTTCCACTATCGGTCGGAGGATGGCATTCACGCATCGTACAGCCGTTACGGCACCTTCCATGACCTCCAGCGGCGTACGTCGGCCCCATATAATGCCTCCCCAAAACAGCAGGGAACCTCCGCCTTGCTGCACTCGCTGGACAGCGTATCTAAGGCTTTCAGCCTGTCCAGGTTGCCTCCGAACACGTCTCCGACGATTGTCTGGTTGAAGGCATATGCGACACTCATCGGTGAAGAGAACGTGATGCCAATACTCAGAGGTCCATTCTGCATGTTGTTGGGCCCATCTGTACCGCGGTGCACGGTGTCGTGGTTGCAAATATGGACCTCGCCATGGACGTCGGAAGTGAAGTTGCGCATCATGCAGCCTGTTGTGCCCAGTTTGAGTAGTAGCACGACGTCCTGTGGCTGCACGAAAAGCATTATTCAACATGGTGGCGTTGCTGCCAGTGTTTCTCTCAGCTTTAATTCGTAGGCAGCGGTCATCCGCTGTAGTAGTATCCCTAGGGCGGCCTGAGCGAGGCATGTCATCGATAGTTCCTGTCTCTCTGTATCTCCTCCATGTCCGAACAACATCGCATTGGTTCACTCCGAGACGCCTGGACACTTCCCTTGTTGAGAGGCCCTCCTGGCACAAAGTAACAATGTGGACGCGATCGAAGCGCATTATTGACCGCCTAGGCATGGTTGAACTACAGACAACACGAGCCGTGTACCTCCTTCTTGGTGGAATGACTGTAACTGATCGACTGTCGGACCCCCTCCATCTAATAGGCGCTGTTGATGCATGGTTGTTTACATCTTTGGGCGGGTTACTGGTAGCTCTGAACAATCAAAGGGACTGTGTCTGTGGTACAATATCCACAGTCAACGTGTGTCCTTTTGCTCTGAGGACCAGGGTGATGCAAAACTTCTTTTGATATGTGTAATTTCACAGCCCATAAGAAGAATCCTTCCTCCTTCGTGCCGTGTCTATAAAGCATTAGTTTCCTTTCAATTTTTGGCTGAGTTACACAGGAAGAGACATGAGCGCTGCGCAGTGTCAAACTCATCCACGTTTTTAACTCATTAAATCGTGTTACCTACTTTTCTACAAATAACTTTGCTTTCCCTGTATATTTAGACGCTGTAGCATGACTCAGTTTCGGACCTTTGGGGTGGGGTCGGCCACTGTGGTCGAACGGTTGTAGGCGCTTCAGTCTGGAACCGCGCTGCTGCAACGGTCGCAGGTTCGAATCCTGCCTCGGGCATGGATCTGTGTTATGTCCTTACGTTAGTTAGGTTTAAGTACTTCTAAGGCTAGGGGACTGATGACCTCAAATATTACGTCCAATAGCGCTTAGAGTCATTTGAACTTCGGGATGGCTACAGAGAAACACAGTCTCAAATTCCTTTGCGTAAACTGCACTAGTGTCTCTTTTTGTGTATATCAGTCGAGAATTCAAAGAAAACTAATACATTATGGTCACAGCATGAAGAACAACGGTTCCCTTTGTTGGGCTGTGAACTAACTAAGGCATTATCTTTTAACATCCGTCTGTAATGTCAACCACACTGCTTCTCAAGAGACTCTACAGACAAGATCGCAGTGGCGAAAGAAATCGGCCATGTCATTTCAAAGGAACTACCGTGGCGGTTTCCTTGTAGGAATAAGAAAAAAAAATCAGATAAGCAGATGTGAACCAGAGACCAGAAACATGTAAGTACAGGGCCAGCGTCGAGGACTGCATACTTTATAAAGCAAGGCACCGCTGCTATCTGGCCTCCCCCATGCGTATGACGAGTCTAAGAACGGTGGAGGCGCGGTCGTTTCCCACTCGTCGATACATTTCGTTTTATTAAAGCTTGGAGGAGTGCAGAGCTGTGACACAGCACGCAAGTTGAGTGCATAATCACAATGTTGTGGTGTAGCACTGACCGAATCTCTGGATCAGATGGCCTCTAATGCTATGTTGTGTGAGACTGTGGAAGGTGTAAGACGAAAAATCAAGTCATGCACTATATGTATACAAAGGCAGTTTTGTTCCATAAGAGAAAGGGTACTGTGTGGCGCACACTTCTGACACAAAACGAAGTTATCACAGTGCAAACAAAACGGTTGTATTCTTTTTTACTCAATTTACAGCAGTTTTCGAAATTGATTATGCACAGACAAACACACACATATATCTTCACACTTATATACACATACATATTGTACACATGTATCTTAAGGAGATAAAAGGAATATAATCACATTACTGTGTACTTTTTTATTTACGTAATAAACTGCAAATACCATCATTAAGACAATGAACATAGCATTTGTGTTGTACCTTACAAAATCTGCTGAAACTAACAGCCGGCAACCTCAGTGCAAGCATGACGTCAGCGAACTTGGCTCTGACGCACCATGACAACTGTTCCTGGTATGTTTCGAATCACATCACAGGCAGCTATAATTCTGGCAACTGATTCCATCTCCGTAGCTCATACACTAGTGTGCTGGAAAGCAGTAATCCTAGACAAAGCGATAGACAAGTTTACTTCCGTATTTCCTTAAACTTTCTCGGACGCGATGTTCCCTATCTCAAATTGTACAGTGGCGTATTCTCTATATGCTGTCACGTTTTTGTACACTCTTACGAAACACCCTTTATATATAGAGTCCGCCAGAAAAATGTATACACTTCTTACAGGCTCTCTCGAGATATCGATACTGTCGTTCGATCTGAGTTACGAGCGTGTTGTAGGATGGTCTTTGACTAAACAGATGTTTGCACTTTTGTCTCGACAACAAGCTTGACATTGGGGCAACGAAATTGTATTGTGAAGTGGTTTTTCAAGTTTGATAATGCCGTTGAAGTGCAACTTCAGTGAAAGTGGGAGTTTGAAACACAACCGCCAACCCGCTTAGCACTGAAAAGTTTGAATTGCATGGAACGATTTGTGATATTCACAAAGGAAGATCAGGAAGACCGCATACAGCCACAAGTCCTGATTCATTGGGTCTCATGTTGGAAACGTTTGTTAATTCTCCACAGGTCTGCTACGCAATGTGCACGTGAAGTGTGGGTTAGCAGTACAAGTGTATGAAGAATTCTGAAAGCTGAAAAGTGGAAAGTTTACATTCCACGGTTAATGACGACGATCCTGATCGCCGAATGCAATTTTGCGAATGGTATCAACAAATGATAACAGATGACGAACAATTTGTGACGAAGATAGTGTGGAGTGACGCGGGACAATGTAAACTTAATGGAACCGGGAATCGGCATAAGAGTGTTTACTTGGCACAGAAAAATGCGCATGTTTATTTGGATAAAGCGGTCAATCTACCAGGGGTTCATATGTGGTATGGACTATCATCTAGGGGCTTAGTAGGACCCTTTTTCTTTGATGCTAGTGTCACTGGAGAAGTGAACCTGGAAATGTTATGCTCATCAGTTTTGCCAGGAATACGTGGACTTTACAGAGCTGATGAATAAGTCTTCTACCAACATGATGGGGCGCCACCACACTACCGTCTAGCTTTCCTGGATGACAGTTTTCTGGGGCATGAGATTGGACTAAGAGGGCCCATTGAGTTCCCTCCATGGTCGCCAGATCTAACACCTATAGACTTTTACTTGTGGGGAACTGTGAAAGATGTCTATCGACGTAAGCCACGCTTGCTGGAGGAACTTCCTAGGTGATTGCAACGACATGTGCAGCGATCTCCACTATAACATTAATTGACGTAATTAAGGCAACCGCTCGTCGTTCTGTTATCTGTATAGCCGCCTACGGTGAACATTTTCAACATTTAAATCATGTGTTAAAGAGAAGGTTGTACAACATGTGTGATCAATTATTAAATATAAACAAGAACGCGTAAATAATGTTTTTCGTTCCTTAAAATGTGTACATTTATCTGGCGGCATCTTATCCACATGGCTGTAACGGATCGTGCAGCCACGTCTCGATCCCTGAGTCAAGAGATGGGGACGTTTGCAAGACAACAACCATCTAGACGAACAGTTCGACAACCTTTGCAGCAGCATGGACTATTAGCTCGGAGACCATGGCTGCGGGTTACCCCTGACGCTGCATCACAGACAGGAGTGCCTCGATGCTGTACTCAACGACGAACCTGGTGCACGAATGGCAAAACGTCATTTTCTCGGATGAATCCAGGTTCTGTTTACAGCATCATGATGGTCGCATCCGTGTTTGGCGACATCGTGGTTAACGCACATGGGAAGCACGTGTTCGTCATCGCCATACTGGCAAATCACCCAGTGTGATGGTATGGGGTGCCATTGGTTACACGTCTCGGTCACCTCTTATTGGCATTGGCGGCACTTTGAACAGCGGTCGTTACATTTCAGATGTGTTACGACCCGTGGATCTACTCTTCATTCGATCCCTGTGAAACCCTACATTTCAGCAGGATAACGCACGACCGCATGTTGCAGAACCTGTACGGGCCTTTCTGGATACAGAAAATGTTCGACTGCTGCCCTAGAGAGTACATTCCCCAGATCAATCACCAACTGAATACGTCTGGCCAATGGTGGCCGAGCAAGTGGCTCGTCACAATACGCCAGTCACTACTCTTGATGAACTGTGGTATTGTGTTGAAGCTGCATGGGCAGCTGTACCTGTACACGCCATCCAAGCTCTGTTTGACTCAATGCCCAGGCGTATCAAGGCCGTTATTAAGACCAGAGTACTGAGTATTAAGACCTGGGTACTGATTTCTCAGGATCTATGCACCCAAATTGCGTGAAAATGTAATCACATATCAGTTCTAGTATAATATATGTGTCCAATGAATACGCGTTTATCATCTGCATTTCTTCTTGGTGTAGCAATTTTAATGGGCAGTAGTGTGTATATACACTCCTGGAAATGGAAAAAAGAACACATTGACACCGGTGTGTCAGACCCACCATACTTGCTCCGGACACTGCGAGAGGGCTGTACAAGCAATGATCACACGCACGGCACAGCGGACACACCAGGAACCGCGGTGTTGGCCGTCGAATGGCGCTAGCTGCGCAGCATTTGTGCACCGCCCCCGTCAGTGTCAGCCAGTTTGCCGTGGCATACGGAGCTCCATCGCAGTCTTTAACACTGGTAGCATGCCGCGACAGCGTGGACGTGAACCGTATGTGCAGTTGACGGACTTTGAGCGAGGGCGTATAGTGGGCATGCGGGAGGCCGGATGGACGTACCGCCGAATTGCTCAACACGTGGGGCGTGAGGTCATCACAGTACATCGATGTAGTCGCCAGTGGTCGCCGGAAGGTGCACGTGCCCGTAGACCTGGGACCGGATCGCAGCGACGCACGGATGCACGCCAAAACCGTAGGATCCTACGCAGTGCCAGCAAATTAGGGACACTGTTGCTCCTGGGGTATCGGCGAGGACCATTCGCAACCGTCTCCATGAAGCTGGGCTACGGTCCCGCACACCGTTAGGCCGTCTTCCGCTCACGCCCCAACATCGTGCAGCCCGCCTCCAGTGGTGTCGCGACAGGCGTGAATGGAGGGACGAATGGAGACGTGTCGTCTTCAGCGATGAGAGTCGCTTCTGCCTTGGTGCCAATGATGGTCGTATGCGTGTTTGGCGCCATGCAGGTGAGCGCCACAATCAGGACTGCATACGACCGAGGCACACCATCATGGTGTGGGGAGCGATCTCCCACACTGGCCGTACACCTCTGGTGATCGTCGAGGGGACACTGAATACTGCACGGTACATCCAAACCGTCATCGAACCCATCGTTCTACCATTCCTAGACCGGCAAGGGAACTTGCTGTTCCAACAGGACAATGCACGTCCGCATGTATCCCGTGCCACCCAACGTGATCTAGAAGGTGTAAGTCAACTACCATGGCCAGCAAGATCTCCGGATCTGTCCCCCATTGAGCATGTTTGGGACTGGATGAAGAGTCGTCTTACGCGGTTTGCACGTCCAGCACAAACGCTGGTCCAACTGACGCGCCAGGTGGAAATGGAATGCAAGCCGTTCCACAGGACTACATCCAGTATCTCTACGATTGTCTCCATGGGAGAATAGCAGCCTGCATTGCTGCGAAAGGTGGATATACACTGTACTAATGCCGACATTGTGCATGCTCTGTTGCCTGTGTCTATGTGCCTGTGGTTCTGTCAGTGTGATCATGTGATGTATCTGACCACAGGAATGTGTCAATAAAGTTTCCCCTTCCTGGGACAATGAATTCACGGTGTTCTTATTTCAATTTCCAGGAGTGTATTTGCGTGTGTGTGTGTGTGTGTGTGTGTGTGTGTGTGGTTTGTCGGTGCTCAGGATGCAGCCGTAGAAATTAATGTGAGTCGACTAGGATGAGACGAGTTGAGAACAGTAGATGTATTAATTACTGTTTTGCCGTGTGATTGAGTGAGGTTTGAGAGTGGCAGTAGGCGTACCTTTGGTTTGACGGTCCAGAGCTGCCTGGGCAGGAGTTCTACCGGCAGGTGGCTCTTGATCAGCCTCGGCGATGTGGAATTCTTCGCGATGTCGATCGAGTGCACGGGCGGCTTCTTATCGCCAGTGATGATAGATGATAACCTGGAACACATGCTACGCGTCCTAAGGCTGTTGCTGAACACGGCTTTTGTATTCGAAAAAATACTGGAAAAGAATAAACACAAAATAAAGGCAGGTCACCTTTTGTGGGAATGTAGGGCCGGTCGTTGTGACCGAGTGACTCACGGCGCTTCAGTCCTGAACAGCGCTGCTGGTACGGTCGCAGGTTCGAATCCTGCCTCGGGCATGGGTGTGAGTGCTGTCCTTAGGTTAGCTAGGTTTAAGTAGTTCTAAGTCTAGGGGACTGGTGACCTCAGATGTTTAATCCCATAGTGCTTAGAGCCATTTGAGCCATTTTTTTGGGACTGTAGGCTTTCTCAGAGAATTTCACTCATGACATGCTCTCGGATTCTAAGTCTGTGACGTACCTTGTCATTATCGGGTCCTGTATTTGTTCTTTTCTTAAATTTTTGCTAATACACATGTACTACGACATACACTAGCTTACACTGTTGCAGAATCGTAGTAGCATGATGTTCCTATGGCTGGAGGCAGGTTCAACAAAACATATGACGGCAAAATGGTGCTTGTAATGGGTCGGTGGTGTAAAAAGCGGTTCGCTACAAGATAAAATGTCTTATAGGCTGACACACAGTAATTATTAAAAGGGTTATGATCACGTGCTTAATAGCGTGTTACTCTACCTGTGGAACGCATTAAAGCAGCAACTCTGCGTGGTGTACATTCAACAAGTCCGTGGGCACCACATGACTGTGTGAAGACTCATGGGTACGGACCAGTGTCTGATAGCGTCGGAGACGTGTTCTGTTCGGATCAGGAGAATTTGGTGGCCAACGCATCCACGAGAGTTCCATATCATGCTCCTCAAAACACTGTAGCGCGACTCTGGTCTTGTGAGACGGAAATTTATCCTGCCAGACGATGACACTACCGTCGGAGTAAACATGAAGCGTAATGGGGTGCAGATGGTCCCCAAAAATAGCCACAGCTGCCAGAGTGCCTCCGAATACTACCACAGGTCCAATGCGCTCAGGGGATTGTCCCCTGTCTCAAAATACCACCCCCATAGCCATGCGGTATGTGGCCCGTTTTGAGTAGCGAATCGTTTGGATGGGGTCATATCCAGAAATCATCAACAGCCGGGTACAGCAAGAACTATGATTCATCCAAACAGTCGATACGACTCTACTGATCCACGCTCCAGTCTCGAGGATCCCATCCCAGGTGAAATCGTAACTGACGATATTATTGGGTCACCATGGGAACACGTAGGGGTCCTCTGTTGCGGAAACAATCACCCTCTCCCCTCCACCCCTCCCCCCATACAGTGTCCGCTGAATGGTGTCGTCCAAAACACTAGCGCCTGCAACAGCATTTCACTCTGTCTTCAGGCCTGCCAAGTTTTCAGTCTACACTACTTGACGGAATGGGAAAGCCTCTGACCTCCAAGGTCTGTGATGAGGCGTAGACGCCCAGCACCTTGTCGCCTTTTCACGGTGTCACTGTCCTGCTACGACTTTCCACAGATGCTCACGACAGTAGCACGCGATCAGCCAACCAGCGTCGCTGTTTCGTACACACTCGTTGCAAAGACTTCAGGTCATAACAGCCTGCCCTGTCTCAAAGTGTCTTACGTTAGTGGATATCCCCATTTGTGGCGCCGACATTCACTAGACTGATTCCACGTGTCACGTACTTCTCTTAATTAATGACTAAGGTGCTATATCTTACAGTTAGACGTTAGCTAGTACCCCCTCTCCCCCCTGCCAACGTCTGTTCCGCCCCTCCCCCTCCTCCACATTATCACCAACTTTAGCACCTAACTAAATTGTAGAATGAAGAACTTTTCTTGGGACACTTTTTTTTTTTTTTAGATGATGAAAGTTTGGGTTTATATGTGTCTGGAGGGGCGTGTTAGAATGAATAGCGAAGGAATTCGTGGTGCATCGCAAATGCTACCCACGTCTCCTTCTCAGATAGGAAAGCTAACTATTCGCAGTGAAGGTAGACACTTGTTTCAAAATATGTTTTCCCTGCGTTACCCCTCTCTGCTGCTAGACCTGCTCACTGCAGCCCCATTTAAAATCAACCCAGTTAAATGTGTGCACTGTCCTTACTGTTAGTACATCGCTTGATTGTTGCACTCCTTACTTCTGAATGGGCAGAATTTGGAAGACTTCAGGCTGTTAATGCTTTGTGTCTAACCACTGACACTAAGAGTAATAGTAATAATAATACTAATAATAATACTGTATACAGCACTATAGAAGTCCTTATGCAGTTAATGCTCCGTCGTGCTGTCAATTAATTCATTCAGTTTTGGAGTAAGTAATGAAGCAATTTCTGGAGTACTGCAGGTACTATGAGGGCTGTTCGGAAAGTAAGGAACGATCGGTCACGAAATGGAAACCATAGCGAAAATCAAAACTGTTTTCTTTTCGCATTTAGCTACCCTTTTCAGGTACTTCTCTACATAGTCGTTGCTCTGACCTCGACAAATTTTGGAGCGTTATACGAAATTTCCAACTCAATCGTAATAGTAGGCAGCCGCCTGTGCTTTCCGATAATTCTCTACGCTGGTCTATAGCGCGTAGCCTGCGCCCAGGTGTTGTCTTCGTACTCAGCGTTTCATGTGAGCAGAGATGATACTCAGGACGAGCCAACTGGGGCTGTGTTGTGGGTGATCGAACACTTCGCATCGAAAACGCTGCAGTAGCGTCTTCACTGCCCTGCAGAGTACGGCCCAGAACTGCCATGAAGAAGGAAGTGCGTGGCAATTGTGTTAGGTGGGTTGCATTCATTCAGGCGAAGCCTCTCAGCGGGACGTCCTACTTCGCGGGAGATATTGTTGTTCTAGTCAACTTCATTCGCCCACATTGCGCCCACAACTGAAAAAAGCGTCTTTATGCGATCGACGGGCATAGTAGAGACACTGCCCAAAACGTCTGTGAAAAGCCTCGTCGGATTTTCGCAGTGCTTTCCATTTCGTCACCGATCGTTCCTCACTTTCCGAATAGCCCTCGTATTTACAACTTGGAGAAGACGTTTTCTATTTAGCATTGGTTCTGTATGTATCTCACTTTTAACATCAGCGATTTACAGGACAAAATACAACATATGTGCGCAATGGGTTGTGAGGAACCCGTAACCTCGACCACATGAAATGAAATGTCATGTGGCGAGGACCTCCTGGTGGGTAGACCCGATCGCCTGGTGCAAGTCTTTTGAGGTGACGCCACTTTGCGACTTTGGCGTCGATGAGTTTGAAATGAAGATGATGACGATACAAACACCCTGTCCCTGAGCAGAGAAAATCTATAATCCAGCCGGGAAACGAACCTGGGCTGCCCACTATGACAAGCAGGAGCATTGTCCACACAGCTACGGTGGCGAACAAGATCGCATTAATGCTAATAACTGAGAAAAAGTAATAATTGATAACTTATATGACCAATATTAGTGCCTTACAAAATTGTGATAACAGTAATGAGCTTATTAAAGTAGTTTCACGACTGAAGCATAATCGAATCATTTAGTTTTTTACCCCTCAGAAAATTTCATTTTAACCCTCAGGGGTTCACTGTCCGGGGCTTCTGTTTAATCACGTCTCATCACGGTTGCGGAAGAGGTACTTATCTGTGGCTTGTTTGTGCCCTCACTGTCCACTGGCCGTTTATGGAGGTCACTCTGATCGGCATTCGTTATTGCCGGATGTTGCTTGAACCTCCTGTTAAGCTGTGGAGCTTGGCGGTATTCTTTTTAAGACTGTCGAAGAGTTCTAGCAGTTCGGCGACATCGTGTAGGTAGCGTTGTGTGAAGGGTACCAAAATATGAGCTCCTGTTCTTCAATGTATGAAGTCTCTGAAGATGAGTCTTTGCAGCATTACCACAGACTGCGTATTCCACTAGTGGCCAAACACACTTCCAGTACATGGTGACGATGTAGTTAATAGAAAGCTCGGTCTTTTCGACAAAGAGTAGGTACAGGGTTCCAAGCCTCTTGGAAATGTTGCTTCGCACTGCTTGTACCTGTTGCTGTCAAGTGAAGGTTAGGTCGATTGTAACTCTAACTCGAAAATACTACACGACTGCAGTCCATTCAGCGGGTTGACTGAAGAGATTCACTTCTGGAGTGTGGATATGGTGGTTTATGGAGTTGAAATCGACACGCCAAATCGATGGCCAGCTTTCAATGATTGGCAGGCATGCCACACTCGTCTGTTTCTGGTGACTTGGTGTCGTATGCGTGGACAGCTCGCGTCACTCTCACCACGTCCGAGATAATAAGCCTCTTGTTACCCTGCCTCTGATAACTCGTAGTGTTAACGTTGCATCTCCAACTCTGTCGAAGTATACTGCTCTTCTTAAGCAGGATGCTAGTAGCTTCAAATAGAGTGTTCAAAATTATAGCATAATGTATAGAACAGTCCCTTGTGACAGAAGGGTTCGAGATACGTCCAGGGAGACTTCCGCGCAGAAATCCTTGTTTTTTAAGGTCAGGGTTGCTTCCTACACCATGCGAAGTAGTTGGTGCAGTGTGGAGGAAGCTTCCCGAAAACCAAATTGTCCTGAAAGAAAGATGTGGTTCTCTGTTAGTTCCTGGCTAAAACTGTTCAAATACTTCGCTCAGTAGTGGGAGGAAGCCGGCTGGCCTGCAGGTTTGGGTTCTGCATGACTCTTCCCAGGCTTTTGATCTGCCACGATGACAGATTTTTTCTATGTCGCTGAGTATCTTCTCTTCTTCATGATGTTCGTGAAGATACTGGGATGGCGGCATGTTCTTCTTGTGCCAGCTATTTGAGCCTCTGGGCCAGGGGCTTCGTTGCTTTGCTCAGTACTTGTCTGATCATCGAGCGGAATTCCTGTGGCGTTACTGCTAGGTGTTGCAGATCCTCTTCTTCTTGATCGTAAGTAAACTGTGAACCTGTCTTCCTACAGGCAAATGCTCCGAACGTTTTGTGGCTCCACTATTTCCTGGAAACTCAGCCTCATAACCAATAGCGTTCACCCTATCCATCGGTATGCAGACCGCCCTATCTGGCGACTGTGATGTCGAAAGATGTGGACAATTTTGCATAGAGTAGCGGACCACATCCCAAACTGACACGTCTGGTTGCACAGTGGCGAGTCTTCCTTCCGTATCACATCGCGACCTTCACCAAGTCCAGCTTTAACTTGTCGTGTCAGATGATTTACTCTTGTCTTTTCCGATGAGTCCCTGTAATAGTGGGATGGAGCTCTCGTAATTGGATAAAATACGAAAATCTGTAAAAACTATGAAAAATTGTGAAAATATGGAAAAAATTAGAAAATGAGTGAAAATTATGTAACTTTGGGGAAAATACCAAAAATGTGGGAAAATGTGGATAAACATGTCACACCATCGAAGAATGAGAGTACAAACATATCTGCCAGGGTGTGGTTTCTACTGGTAGTATAATTAGTTTTAACAAATAGACACCGAGTGACATGAGTCAGTGTAATTTGTTATTAACAAACAGACGCTACCTGTTCCTCCCCCTATGCTGTACAGTTTCAGAGTGAAACCCACCCACTAAGGTGCTTCAATCTTATTGGTCAAGGGGGGGAGGAGGAGGAGAGCCGGGAGGGGGAGGAGGAGAGGAGAAGCGTTTCTCCTGGGTGACCACGATCAATTCCCAGTGGTTCCCCCCAGGGGGAGGGGAGTAGGGGCGGGGAGGGGGGGAGGGTGGCTACGATTATGTCACCCAAGTGTGCAATTTGACGCCGGTGCAACCCATAACCCTCTATATTCTCAGTGACCTTGAAATAAGAAATTGGTTATAAGGGATTGTGAGTTGAACTGGTACTGATAACCTACTAATTTTGTCCATCCCTTCTACCTTATCTGACCGCAAATCTTCCAGAACCCTTTTAAATTATGATTAACATTGGATCTCCTGTCTTCCAAATCAAGTCCAATTTCTTCTTCTATAACGTCATTGGAAAAGTCGGCTGGCCAGAGTGGCCGAGCGGTTCTAGGCGCTACAGTCTGGAACCGTGCGACCGCTACGGTCGCAGGTTCGAATCCTGCCTCGGGCATGGATGTGTGTGCTGTCCTTAGGTTAGTTCGGTTTAAGTAGTTCTAAGTTCTAGGGGACTAGTGACCTCAGAAGTTAAATCCCATTGTGCTCAGTGCCACTTGAACCTTTTTTTTCTGTTTTTTTTTTTTTGTTGGAAAAGTCGTTCCATGTACTCTTCCCATCTGAGTTTAACAGTGGCATTCTCATTAGACTCTTAATGCTACCACCTTGCTTTTCATTTCTCCAGACGTTGTCTTGACTTTTCTATATGCTGAGTCAATCCTCCCGACAATAATTTCTTTTTCGATTTCTTTCGGTCTTTGCTGCAGCCATTTCACCTTGGCTGCTCTGCAGTCCCTTTTCACTTCTTTCCTAATGGTTTTATATAGCTGGTATCTTCTCTTTCCCTGAACGGTTTTATACGTCCTTCTTTCGTCACTCAATTGAAGTATTTCTTCTGTTAGCCAAGATTTCTTTGTAGTTACCTTCCTTGTACGTATGTTCACTGTCGAACACCGTGATCCGTTTCAGAGATGTCCACTTTTCTTCACGTGAACTATCTACTCTGGTGTTCGTTTTAACACAGTATTAATATCCTTAGCGAAGCTAAAATGCGTCTTATCATTCCTGAGTTCTTCAGTATCCCACTTTTTTCCACACTGATTCTCTTAACTTAAGTCTACCATCTATGTGGTACACTCAACTAGGATTCCATAAGATCTCTGGTAGTAGTCGAAGGCACCATGACAGTTGTGGACTTCGTGAATGTTACTGTTAACTAACCGCATCCCTTCACGCTTAATGTCTTCTACGACGGCCATGGCATCTTCCAGCAAGATAACAGTTCGTGGCAGAATGTCAGTCAGTATCGTGTTCGAGCGGTTTAAGGTGCAGGATATCGAACTAGTGTTGATTTTGTGACCGCGTAATTAGCCTGGTCTGAACCTGATAGGACACAAATGGAACGGTATCGGAACCAGCTCTGCACTCACACGCCTGTAATTTTCGGGAGATGTGAGTCCTATGCGTAGGCATCTGTTTGTTACCATATGCCTCCGGTAACCTAGCAACGACTTGTCTAATCCATGCCACCAAAAAGTCAGTGCTGCACTGCGTTAGAAAGATGGATCCAAACGCTGTTAATCAGGAGACTACAGTGTCTTGCTCCACCTGTGTGTCAGCTATACTACACAAGACAGACAATCAAAATAAACGGAAACGTTCTGATGATGGTTAACACCATCCAAACGTGTGTGTAAAGAGAGAAAAACGAAAAAAATGCTTTGCTCAAAGTAGACTACCCAAAAATGCAGATCTACAAGGTCTATCTAAATTCTTTTTACAGACTTTGAGGTGAGGTTCCTTACACAAAAACAAGGAAAAATATCCAATAAACATGAGCTATAACCGACTGTTCAGTAGAAGAGCTGTGTATAAACAAGTGCTCATAGCTCTTAAATTATGTATATCAGGGCCCATGTTTACTGGACGTTTTTTTCTGGTTTTGGTCCATATTACCTCGTCTAAATACACGGGAAGCAAAGAGCTCGCAGTAGGAGAGAAATGTGTCACTGGTCTTACGGTACGGTTTTTAGAGCCCGTGTTTGCTGGATATTTTCTTCTTGTTTTTGTGAAAGGAATTGTCCTCAAAGTCTGTAAGGAGACTACAAGAATGATGGAAGCTGAAGAAATGAATTAAAATTCGAGCTACAGCTGGGACTCAACACCAGGTGTTCTTGCTTGCTATACAGATGTGCTAACCGTTACACCTCGGTCGCATTATGATCAGCATTGCTGCACGATATACTCAAGTTGATTACCTTCCCCAACACAAACTTCAATTCATATTTTAAAGAGAATTTAGTTACTGCCTATGTTTACTGAGTACACTACATAGTGTCGGAAGTTCCATGCGGCTTTTCGCGGATGATGCTGTAGTATACAGAGAAGTTGCAGCATTAGAAAGTTGTAGCGAAATGCAGGAAGATCTGCAGCGGATAGGATCTTGGTGCAGGGAGTGGCAACTGACCCTTAACATAGACAAATGTCATGTATTGCGAATACATAGAAAGAAGGATCCTTTATTGTATGATTATATGATAGCGGAACAAACACTGGTAGCAGTTACTTCTGTAAAATATCTGGGAGTATGCGTGCGGAACGATTTGAAGTGGAATGATCATATAAAATTAATTGTTGATAAGGCGGGTACCAGGTTGAGATTCATTGGGAGAGTCCTTAGAAAATGTGGCTTACAAAACACTCGTTCGACCTATACTTGAGTATTGCTCATCAGTGTGGGATCTGTACCAGATCGGGTTGACGGAGGAGATAGAGAAGATCCAAAGAAGAGCGGCGCGTTTCGTCACAGGCTTATTTGGTAACCGTGATAGCGTTACGGAGATGTTTAACAAACTCAAGTGGCAAACTCTGCAAGAGAGGCGCTCTGCATCGCGGTGTAGCTTGCTCGCCAGGTTTCGAGAGGGTGCGTTTCTGGATGAGGTATCGAATATATTGCTTCCCCCTACTTATACCTCCCGAGGAGATCACGAATGTAAAATTAGAGAGATTAGAGCGCGCACGGAGTCTTTCAGACAGTCTTTCTTCCCGCGAACCATACGAGACTGGAACAGGAAAGAGAGGTAATGACAGTGGCACGTAAAGTGCCCTCCGCCACACACCGTTGGGTGGCTTGCGGAGTATAAATGTAGATGTAAATGTAGATGTAGATTGCCAACCCAATATCATATGTTTCGTATTGTTTTACTAGAGAATGAGTGTTTCCATAACAAACAGAGTAGATTCCTTCTATTGTGTAAACTAAATGTCTGCAATATTCTGGAGCTATTCGCTCGTTATACTCACTCGAGGAATGGAAATCTCTCTGTCAGAGGAGTTCGCTTGGCCTGTTCAAAGTTGAGGCCGTTCATGAGCAGCCACACCAACTCCTGTGTCCACGTCGTTCCTGAAAACAGAACACAATAATTAGTGACCTTGCGACTTCTGTACTACATTTATTTATCTTTATTGATGGCACTTCACAGGAACCGCGCGACTGCTACGGTCGCAGGTTCGAATCCTGCCTCGGGCGTGGATGTGTGTGACGTCCTTAGGTTAGTTAGGTTGAAGGAGTTCTAAGTTCTAGGGGACTGATGTTAAGTCGCATAGTGCTCGGAGCCGTATCTTTATTGATGGTACATCACGCACATAACTCACTGGATCGTTTTGATTTTGCACTGTATTTATGGAATTAGCTGTTAAAAATGTATACATCATAACATTCTACTGAGCTTCCAGCCGCGTCAAGTGGTTTAAATCCAGGAGTTTTCGGCCGAATATTCCTCGGCTATTGTCAAGTGGTGACTATCTTTTGGTTGCTACTACCGTCATACAACTGCGCTGCATTCTGTGAAGGCACTGGTGCTCGCTACAGAGCAGTATAAGGTAATCTTTTCGTTGCGCGCCTATCGTACCCACTTCAGTCTTCTGGTGGCCAGATACCAAGCCGTGATTAATCTCGATCGCTTCTTTTATGACGCTATCCCAGAAACTATTTGTCTGTTTAATAACATACGTCTCATCGAATGCAATACGATGTCCGCTTTAAAGATCATGCTCTTCTACCTCTGATTTGTCAGGGCAGCGCAAGCGAAAACACCTCTCGTCTGCTACATAGCGCTGTTCAATAATACGCACAGCCTGACCGGCATAAAACTGCACACGCCCACAGTGTATTTTACACATACGTGGCATTCTGAGACCTACACCATCTTTCACAGGCCTCATGAGATGTCGAATTTTTGCTCGAGCCCTGAAGACCGAGTCGAATTTATGGCTCTTTAGGAACCAGCTAGTCAGTTACTGAGCCACAGAACGGCAAACACGTAAGTTTCTTGGTGTGAGAGTGCTAGCGAAATCTGGCGGTTGTTGTATGGGTTCCCGTGAATATTTTCCTTGAGTGGCTCAGTTCCCTAAGCAGATTTTGAGCGTCTGAAAGGGCTTGCGCTCGATGCACCAAGATCCCCAGAACAGAACGTTTCTGGGACGGATGGTGGTAGCAGCGTGCAGATATCGGTCCATGTGGGCGGGTTTCCGGTAAACACTGTGATTGAGACACCGATTTGCTTTACGGCGGACGAGGACGTCAAGAACGGTAAATCTCTTCCGTGCGAGCTCTGATTTCCCTAATTTTATTATGATTATCGTTTTTCCCTATTTAGGTCGGCGTCAACAAAATATTTTCGCATTCGGAGGAGAAATCTGGTGACTGAAATTTCGTGAAAAGGTTCCGCCGCAACGAAAAACGCCCAGATCCTGCATTATATCAGTTACACTCTCTCCCTCATTTCGCGATTATACAAAACTTTCTCGATGTGCTCCGTTAATCACGTCTGGTAAGGATTCCACAGCGCTCACCAGTGCTCCAAAAGAGGATGGAAAACAATGGCTCTGAGCACTATGGGACTTAACATCTGTGGTCATCAGTCCCCTAGGAAACTACTTAAACCTAGCTAACCTAAGGACGTCAGACACATCCACGCCCGAGGCAGGATTTGAACCTGCGACCGTAGCGGTCACGCGGTTCCAGACTGAAGCGCCTAGACCCGCACGGCCACACCGGCCGGCAAAAGAGGATGGACAAGCGTAGTGTAGGCAGGCGCTTTAGTTGATCTGTTACATTTTCTGAGTGTTTTGCCGATAACACACTGTCTTTGGTTACCTTCCCCACAGCATTTTATGCTTTCTTTCCAATTTAATTTGTTCGTAATTGTACTTCCTAGGTATTTTGTTGAATTTACGGCCTATAGATTTGAAGGATTTATCGTGTAATCGAAGTTTAACGGATTCTTCTTAGCACTCACGTGGATGACCTCAAACTTTTCATTATTTAGGATCAACTGCCAATTTTCACACCATACGTATATCTTTTTTAAATAGTTTTTCAATTTGTTTTGATCTTCTGATGAGTTTACTAGACGATAGCCAACAGCATCATCTGCAAGCAACGTAAGAGGGATGCTCAAATTGTCGCCCACATCGTTTATCTAGATAAGGAACAGCAAAGGGCCTATAAAACTACCTTGGGGAATGCCAGAAATCACTTCTGTTTTACTCTATGAGTTTCCGTTCTAATGACCGTCTCTTGGCCACTAGAAAAATTGTTAAGTATTCCTGATAAAAGCAAAAAGAACAAGCAGACAGGCCGCCTCGAAACATTCCGCTGCAAAATTAACTACTATTCCCTACTCTTACCAGGTCCTCTTTCCTTTCTAGTATTAAATGATTTAAATAAATCTGTCTTTTGGTGTTACTTTTTAATATGAAAATAGAAATTGACCTTTTCACCAAAAATAAAATATTTAGTGTTGTGGATCTTAATTACTGTCTTCTTCGCTGAAAAAGAGTGAATTATTAATTTTTCAGTAATTCGTGGCGTCTCCGGAGAGTAATCAAGTGCACTCAAGGTTAAAGTTCGTCTTAGCAGCCAGAGTAAGAAATTTCAAGATCTGAGTCGTAATGTTGCTATGAACAATTCTTGATGCTGTTTTTGAAGAGCAAATCAGACAAATATGATTCTGAACAACTACGATGATCTGTGTCGGTAGGGCAAGTTCCACAAATTTTCGCTTTTCATAAAAGGGAAACTGTTCATTCCAAAAGACTGTGCTATTAAACAGGGATCGCACAGTACTACCTAGCATTTAAAATCCTGTCTTCTGCATGCTTCCACTTTGTATTGTAATTAGTAGGAGAGGAAAGATGAGCATAAAAAAATGTTCAAATGTGTGTGAATTCTTGAGGGCCCAAACTGCTGAGGTCTTCATTCTTTAGATGTACACACTACTTAAAGTAACATATGCTAAGTACAACATACACACACACAGATGACGCAGGACTCGAATCTCCGGCGGGAGGGTATGAGCATAATATTCACTTAAGAAATGAGAAAAATTTTAGATTTTAAGGTAATATTTATTATTTCATGAAAACGTTTTGTAGTACCGATAGCAACGATGCCACGGCATAGGTACAAGTTCATAAGTTGGCACTACGAGACACCGACGACAGCGCCCTCTATTCGGCGCTGTTGAGATCTACGAGCTGCGCTGCAGATTCTGCCCATTTGAGCAGACGGCCGGGACACTACGCTTCAGCTTCGCACCTACGTACTAACTTATGTATGCCTCTGGGAATATTCATGCACCAGTAAACCACTTTTACTCACTCGCAGTACCGACGTGTTTTACCTTACCTGCTTCTACTCGCTTCCTTCATTCTGCCAACCTTTCAGTTTTCAAGAGCAGACCCACGCGCCGCCTTCCAGGCGGGATACAAGACGTTCTTCTCAGTGCTCAACTATTACAGTATATATTCAGCCTCTTACAACACGCCAGGGTAGTGTGGTCCTGGACTCGGGTAAGCGCGTCGGCCCCGGATCGAAACCGCTTGGCGGATTACTGGCCAGCATGGATGTGGTTTTTAGGCGGGTTTCCACATCCCACTAGGTGAATTCCGGACTGGTTCCCACGTTCCACCTCAGTTCCACGGCATGCAGACATCTGAACGTATCGCACTCTTCCATGGATTACACTAGATACAGACAGTTGGGGAACACTAATACTTTCCTGGGGGGAGGGGGGTGGGGGGGGGGGGGGGGAGGGGTACGGCGTGGCGACAGAAAGGGCATCCTGCCACTCCTTAACATTCACCTAGTAGATAGTGTCGGAAGTTCCATGCGGCTTTTCGCGGATGATGCTGTAGTGTACAGAGAAGTTGCAGCACTAGAAAATTGCAGCGAAATTCAGGAAGATCTGCAGCGGATAGGCACCTGGTGTAGGGAGTGGCAACTGACCCTTAACATAGACAAATGTAATGTACTGCGAATACATAGAAAGAAGGATCCTTTATGATTATATGATAGCGGAACAAACACTGGTAGCAGTTACTTCTGTAAAATATCTGGGAGTATGAGTGCGGAACGATTTGAAGTGGAATGATCACATAAAATTAATTGTTGGTAAGGCGGGTGCCAGGTTGAGATTCATTGGGAGAGTCCTTAGAAAGACTAGTCCATCCACAAAGTAGGTGGCTTACAAAACACTCGTTCGACATATACTTGAGTATTGCTCATCAGTGTGGGATCCATACCAGGTCGGATTGACAGAGGAGATAGAGAAGATCCAAAGAAGAGCGTCACAGGGTTATTTGGTACGCGTGATAGAGTTACGGAGATGTTTAGCAAACTCAAGTGGCAAACTCTGCAAGACAGGCGCTCTGCATCCCGGTGTAGCTTGCTGTCCAGGTTTCGAGAGGATACGTTTCTGGATGAGGTATCGAATATATTGCTTCCCCCTACTTATACATCCCGAGGAGACCACGAATGTAAAATTAGAGAGACACGAGCACGCACGGAGGATTTCCGGCTGTCGTTCTTCCCGCGAACCATACGCGACTGGAACAGGAAAGGGAGGTAATGACAGTGGCACGTAAGGTGCCATCTGCCACACACCGTTGGGTGGCTTACGGAGTATAAATGTAGATGTAGATGTAGAACATGCCACATCCAGTTAACCAGCAACCAGCAGACCCTGCACGTCGGGATTAGTGCTTAGAAAGAGAGATTCGGCTTTTTACAAGAGTGTATATTTTTTAATATTTTCTGATATCTCGCAGCAATAGCGGCAGTCGCTTCTTTTTTAACAATAGAAGTGCACCTCCTTTGTAAATATGCCCTTCTGTTGTCCCCTACTATCAGCAAAAAAAATCATTAATCAAGTCACAAAATACACAAGTTTGTTAAAAATCACAGAATGCTAAGAAGCCAACGATGTTATTTATGAGGTGTGTTTTTTAAGTAAGTACCGTTTTGAAATCAAGAAAGACGTGCTAAGATATGTCAATTTTATTTTTACACGAAAGCCTGTACCTTAATCTACTTTTCTACATAATTTCCGTCAATATTGAGGCACTTGTCATAACGTTGTACCAGTTTGTAAATACCTTCCTCACAGAAGTCTGCCGACTGACTTGTTAACCACTGCATCCCCACTGTTTTGACATCGTCTTGAAGACGTTGACCGTCCAGGTGTTTCTCTAAGTGCAGGGACGGATGGAAGCCGCTGGGCGCAAGATCGGGGTTGTACGGAGGATGAACTAGAGTTTCCCATCGAAAAAATGTGATGAGATCTTTGGTCTGATTCGCCACATGCGGACGAGCATTGTCTTGCAGCAAAACGATGCCCTTGCATGGACTGTTGCTTTGGTTCTGGTGCGACGTAGGCCACCCATGTTCCATCGCCCGTAACAATTTGGCTTAAGAAATCATCACCGTCGCTGTGGTACCGCTCAAGGAAAGTCAATGCACTGTCTAAACGTTTGGTTTTGTGCACATCCGTCAACATTTTCGGTACCCAACGTGCGCACAATTTTCGGTAATTCAAGTGCTCGGTCACAGTGCCATACAAAACACTACCGAGCGAGGTGGCGCAGTGATAGGCACTGGTCTCGCATTCGGGAGGACGACGGTTCAATCCCGCGTCCGGCCATCCTGATTTAGGTTTTCCGTGATTTCCCTAAATCACTGCAGGCAAATACCGGGATGGTTCCTCTGAAAGGGCACGGCCGACTTCCTTCCCCATCCTTCCGTACACCGATGAGACCGATGACCACGCTGTCTGGTCTCCTTCCCCGAACAACCAACCGACCAACAAAATACTACGAGAAACATTAGGAAAGTCATCCCACAAGGAGGAAATCGTAAAGGGTCTGTTTTCTCTCACCTTATTGTTCACTCCCTGCACCAAACTCTCATTAACGACCAAAGGACGCCCACTCCGTTGTTCATCACGCACATTTGTGCTGCCACCTTTAAATGCTCTCACCCACATTCTTGCCATTCCATCACTCACAATGTTTTCTCCGTAAACTGCACAGATCTCACGATGAATATCGATCGCTTTTAGGCCTTTAGCACTAAGAAATCTTATAACAGCCCGTACTTCACAGTCGGCGGGACTCGCGATTATCGGAGGCATCTTAAACACTCAGTGCACAACGTAAACAAGGAAGAATCAGACTGTAATGGCGTCAGTGCGTAGATTAACGTACAGGCTTTCATGTAAAAATGAAATTATTGAGATAACTTAGCTCGTCTTTTTTTAATTCTAAAACGGTACTTACTTAAAAAACGTGGCTCGTACAATGCTGCGCTCTTGCAGGTGAAAACAATAATTTAGGCTATTTATAAGTGAGAGGCCTTCCGTTTTTTCTGACACATCCTCTGTAGTTATGTCCGATAATTAGACTTTTGTACGGTATTCCACCAGTAAGTAAAACATTATTAATGAGAAACGTTTTTCTAGCCATATCACCGAGCAAAGACCCATATCACAGTTTGTGTTACCCGTCAAGTAGTGAAATTATACTGCCAGTTACGATCTACTGTGACTTTACCGACAGGAAATCACGAATCCAGTCACATAACTGAGACTATATTCCATAAGTACGCAATTTCACTACAAGCAGCTTGTGCGGTGAAGTGTCAAAAGACTTCTGGATGGTTCAAATGGCTCTGAGCACTATGGGACTGAACATCTATGGTCATCAGTCCCCTAGAACTTAGAACTACTTAAACCTAACCTAAGGACAACACCCACCCATCACGAGGCAGAGGAAATCCCTGACCCCGCCGGGAATCGAACCCGGGAAGACTTCTGGAAATCTAGAAATACGGAATCAATTTGAAATCTCTTGTCAATAGCACTCAACACCTGGTGTGAGTAAAGAGCTTGTTGTGTTTCACAAGAACGATGTTTTCTAAATCCGTGTTGACTGTGTCTTAATAAACTGTTGTCTTCGAGGTACTTCATAATATTCGAATGCAATAATGCTCCAAAATCCTACTGCATATCGACGTTAATGGTACTCTCTGCAGTGTCTCATGCAGTGAGGTAATGTGCGCTGTTTGGTGGTGACCCGCCTCTCTGATGGGGATGTTAAGACCGGTCATCCGCTTGCTACTATTCCACAGGACCAGACTATTTGCTGCCACAGGGTTCCAAGTCTCTACCGTTCATCCGTACCAGCGCAAACCCAACACTACGCTCCACAAACACACATAGGATACAACTCTCAGAAAAAGGCAAGGGAAGGGGCCAATGTGCGTGGAGTATTGAACACTGCTTCCGACAGGCGGTTGAATCTCTACGTAAGGTTTGCCAGTGAACAATACCATACGGCATCCACATCTTGTACATTCCAGATTTTCACTCTGCAGCGGAGTGTGCGCTGATATGAAACTTCCTGGCAGATTAAAACTGTGTGCCGGACCGAGACTCGAACTCGGGATCTTTGCCTTTCGCGCCAAGTGCTCCACCAACTGAGCTACCCAAGCACTTGTCCGCGAAAGACAAAGGTCCCGAGTTCGAGTCTCGATCCGGCACACAGTTTTAATCTGCCAGGAAGTTTCATCTTGTACATTGTTTTCCAGTGACACTTTTTGGTCCATTCTTCGATTCCACGCGTGATTAAGATCCAGTGGAAGTACAGTAATTTCTGAATGATAAAGTTATGAATGAAGAAGTGCTATGATAATAATAACAACCCATAGTTGCAATGTGACGCTCTACGAAGAATCGTATGTGGACGTTATGAAGCGGAAACTGAGACTATTATTCCGTAGACTCGTTAATGGACGAAAACCTCCATGGAAGTGCAACAAGTAATGGATTCAAATGGCTCTGAGCACTATGGGACTTCTGAGGTCATCAGTCCCCTAGAACTACTTAAACCCAACTAACCTAAGGACATCACACACATACATGTCCGAGGCAGGATTCGAACCTGCGACCGTAGCGGTCTCGCGGTTCCAGACTGTAGCGCCTAGAACCGTACGGCCACTCCGGCTGGCAACAAGTAATGGTATCCCTTCTTTCCGCGGGTTGTTCGGTATTGCAATAATAGATAATTATTGTAAAGGTGGTTCTATGAACCCTCTGCGAGGCACTGAAGCGTGATTTCCGGAATATCCACTCAGATGCAGTTGTAATCCAGGACATGGAGGCAAAGACTGCCGATCAGGGATTTTGAACCATCGCCTCTCCTCCTCTTGGCAGCAAAAATTTTATCCACCACCAGGATTCGAACCGGCATGCCTCCGCATTGAGCACCACGGCATAGTAGTGCGTTACCGACTTCCCCTACGCATGTAGATGCTGGATATCAAAACCTTAACCATCCCAGTACGTTCCACTAATTGCGCGTACCACACTAAAGGTGAGCCACGAGACCTCGGAACCAGTAGGTAGTTAATGACCACATAAATGAACTGTAAAAGTAGTCAGTCGTTGCGGATTCTTTTTCTTCTTCTTTACTTTAATGGCTGTCACGTTTCCATTAGAAATATCAGAAAGAGAAATAATGATGGCCCGGTTGAGTGCCATAATAATTGTCAGCTCTTATGCAAGGGGGCTAAGGCAAAACCATCTTCTCTGCTCCATTACTTACTCAGAAACATCTTGAATGACCGCAGCACGCACTGAGTTAGAGAAGATATACAGGGTGGTCCATTGATAGTGACCGGGCCAAATATCTCATTTAATAAGCACCAAACGAAAAAACTACAAAGAACGAAACTCGTCTAGCTTGAAGGAGGAAACCAGATGGAGCTATGGTTGGCCCGCTAGATGGCGCTGCCATAAGTCAAACGGATATCAACTGCGTATTTTAAAATAGGAATCCCCATCTTTATTACATATTCGTGTAGTACGTAAATAAATATGAATGTTTTAGATGGACCACTTTTTTCGCTTTGTGATAGATGGCGCTATAATAGTCACAGACGTATAAGTACGTGGTATCACGTAATATTCCGCCAGTGCGGACGGTATTTGCTTCGTGATACGTCACCCGTGTTAAAATGGACCGATTACCAATTGCGGAAAAAGTCGATATCGTGTTGACGTATGGCTATTGTGATCAAAATTCCGAACAGGCGTGTTCTATGTATGCTGCTCGTTATCCTGGACATCATCCAAGTGTCCGGACCATTCGCCGGATAGTTACGTTATTTAAGGAAACAGGAAGTGTTCAGCCACATGTTAAAAGTCAACCACGACCTGCAACAAATGATGATACCCAAGTACGTGTTTTAGCTGCTGTCGCGGCTAATCCGCACATCAGTAGCAGACAAACTGAGCGAGAATCGGGAATCTCAAAAACGTCGGTGTTGAGAATGCTACATCAACATCGATTGCACCCGTACCATATTTCTAAGCACCAGGAATTGCATGGCGACGACTTTGGACGTCGTGTACAGTTCTGGCGCTGGGCACAAGAGAAATTACGGGACGATGACAGATTTTTGGCACGCTTTCTATTAAGCGACGAAGAGTCATTCACCAAAAGTGGTAACCAAAACCGGCATAATATGCACTATTGGGCAGCAGAAAATCCACGATGTCTGCGACAAGTGGAATATCAGCGACCTTGGCGGGTTAATGTATGGTGCGGCATTATGGGAGGTAGGATAATTTGCCCCCATTTTATCGATGTATGCTGATTTCCTACGTAATGTTCTACCGATGTTGCTACAAGATGTTTCACTGCATGACATAATGGCGATGTACTTCGAACATGATGGATGTCCGGCAGATAGCTCGCGTGCGATTGAAGCGGTATTGAATAGCATATTTCATGACAGGTGGATTGGTCGTGACCTGCACGTTCACCGGATCTGACGTCCACGGATTTCTTTCTGTGGGGAATGTTGAAGGATATTTGCTATCGTTATCCACCGACGATGCCTGACAATACGCGTCAGCGGAAAAGTGGTCCAACTAAAACATTCATATTTCTTTACGTACTACACGAAGTGCAATAATAATGGGGGTTCCACTTTAAAAAACGCAGTTTGACCTATGTCAGCGCCATCTAGCGGCCCAACCATAACGCCATCTGGTTTCCCCCTTGAGGCTAGGCAAGTTTCATTCTTTGTAGTTTTTTCGTTAGACGCTTATTTCGTGAGATATTTGGCCCCGGTCACGATCAATGGAGCACCCTGTGTTGTTAATGTTGTGGTCTTCAGTCCTGAAACTGGTTTGATGCAGCTCTCCATGCAACTCTATCCTGTACAAGCTTCTTCATCTCCCAGTACCTACTGCCTACATCCTTCTGAATCTGTTTAGTGTATTCATCTCTTCGTCTCCCTCTATAATTTTTACCCTCCACGCTGCTCTCCAATGCTAAATTTGAGATTCCTTGATGCCTCAGAACATGTCCTACCAACCGATCCCTTCTTCTTGTTTTGCCACAAAATCCTCATCTCCCCAATTCTATTCAATACCTCCTCATTAGTTATGTGATCTACCCATCTGATCTTCAGCATTCTTCTGTAGCACCACATTTCGAAAGCTTCTATTCTCTTCTTGTCCAAACTATTTATCGTCCACCTTTCACTTCCATACATGGCTACACTCCAAGAAATACTTTCAGAAACGACTTCCTTACACTTAAATCTATACTCGATGTTAACAAATTTCTCTTCTTCGGAAACGATTTCCTTGCCATTGCCAGTCTACATTTTATATCCTCTCTACTTCGACCATCATCAGTTATTTTGCTCCTCAAATAGCAAAACTCCTTTACTACTTTAAGTGTCTCATTTCCTAATCTAATTCCCTCAGCATCACCCGAGTTAATTTTACCACATTCCATTATCCTTGTTTTGTTTTTGTTGATGTTCAGCTTATATCCTCCTTTCAACACACTGCCCATTCTGTTCAACTGCTCTTCTAAGTCCTTTGCTGTCTCTGACAGAATTACAATGTCATCGGCGTACCTCAAAGTTTTTATTTCTTATTCATGGATTTTAATACCTACTCCGAATTTTTCATTTGTTTCCTTTACTGATTGCTCAATATACAGATTGAATAACATCTGTGATAGGCTACAACACTGTCTCACTCCCTTCCCAACCAGTGCTTCCCTTTCATGCCCCTCGCCTCTTATAACTGCCATCTGGTTTCTGTACAAATTGTAAATAGCCTTTCGCTCCCTGTGTTTTATCCCTGCCACGTTCAGAATTTGAAAGAGAGTATTTCAGCCTGTATAAATGCGTATTCATTGTGCACTGATATGCACTGATTTGAAACCTCCTGGTCAATTAAAACTGTGTGCAGGACCGAGACGCGAACCCGAGACCTTTGCCTTTCGCAGTGCTGTGTCATTCGAGCTACCTGAACTCGGGTAGTTCAGTTCGTAGAGCACTCGCCTGCGAAAGTCGAGTCTCGTTCCGGCACACAGTTTTACTCGGGTGTGAGAAGTAGTCTGCCTGGAAGTCTGCTAGACACCAGACGCACTACAGGAAATGTTAGCACGACATGGTCACTCACCGCACTTCGGAAACGTGACCAGCCACACGTCGTCTGGTTTAACCTCGAAATCCAGGATCGCCTGCACGTCTTCCATGAACTCCACCGGCTGTGTACAGTTGGAGGGCGTGATTTTCACCAAGCCTTTATCGTAGACGTTGTTCATATTCTGGTTGAAGCTCTTCACTCGCGGCGAAGACAGGAACTCCGCGGTGGGTGCCATGGCTGCGTTGCGGATAGATCTGTGAAAAGTCAAACAAATAAAACGTATTTGTAATACTTCAGGACACCAACTGAAGATGCCTTGTAAAAAAGGCGATACGCGTCTGGGTGCATAAAAAAAAATTCGATGTGCAGCATGTAAAAAAGGCATTTTCTTTGAAACAACTGCAATTTATATACAGCTGCTGCGAAAATGGCCACTACAAGAAACGTGTTTTATATTTATATATTTGACACGATGCCTTTATGAATGAAACAGACAGTTTCCGAGCATCCCGCTCTATCCAACGCGCTCTCCAAAGCGTTCATCAACTGCCAAAACGAGTGTGATCACTAGACTTACCCCACTTTAATCTAGGGAGGGAAATGGCGGTGCAGTCTACATAACGTTTATTTTGTACGTAGACCTGCCCTCATGAGCACGCTCCTTGTATTATCTTGAGATACAGCGTACGATAACACACATCGTGGTTGCAAACTGAAGAAGGCTGAAACCAGTCTCGTCAGCATGATATTACGCCAGGCGCATACACTGACGTAACACAAGTGGGACGAAGTGCGTGCCGACCTCCCCACGACGCTGGCTGCCGCCAAGTGCCACCTTTTCACTAGCGACAGCCGCTTCTGACATGGTCTCACACAGTGGCGGATACAGAAAACCCTCGAGGAGTGGGCGCTAAAGATACCTTGAGCTCCTTTACTTTTACCGCAATAAAAAATAATCAAACCACGTGGAAAGTTTAAGGAAGTTTTATTTAAACTGATTATATACATTTCACTATGAATTACTAATATTTGAACCCGCCAGCTTAGCCGAGAGCGCTAACCCGCTGCTTCGTGGACTCGGGTAGGCACGCCGGCCACGGATCGAATCCGCCCGGCGGATTAACAACGACGGCTGGCGTGCCGGCCAGCCTGGATGTGGTTTTCTGGCGGTTTTGCACTTCCCCGTAGGTGAATACCGGGCTGGTCCCCACGTCCCGCCTCAGTTACACGTCACGCAGACATCTGAACACTTTCACACTATTCCATGGATTACACTAGTCCACTAGTCGCAGACAGTTGGGGTACACAAATTCCTTCCTGGGGGGGGGGGGCGGCGGGGGGTATGGGGTAGCGGTAGGAAGGGCATCCGGCCACCCCTTACACCAACATTGCCACATCCGATTAACCATGCTGACCCTGCGTATCTGTGGGAAAAAAAGGCACAAGCAAAAGAAAGAAAAGAAAGACTGTTATTAATATTTCACAATCAACTGATCACTCTCACTCTTGACAAATCTTCACACTTGCTCTTGCTACAACTAGGACTTTTCACTTATTCTATTAGAACAAATAAGCCCTCGGTCACAAATATTAAATCAATATTGACCAGGTTTCGACGCTACTATGAGCGTCGTCTTCAGAATTAAACTAACTGTTCAAATGGTTCTGAGCACAATGGGACTTAACTTCAGAGGTCATCAGTCCCCTAGAACTCAGAACTACTTAAACCTAACTAACCTAAGGACATTACACACGTCCATGCCCGAGACAGGATTCGAACCTGTGACCGTAGCGGTCGCGCGGCTCCAGACTGTAGCGCCTAGAACCGCTCGGCCACCCCGGCCGGCTAAACTAACTGCTCTAAAACATATTAGGTATATAATACATTAATAAAATTAAAGTTTGTATTGACTGGAAAGAGATACAGAGTCTTGTTGCAATCCTTATTCACTCAAGTACGAGCAGCCCTTAGCGGCTCGCCATCTTATTTACAACTATTCATGACGTCGCCTTTCCGGCTTAGATTTTTTTTTAATGTGACTTGTAAGTACTGCATCTCTTTCCAGTCAGTACAAACTTTAATTTTAGTAATCTATTGTACACCTAATATGTTTTAGAACAGTTAGTTTGATTCTGAAGACGACGCTCATAGTAGCGTCGAAACCTGGTAAATTTTGACTTAATATTTGTGACCGAGGGCTTATTTTTTATTTATTTTTTTATTTTTTATTTTCTTTACTTATTCGTTCTGCAGTCTTAATATTTCTGCTTCTTGCTTCTGGATTTAAACACGCTTCATATTCGGCAGATAGTCCGTATTTATAACGCTATTGAAGTTTCTCTATTCAAGAAAACAGCACAATATTCGCGACTTTTCTCGAGCAAATGCCAGACAGAATTACGTATCGAGATGACTAGAATGGCTGCGACTTTTCTCGTAGGTATGTGCTAGCTGTCGATGTGGCAGACCGAAACGTATAAAATAAGATGACGTGGACGCGCATTCTACATAGGAAAGTACAACCACTCTATAACTCGATTCAGTCGATTCGACTGACGAAAGAAACGGTTAGCGTGCGGGCTGACTGGCGAGGTCGACTCTGGTGGCAATGCGGGCGGCCCCGTACAACACTAGTGTATCCGCCACTGATCTCACACGACGTCCTCAGTCACGTACCAAGGCAGTCAGGTAGACGCAGTATTTCTTCATGTCCAAAACTCATTCGAGGCAGTACCAGCCGTAAACCTACTGACGAAAGTCGCTCGCATTGGGCATCAACCGAAATTTGTGGCTTGATTGAGGATTTCTTGGTGAGGAGGGCACAGGATACCATCTTGGATGGACATTCATCGACAGATGTATCTTCAGGTCTGCCGCAGGGAAATGTGTCGGGACCGTATTGTTATCAGACTTTTCCCAGATGATGTAGTTATGAATAATGAAGTACTGCCTGTAGAAAAAGCTGCACAGATATTTAGTCGGATCTTGATAAGATTTCAAAGTGCCGCAAGGAGAAGCAACTTGATGTTAACATTCAGAAATGCCAAATTGTAAACTGCAGCAAACGGGAAAACGAGACTCACGTGACTGCAGCACAACTGAGTCACAACTGGAATCCATCGACTCATAGAAATACCTTGCTGTAACAATTTGTAAGGATGTGAAATTAAACGATCACATACCCCCAGCCGTAGGAAAATGACGTGACACACTTCGGTTCGTTGGTGAGACAGTGGGAAGAGCACAAAGGAGATTGCTTACAAATCACTTGTGCGACCCATACTACAATATTGTTCACGTTTGTGGGACCCGTACCAAATAGGACTAACAGTGGATATTGAAAGTACACTACTAGCCATTAAAATTGCTACACCACGAAGATGACGTGCTAAATGAGGAAGGAAATTACGATAACGGTAATAAATTAAAAGTTTATCAACAACTTGTTCATAGTATACAATAAAAATAGATGGTAGCTAATACGCTGCCCGTGTCTACATAGGGTCTAATATGCCTTTATCTGCTTGTGGCCATTGGAAACGGGCAGAGTTACATGAAAAGCAGAGATCAACGCCAGTTTTCATAGTTTAACACTGACTATTCTTAATGCCCAAATAGTGATATAATCTCCGATTACAACATGATTTTAGAGCAGAGTCAGAATCGAAGGGAGAATACCGGTGAATTTTTGTAGTATGAAACCACGTATCAATTTGCGAGAACAGCAGCGAACGTTAGACGGACTAAGTTTCCTTTTATTTACCTATTTAATTTAATATTTTGATTCTATGTATTTTGAAAATAAGACAGTCAATATTTTTCAATGTTGCTTCGATTTGTGCGTTTCTTACAGGAAATAATAGAAATAAAAACAGAAAATCGTTTATTTTAGAAACCTGTTGTTTTGAGCAGTTTTAACACTGAGCCTAAACTGGCGTGGAAAACCTGTTGTTTCAGTGATAACTGCCGTCCCTAGTATAAAAAGCACGGCAGCAGCAAAGGTGGCATACATGGATGAGTGTCAGAGAGTTTCTGAAGAAACTGAACTGCCAGACATATGTAGGTGGACGCGAACTATGCTGAGCTAGTGTCAGTAATCAGCGTTAGGCCGGTATTACACTATCAAATTTCTTTGTCAAATATCTTAGTCAAAGAAATTTGATGATGTAATAGGGAACTTTGTCAAATCTCGTCTGTCGTCAAATAAATTTGATCAAATCTAGGGTAGATTTGATCAAAGAAGTCACTTGTCTTCAGTTCACTGCAATGTGACATGTTACGATGTGGAGCCCTAGCATCGCTGCAGCGTCCTGTCACCTGTAGTGTTTTTATAAACATTGCCAGTAAATACAATTGGTGTGTACTGACAAGTGCAAAATTAATAGAGATGTGTGAAGCTGATGACGCGCTTTACAATGTGAGGCACCCTGCATACAAAAATAGATTAAGAAGATTAGAGACCTGACATAACCCAACCTAACCTGTAGCAAGGACTTGGAGTGTTACAGTGAGCCTGTCTTCTGCAAATACAGTAGTTCTTAAGTGAGGATTGTTCTTTGTGAGATGAGGATACACTTCACTGAGCACATACTGAAATGTATGCTCATCCATTCTTAAGTAATTTATGTATGGCTTGACATCCCCCACTATAAGCTCACATAACAAGTTTTATCGAATGCTTTTATCGTGTCATTGTACAACACATGGATTCACCCAGGTACGTTTCCTTTTCTTCCGCCACTTCTTTGAAACAAATATAATTTAAATATAAAACAGTTTCCTTTCTCAGTCATTTGTTTATTATACCGCTACGCGTTTCTAAAGTTCACACTGTTATCGTGTAGTTAAACTCTTGGTATTAGTGCAGAGCACATAAGCCTTTTTGCGGCGGTCGGTCGACTTAAAGGTATGTAATGTTTCGTCTTTTATTGGTTGTTTTTCCTTCATAAGTAGCAGCGAGAAAGTTAAAAATAATAACAAGTGTAATGTGTACCGAGCGACTCAAAAAGAAAGAACAGATTTCAACTGTTTATTACAGACGGACTACAAAAGTTACAAACACATTGCTCATGACAACACAGGAAGGTTCGGAGTTCTGACACAGCTGCTCTGTTGGTCCTTTGTAGCAACATGGCGTCTACACCACCAAAGAAATCATTTTGTGTGTTGCATTTCGTGCGAAGTCAATACGTTGTTCAAGTGTTACGTGGATTCCGTCATCGATTCAGCTAGAAGCCGCCTCTGCACAAACAGACTGGCATACAAAATGCTTAGAACTTGGTTGCGTATGCATTGGTCGGCTACGCACGTCTGATGAAAATGTCGAGCGTATGCGAGATGCTTTCACACGAAAGCAAGCCCACAAGACGAGCAGGCCAGGAACATCAACTTCCTCCGAAAACGGTGTGGCGTGTTCTGAAATGACGCCTGCATATGAAGGCTTACAAGTTGCAGTTACTACTGCAGTTGCGTCCCGGCATCCGTAAAAGAAGGTTCAGTTCTCCAGGATGTGGCACTTACTCCAAACGACTCATTCTTCGGACGAATCGACATTTCATCTGTCAAGTAAATTAAACCAACATAATGTAATAATTTTTTTTTTTTTTGGAAGGGGGGGAGTAACAAAATCCTGATGTCGTCATCGAGCATGAAGGAGACTCAGCGAAACTGAGTGTGTTCTGTACCGTTCCTGTTCACATAGCTTCTGGACCTGTGGCAAAAATGTCCTATCTGAGCATGTTCCAAACTTGGTAGTTCCTTCAACTTTACGAAGAATCCAGTCATTGCATTTTTATGCATGACGGCGCACCCGCTCACTTTTACCTAGAGATGTGGCGTTACCTTAACAACACCATACCTCAACGTTGGACTGGGAGAGGTGGGCAACAAGATGTTGTTAATTGCTTTTGGCCTCCCAGATCACCAGGCCTCACAATTTGCCATTTTTGTTGTTGTTGTGGGTGAACGTAAAAGACAGAGTCTTTGTTCCACTTGTGGGAGATACTCTTCAAGAGTTGAGAAATCGAATTGTTGAAGCTGTTGTTTCAGTAAACAGGGACCCGTTGCATCGGGTGTGGAATGAAATGGACTACCGTTTCGATGTTTCACGACCAGTGCATGGCGCCCATGTTGTGTGTACGATATAGTCTCTGTGCCAACATAAAACTCCGGACCTTCCTCTAACCAGCGACTTGCGAAATGTGTTTCTGTCTTTAATAGTTTGTCCATAATAAACAACTGAAATCTAGTCTTTCTTTTTGAATCACCCTACCTATGTAATTTCTGCCCTATCAAACTGCTCTTAGAGCCTATGTTATTTAGAAAAAAAGACCATTTTCATAGCGAGCCAAATACACACGGATGTTTCGTGAAAAATGTAAATCTATGTCAATCCGGAACTATTACCTGCGGTTCTGCTTCTGCATTTACGTGAACAGCCGTCATAAGCTTTTAAATGATTAAGTCCGACTAAATCTTCGCCACCACTGTCTCCTCCTCAGGACAAACGCAGATTATTCTCCGAGCGCAATAAGAGAGAGAGAGAGAAAAAAAAAACAGATGTCATGCAAATGTCATAGACGATCGCAGCTAACTCTGCGACAAGGAATTCATGCCGACTGAATTAATGCAACTGACGTCTAATGAGTCGAAGGACATGAAACGAAATATATAATTGAAAGCGAGTGAGACAGGATTGTATCAAATCCCATTCAGAGAGAAGATTTGAGGAGCATCGTTTCGAAACATGTTAAATGCAGCCGAGGTCAAAATATAGTTTGATGCGTTTTCACCCCAATTGTGGTATGACCCTTTAACGTTGTTGCTCAGATATAGTAATTTAGTGCTGACAAACACGAATCGGATCAAATCGTTCAAGACATGTGTCCAGTCCTGCGTTTATTAGCCCACTCATATGTTTGCTGTTCCCACTATATTCATTTTTCTGCTCACAGAGTGATGTTGATTGCATGACTGTGTACTTTCGGTCATTATTGGCGGGCTGTTTGCCCATGGGACAGTGATAGAAAGGAAGTAGTTAGAGCTACGAAAACTAAAATGCAGCATGAATAGGAAGCTCAGTAAGTAACAACACCTGATGTACTTTACGAATGATCATATTGAGTAAAATTTATTACGTCGATGTACTGATCTGTTATGCTTCTGGGAAATACTGCATAAATGGATGTTTTTATACTTTGATAGGGCTTTCCTAACTGTGGTTACAACATGAGGAGACTATTTTGTTTCGGGTATTTTAACCAACATCCACATTTAAGTAATTTTGAGCCGCCTTGTAATCAGAAAGAAGGCAGGTTTAAGGGTGAAAGCATCGCAATATTCCACCAGGTACAAGCCAAAAATGAAGTTTATAGTATATCGAATAACGGGAAACAAGATCACAGGTTCAGGGGTAGAGCAGTTGCCCGCGAAGGGCAAAAAGTCAAGAGTTCGATTCTCGGTACGGCACACAGTTTTAACCTGTTAGGAATTTTCATATCAGCGCACACTCCGCTGTAGAGCGATAATCTCATCCTGGAAACATCCCCCAGGCTGTGGCTAAGCCATGACTCTGCAATATCCTTTCTTTCAGGAGTGCTAGTTCTGCAAGGTTCGCAGGAGAGTTTCTGTAAAGTTTGGAATGTAGGAGACGTGGTACTGGCAGAAGTGAAGCTGTGAGGAGAGGACGTGAGTCGTGCTTAGGTAGCTCAGATGGTAGAGCACTTGCCCGCGAAAGGCAAAGGTCCCGAGTTGGAGTCTCGGCCCGACACAGAGTTTTAATCAGGCCAGGAATTTTCATGTCAGCGCACACTCCGCTGCAGAGTAAAAATCTCATTCTGTGAAAATCACAAGTTCAATCATATAACAATAAAAACTGAAACGAACGTTTTCAAATCATATTATGTGAAAACGTGATTGAAGAGAAAACGTATTATATTCAGTGAATTGGTTCAAAACATATTAAATGCAATTTAAAAATTAACATGAGGCCTTTATATTTTGGGAAATGACTTCAATCATGACTAATTCTGCGACGTGATCTAAATGCTAGGTACTGCCATAGAGAAGTTAGACATATTTCATTTGGTTAGGCATCGAAACTCTTTCTCGCTTACTCTAAAATTATGATCCGTGCACTTTATACAATTTGAAACGATGCTCCTCATTTAAAAACTTTGGCTTTGCCGACGATATAGTAATTCTTTCATTGGTGGAAAAACACTTGGAACACCGTTGAACACAATGAATAACTTTGGGACTTGCAGTGCAAAATATGTCATCTAATGACATGATTATTATTAATATCAGCCAGCTCCACTGCTCTTCAAATGGTTTATAAATCACTCACGATGAGCCCATGTCGGCATACTGCCATCGTCAGATGCTCTGTAAATACTGGGACATTATAATTAAAGTTAAACATTCAAACAGCTGTATAAATAACACATGTGGTCAGAATGACATCAAATTCAAACAGAATATTATCGGAGAAGGGGGAAAACAAATGACAGAAGAAAAATAAATAGTTACAAAATGTAGCAATAGACGGCGCTGTAAGTGGTCGGCTACAAATGACAAATGAATCATACAACAATGCTTAAGTTGTACGTTTGACGTTAAACAAACTATACTACTCAGTGTGCATGGGTGTACAGGTGTGTTACTGTCAGTTACGTAAGCCCATCCACCACGGCAAGGTCATATCACATCGGATGGGAAAAATCGATTTTTAATTGTCCTGAGGCCAAAATCCACATAAAAAGCAACAATCACATCGGCTTTTAATTGTCCTGAGGTCGAAAACGAAATAAAATTGGATTATTAATTTCCGTGTGACTGGCGCAAACCATGATCAATATGCTGTCCACCGTCTTGTGCAACAAGTTGAAATCGAGAAACAGCATGTCCAACAACTGATCGAAGTGTTTCCGGGGTCACATTCAGAATGTGTTGCGCAATGCATGCCTTCAATGCAGCTAAGATTGCAATCGGAACACTGAACACAACATCTTTCAGGTAGCCCCACAGGCAGAAGTCACACGGGTTAAGAACAAGTGATAGGGATGGCCAGGCTGTATGGAAATGGCGGATGATAATTCTGTGATTTCCGAAATGGCGCTGCAGCAGCTGCTTAATTGGATTTGCAATGTGTAGAGGAGAGCCGTCTTGTATAAAAATGATTCCATTCACATATCCACGCTGTTGGAGAGCTGTAATGACGTGGTTGCGCAGTCATCCGACCAACGCCTTTTTTTTTTTTAAGCCCTTCAGTGTCCGGAAATTCTGTAAAGCGACGTGTACACAGTCATCATTCTTGTAATACAGCTTTACAAGCAGAGCGCGATCCTGCATTGAGACAGTCATGGCTAGTGTCGCAGATGCGAAAGGACGATAAGCCGCGGAAAAAAAAAAAAAGGTTCAAATGGCTCCGAGCACTATGGGACTTAACATCTGAGGTCATCAGTCCCCTAGAACTTGGAACTACTTAAAGCTAAGGACATCACACACATCCATGTCCGAGGCAAGATTCGAACCTGCAACATAGCGGTCGCGCTGTTCCAGACTGAAGTGTCTAGAACCGCTCAGCCACCGCCGTGAACCTGGCGTGTTGTACAGACTTGAATGGGTCGTGCGTGTGACAGGTGTTTTCATTTACATAATATGACAAATACAGTGATATCTGTGGTGTTACTTCTACAGCATTTTGTAAGTTTAAGTTTAATTAAAATTACCCTGTACATATGTAAGTCTGTAGCTATGATCAGAAAAGTTATAATACGTTCTTTTGGTGGTTTTACCTTGCATGTAATATCGCTGCTGCCATGACCTCTCTGTTTTCTAGAATTAATAGCTTCTTCCTAGACATACGTTGGAGACGTTTATCTGAGTTTACTCTTTTTTTATGAATGCTATTTTTCTTTTGACAGCTTCAATGATAATGGATCAGCGATATTATATGTTTACATAGTTATCATTATAAATAAGTTGTTGTTGTTGTCTTCAGTCCTGGCACTGGTTTGATGCAGCTCTCCATGCTACTCTATCCTGTGCAAGCTGCTTCATCTCCCAGTACCTACTGCAACCTACATCCTTTTGAATCTGCTTAGTGTACTCATCTCTCGGTCTCCCTCTACGATTTTTACCCTCCACGCTGCCCTCCAACGCTAAATTTGTGATCCCTTGATGCCTCAAAACATGTCCTACCAACCGATCCCTTCTTCTAGTCAAGTTGTGCCACAAACTTCTCTTCTCCCCAATCCTATTCAATACCTCCTCATTAGTTACGTGATCTATCCACCTTATCTTCAGTATTCTTCTGTAGCACCACATTTCGAAAGCTTCTATTCTCTTCTTGTCCAAACTAGTAATCGTCCATGTTTCACTTCCATACATGGCTACACTCCAAACAAATACTTTCAGAAACGACTTCCTGATACATAAATCTATATTCGATGTTAACAAATTTCTCTTCTTCAGAAACGCTTTCCTTGCCATTGCCAGTCTACATTTTATATCCTCTCTACTTCGACCGTCATCAGTTATTTTACTTCCTAAATAGCAAAACTCCTTTACTACTTTAAGTGTCTCATTTCCTAATCTAATTCCCTCAGCATCACCCGATTTAATTTGACTACATTCCATTATCCTCGTTTTGCTTTTGTTGATGTTCATCTTATATCCTCCTTTCAAGACACTGTCCATTCCGTTCAACTGCTCTTCCAAGTCCTTTGCCGTCTCTGACAGAATTACAATGTCATCGGCGAACCTCAAAGTTTTTACTTCATCTCCATGAATTTTAATACCTACTCCAAATTTTTCTTTTGTTTCCTTTACTGCTTGCTCAATATACAGATTGAATAACATCGGGGAGAGGCTACAACCCTGTCTCACTCCTTTCCCAACCACTGCTTCCCTTTCATGCCCCTCGACTTTTATGACTGCCATCTGGTTTCTGTACAAATTGTAAATAGCCTTTCGCTCCCTGTATTTTACCCCTGCCACCTTTAGAATTTGAAAAAGAGTATTCCAGTCAACTTTGTCAAAAGCTTTCTCTAAGTCTACAAATGCTAGAAACGTAGGTTTGCCTTTTCTTAATCTTTCTTCTAAGATAAGTCGTAAGGTCAGTATTGCCTCACGTGTTCCAACATTTCGACGGAATCCAAACTGATCCTCCCCGAGGTCCGCATCTACCAGTTTTTCCATTCGTCTGTAAAGAATTCGCGTTAGTATTTTGCAGCTGTGACTTATTAAACTGATAGTTCGGTAATTTTCACATCTGTCAGCACCTGCTTTCTTTGGGATTGGAATTATTATATTCTTCTTGAAGTCTGAGGGTATTTCGCCTGTCTCATACATCTTGCTCACCAGCTGGAAGAGTTTTGTCATGACTGGCTCTCCCAAGGCCGTCAGTAGTTCTAATGGAATGTTGTCTACTCCGGGGGCCTTGTTTCGACTCAGGTCTTTCAGTGCTCTGTCAAACTCTTCACGCAGTATCGTATCTCCCATTTCGTCTTCATCTACATCCTCTTCCATTTCCATAATATTGTTCACAAGTACATCACCCTTGTATAAACCTTCTATATACTCCTTCCACCTTTCTGCCTTCCGTTCTTTGCTTAGAACTAGGTTGCCATCTGAGCTCTTGATATTCATATACGTGGTTCTCTTCTCTCCAAAGGTCTCTTTAATTTTCCTGTAGGCAATATCTATCTTACCCCTAGTGAGATAAGCTTCTACATCCTTACATTTGTCCTCTAGCCATCCCTGTTCAGCCATTTTGCACTTCCTGTCGATCTCATTTTTGAGACGTCTGTATTCCTTTTTGCCTGCTTCATTTACTGCATTTTTATATTTTCTCCTTTCATCAATTAAATTCAATATTTCTTCTGTTACCCAAGGATTTCTAGCAATCCTCGTCTTTTTACCTACTTTATCCTCTGCTGCCTTCACTACTTCATCCCTCAGAGCTACCCATTCTTCTTCTACTGTATTTCTTTCCCCTATTCCTGTCAATTGTCCCCTTATGCTCTTCCTGAAACTCTGTACAACCTCTGGTTCTTTCAGTTTATCCAGGTCCCATCTCCTTAATTTCCCACATTTTTGCAGTTTCTTCAGTTTTAATCTACAGGTCATAACCAATAGATTGTGGTCCGAGTCCACATCTGCCCCTGGAAATGTCTTACAACTTAAAACCTGGTTCCTAAATCTCTGTCTTACCATTATATAATCTATTTGATACCTTTTAGTATCTCCAGGGTTCTTCCACGTATACAACCTTCTTTCATGATTCTGAAACCAAGTGTTAGCTATGATTAAGTTGTGCTCTGTGCAAAATTCTACTAGGCGGCTTCCTCTTTCATTTCTTAGCCCCAATCCATATTCACCTACTATGTTTCCTTCTCTCCCTTTTCCTACACTCGAATTCCAGTCACCCATTACTATTAAATTTTCGTCTCCCTTCACTATCTGAACAATTTCTTTTATTTCATCGTACTTTTCTTCAATTTCTTCATGATCTGCAGAGCTAGTTGGCATATAAACTTGTACTACTGTAGTAGGTGTGGGCTTCGTATCTATCTTGGCCATAATAATGCGTTCACTATGCTGTTTGTAGTAGCTTACCCGCATTCCTATTTTCCTATTCATTATTAAACCTACTCCTGCATTACCCCTATTTGATTTTGTGTTTATAACCCTGTAGTCACCTGACCAGAAGTCTTGTTCCTCCTGCCACCGAACTTCACTAATTCCCACTATATCTAACTTTAACCTATCCATTTCCCTTTTTAAATTTTCTAACCTACCTGCCCGATTAAGGGATCTGACATTCCACGCTCCGATCCGTAGAACGCCAGTTTTCTTTCTCCTGATAACGACATCCTCCTGAGTAGTCCCCGCCCGGAGATCCGAATGGTGGACTATTTTACCTCCGGAATATTTTACCCAAGAGGATGCCATCATCATTTAATCATACAGTAAAGCTGCATGTCCTCGGGAAAAATTACGGCTGTAGTTTCCCCTTGCTTTCAGCCGTTCGCAGTACCAGCACAGCAAGGCCGTTATGGTTAATGTTGCAAGGCCAGATCAGTCAATCATCCAGACTGTTGCCCCTGCAACTACTGAAAAGGCTGCTGCCCCTCTTCAGGAACCACACGTTTGTCTGGCCTCTCAACAGATACCCCTCCGTTGTGGTTGCACCTACGGTACGGCCATCTGTATCGCTGAGGCACGCAAGCCTCCCCACCAACGGCAAGGTCCATGGTTCATGGGGGGGGGGGGGGGGGGGAGGGGGGGGTATAAATAAGTGACGTGTGTAAATTCAGATGTTTCTCATTATTTTTGTGGGTTGGGTTCGAATTATCTTTTTTCCTGGAATTTGTTTTGGTTTTACTTGAGGTTTTTATGTTATATTTTTCGTTTTTCGTGATAATTTGATTATTTTCTGTGCTTTCTGATGTTTCCTTGGCGTTCTGTCGTCGTTGTATGCTCTTCACGTTGTTATCTCTGTTACTATGAATATGTATTATTTAGTGTCTCTGATGTTTGTGCTTTATAATACATAGTGTAAGGGTCTATGGGTTTCATGCAGTCGTACGGCACGTAACACGCGCTCGCCAGCCGATCTGTCTGGACCGCTGACTATTTGCTTGGTCAGCACTCGTGTGTCCGGCCGCTGTGCGACGCTGGGAGTAAGGGCTGGCCGTCGTCCTCAGAGCGCCGTATTAACAGGCGTAGCCTCGGGCGCGAATATGTCTCTTTTCTTAGCTCACCATGGAGCCTTTCGATACGACCGTAATTAGGGTGTCAGAAACAGTGATGATATGTGTGTGTAGCGTGCGTGTTTTATAATCCGCCTTTGTTGATAAAACTGTTTAAACTTACTTCTCGTGTTCGCGTATTGCCGTACCTCAAGGATCCTGACAAATATTTCGTCTAACTATCATCTGGGGCAACAACACAAACAACCCCCTTATAATATACATAAAATAGTAACAGTGATAGCAACATGAAGAGCGTACAGCGAAGACATAACACCAAGAAAATATCACAAATCATTGACAATAACAAAATTATCACGAAAAAATAAAATTATAACATAAAAACCTCAACTAAAACCAAAACAAATTCCAGGAAAAAACATAATTCTAACCAAAACTATAAAAATAATAAAAAAATCTGAATTTCCACATATAACTTACTTATATTGCTAACCATGTTAACACGTAATATTACTGATCGACTGTCATCCAGACAATCAAGAGAAAAATAGCATTCATAAAAACCGAGTAAAGTCAGATAACCATCTCCAACGTATGCCTAGGAAGAAGCTATTAATTCTAGAAAACAGAGAGGACATGGCAGCAACGATATTACATGCAAGGTAAAACCACCAAAAGAATCTATTATTACTTTTCCGATCGTAGTTACAGACCACTGTACTAAGACCATCACTTACTTATGTATTTACAGAGCACCTGACGATGACAATATCCAGGCCGAAATGGGCTCATCGTGAGTGATTTATAACATAAAAACCATTTAAAAACTCCGCCAGTGCCGGTCACATGCCTGGAGTCTCATCTTGCAAGTGATGAGGTAGGAGGAGGGGGAGGAGTAACAACCTCATAAGAAAACCTGGCTCCATCCGACTTCAAAAAAAGGGCTCAAATGGCACTGAGCACTATGGGACTTAACTTCTAAGGTCATCGTTCCCCTAGAACTTAGAACTATTTAAACCTAACTAACCTAAGGACATCACACACATCCATGCCCGAGGCAGGATTTGAACCTGCGACCATAGCGGTTGGTTGATTGCTTTGGGAGACAGTACCAAACAGCGACGTCATCGGTTCCATTGCGTTAGGTAAGGACGGGGAAGGAAGTCGGCCGTGTACTTTCAAAGGAGCCATCCAAACATTTGCCTGAAACGATTTAGGGAAATCATGGAAAACCTAAAGCAGGATGGCCGGGCGCGGGATTGAACCATCGTCCTCCAGAATGCGAGACCAGTGTGCTAACCACTGCGCCGCCTCTCTCGGTCGAGAACTTAGAAGAAGAGGCATACAGATCAGCCTACAAGAAAGTATCACTCGCAAGACAGGATCTCGAAGGAGAAGAGCAAATTCATGGTAAGTAACAGACATGGACCACAATTCCTTGAAACAGAGATTGAATTGAGGGGGTAAAAAAATTGAAATATCTCGGTGAAGCCATACGAGAGAACGGACTGGAGAAAGCTGGTGTTGGGGACCGGATCTCAAAAATGGAGAGAGAGATTAAGGATTAACTAAAAACATTTACAACAAAAAGTGCATCTCTTGGAATTCCAAAATAACGCACTACTATAATTTGGTAAAAAGGGAGTGCCTCTCAGTGAATTATGCCTCTCAATGAATTACAGGTTTGAAAAGCTGGATATACTAGAAAGAAGAATATTACGGAAAATCATGGGTCCAACCCAAGTTGAAACTGGCTAGAAACTTTGGAGCAACAATTAAATCTACAAAAAGGCGGAGAATATCTCGGAGGCCATTTCTAGGACGTCTGTATAGAATGGACAAAACCAGACTAACCAAAAGGATATTAGACTACCTGTGGAAAAAGAAGACAACGACATGGATTAAGGAAACTCGTAAAGATCTGGAAAGGATCGACATTCGGGAAGTTCAGATGTTAAATAGGGATACATTTCGTACCTTGACTCAAAATTTGGAAGGATTTCAATTCAAAAGAACTAAGAAGACTGGAAGAACCTGGACGGATGAACAGAAGCAACACCACAGCCTCCATATGAAGGAGTACTGGAGAAAGTGTAAACTTCAGACAAAGAAGAAATGAAATTATAGCGTGATCCTAAGTGTCAATTCGCAAATTAAAAAAAAAAAGAAAAACCGTTTAAAGAGCAGTGTAGCTGGCTGATATTAATAAGAATGGGTAGTGTTCTGATGAGCGATCATAATATAAACTCCGCAAAATTTTAAAAAAGTTTAATGGAGCGAAGAAGAACTTAATCAGATTATGCTGAGGGAATTAGATTAGGAAATAGAACACACAGAGTGGTAGAATCAGTTATCTAGCAAAATAACTGATTATGGCTAAAGTGGAGACTATATAAACTGCAGATTGGTTATAGTAAGGAAACTCTTTTCTGAAGATATTTGTCTGAAGTGTGGCCTTGTACATATCAGAAAACATGGGCGACAAAGATTTCAGAGAAGAGGAGAATAGAGGCGTTACAAATATGGTGGTACAGTAGGATTCCGAGGATTAGATGGGTAGATGAAATAACCAATGAAACGGTACTGAATGGGGAGAACGGAAATTTATGGTACTACGTGACTAGACGAAGGGGTTGGCTAGTATGACACGTTCTAAGGCATGGAGGGTCGTCAGCTTTGTAACGGATAGAAGCGTGGATGATAAAAATTGTCCAAGGAGATCATGGCTTCACTAAAATAAGCTGAGTGAAATGGTTGGAAGGTATAATAGCTACTAGGAGTGAAGAGGGTTCCTCGGGTAGACTAGGTTAGAGAGATGTATCTAACCAGCCTTGGACTGAACGCCAACACGACAATTACTTAGGAAGAATGGAAATACAGTAATGTGAAACGATGTCCATGATGTAGTGCTAAAAATGCTGAACTCCAAAGAAATGAGAATGTCGCGACTAACGGAAATGTGAGCTGGACCGGTAAATTCGTCACAAAGCATTCATTAGATCGGAATTTCTGAGGGCTTCTCCGCCGATGTTTAATGTCATTCCATCTCCATCGATTTCAACCCCGTTATCTGCACGTTCATCTCATGTCTCTGCCAAATGCAGTTCTTGCGGTGTAATCGGTAGGCGTAGCGCTGCTGACCACAATCGACTCCACAAAGTCGCCGCTTGCTATCGGAGCATCTCTGGCCACTCCAGCAAGACGGAACTAGCGAGACACGCCCACCATCAGCGGCCTCTCTCGATACAAACCGACACACGGTCACGAGGTCAGTTTTACGCCAGGCTAGATGCCAGTCACTGCCTAGACCACAGCAAGCAGCCAGAAGAGCACCGTGTCCGGCGACAACAGAATTATCGACAACCAGTTACTCTTCGTCAATGGCGTTGCCGCAGTAGTAACACCGGTTTCTGTCAGATCACCAAAGTTAAGCGCTGTCGGGCTGGGCTAGCACTTGGATGGGTGACCATCCGGTCTGCCGAGCGCTGTTGGCAAGCGGGCTGCACTCGGCGCATATGAGGCAAACTGAGGAGCTGCTTGACTGAGAAGTAGCGGCTCCGGTCTCGTAAACTGACATACGGCCGAGAGAGCAGTGTTCACACCACATACCCTTCCACATCCGCATCCTATGACGACTGCGGTCTGAGGATGACACGACGGTCAGTCGGTTCCGCTGGGCCATCATGGTTTGTTCGGGCAGAGTTTAGTTTTTAGTTAGACTCTTCAAGTTAATCTGAAAGTCGTTGCATACGTTTGTGAAAGTTGTCTTTCAACGATGCTACGAGGAAAAGTTTGTATCCAACGAAAAGTGTCAAGAGAAAGAGTTTCTGTTAAAAAGAGCTACGAGTTTTATTACCAACAACATAAGTGTTGGACTGGTTCTATCTACGTACATAAATTCACCTACGCTCTGACGCACAGTCACAGCAAAGAAGATGTTTGCATAACAAAAGATATGTCTACATTTTGACTGTAACTGTATTTTAATTCTTAGGCGTGCAATAGTCATGACATTCATCAGCTGTTCAGAGCCTCCTTCATTTGTGATAACGCGTCACAAAAGTACTTTCAATAACCATCTTTACTTCACTGTGCTCGTGCAACGCGCAAACAGACTGACGGAAAAAATAGTAATACCAGGAAAGAGTTGTGCGACATAAACGAAAGTTGGTGGGCGTGTTTCTACAACTGAAAGACAGTATCTGTTCTGATTTCGCGCCATTAGCGTGAGAGTGGCGCTAGTGGCGCCACTATGAAGATGCAAATGTTTGCTTTAAATACATGCCACAATGGTGGCGAGCGCTAGTTCACTTTTACATCCTATATGGTGAGTTGATATTAATCAAGAATGCCTTTAAGGCGACATACAAGTCATTATCTGCACCTCACTGAGATTGATCGGAGTCGTGTAGCCGGCAGCAGTGGCCGACGGTTCTAGGCGCTACAGTCTGGAAGCGAGCGACCGCTACGGTCGCAGGTTCGAATCCTGCCTCGGGCACGGATGTGTGTGATGTCCTTAGGTTAGTTAGGTTTAAGTAGTTCTAAGTTCTAAGCGACTGATGACGTCAGAAGTAAAGTCGCATTGTGCTCCGAGCCATTTGAACCATTTGAAGTCGTGTAACACAGCTACGAGAAGCTGGATGTTCTCTCTGCAATACTTCAGAAAGACTGTACACGATGCTGTCAGCGGTTTTCACGCGAACGTTCGTTCCCAGTAATACCGGGCTACGGACGGGTACGGGGCACTACGGAGAGGAATGACCACCGTATTGCATCTGCGGCAGTAATCTGAGCAGTAGATGGCACCACAGTGACACAACGAACTGGTGCAAATCGGTTACTTCAACGACAGCTTCGAGCCATCTGTCCTGTAGCGTACATTCCAGTAACTCCAAACCACCTCCATTTCCAACTTCAGTTCTGTCAAGCGCGGAGCTCATTGGAGGGCAGGGTGGAGCTCTGTTGTGTTTTTCATTAAAGCTGGTGCTGCCTCGGTTCCAGTGATGGCCGTGTGTTGGTTAGTCGGAGGTCAGTCATGGCTCGTAACCAACCTGTCTGCGTGATAGACACACTGCACCTACACCTGAGGTTATGGCCTAGGGTGCAGTTTCGTAATACAGCAGGTGTTCTCTGGTGGTTATCCCACGTATCCTGACTGCAAATTTGTACGTCAGTCTGGTGATTCGACCAGCTGTGCTGCCATTCATGAATACCATTGCTGGTAAACCCTTCAGGATGTGAGGTCGTGGTCCAAGAAACTCTTCTGTTCCTGACGTTTCGCCCAGGACTGCACTGGACATCTTCAGGCGCGCTTCTCTGCTGAGTCTTGCCGACTGACTGGTCGGACGTCCGAGAGCGACATATATACTGTAGGAAACGGGGAGTGGTCGAAGAAACACGTCATGAGCAGAGATAATCCTTGTCAAAGATAAAACTTAAGTATCGATTGTCGTCTTGTCAAAGATAAAATTGTTTGCCGATTCTGCAGAGCTACTCTCCATATGTCGCTCAGTTTCATTCCTACTCTTTTATACTAAAATTTTCCTGATGCTTATAAATTTCTATAGTTGAAATGGCTCTGAGCACTATGGGACTCTACTGCTGTGTTCATTCGACCCCTACTTAAACCTAACTAACCTAAGGACATCACACACATCCATGCCCGAGGCAGGATTCGAACCTGCGACCGTAGCTGTCGCACGGTTCCGGCATGCGCGCCTAGAACCGCGAGACCACCGCGGCCGGCAATTTCAATGGCTTCTCTACATAGTCGTGGATAATAATTTGACGTAGATAAAATTTGTGGTTATGAAAATTTCACTTCGTGGTTTCCTGAACTGAAGAGCATGCTCTCGTACCGCTGATTTCTCTATTTTTTCCTGGTCGGCAAAGACTTTTGTTCTCTTTCAGTCGTGTATTTAAGCTCCTCTTGGTAGTTCCAATAGCAACTTTACCACACGTACACGGAATTTTGTATACACATCATGTCGACAGATGAGGTAGTTTATCCTTCACAGATCGGGATAATTGAATTATTTTCTTTGTTGGTCTAAAGACCGGTCTGATGTGTTTCTGTAAAATTTTGCCGATCTGATCCGTTACTTTTCTAATAAAAGGAAGAGAAACTGTATTTTTCCGTCATTGTCATCCATCCTTGTCCTTCGGTCTTCTGTTCCTTGGTCGCAAAATTCTCTTCACCTCTTTCCGTGAGCATCATTAGGCATTGAAGCTAGCCACGCCATGTGGTGTGTACAAAATTCCGTGTACGTGTGGTAAAGTTTATATTGGAACTACCAAGATGAGCGTAAATACACGGCTAAAAGAGAACAAAAGTCTTTGCTGACTAGGAAAAAATAGAGAAATCAGCTGTAGGAGAGCATGCTCTTCAGTCAGGAAACCGCGAAGTGAAGTTTTCTGAAACAGAAATTTTATCTACAACGTTAAGTTACTATCCACGACTATGTAGAGAAGCCATTGAAATTTATAAGCATCAGGATAATTTTAATTGAAAAGAGGAGGCAATGAAACTCAGCGACATATGGAGAGCAGCTTTGCAGAATCGCCAGACAATTTTATCTTTGACAAGACGACAATCGATACTTAAGTTTTATCTTTGACAAGGATTATCTCTGCTCATCGCGTGTTACTTCGACCACGTCCCACTTTCCTAAGTACATACGTCGCTTTCGGACGTCCGACCAGTCATTCGGGAAGACTCAGCCGAGGAGCGCCTCTGAAGATGTCTAGCGCAGTCCTGGACGAAACGTAAGGACAGAAGAGTTTCTTGGACCACGACATCACATACCGAACGGTTTACCAGCAGCTATATAGGTGGTGAAAGCGTTCTTCTATTCCAGGGGGGTGTTTTCCAACAGGATAACGCCCGCCCACATACTCCTGTTGTAACACGATATGCTCTACGGAGTGTGGACATGTTGCCTTGGCCTGCTTGATCACCAGTTCCGTCTCCAATCGAGCGCTTATGGGATGCCATCAGATGAAAACTCCAGAATCATCAGCAAACAGGATTAACTGTCCCTCTATTGACCGACCATGTGCAATAGGCACGGATCCCATAAACTGACATCCGGAACCTGCACAACACGATGCATGGATGCTTGCATGCTTTCATTTAACATTCTTACGGTTGCACTGGTTATTAATGTACCACCATGTCACATTTGCAGCGGCTTATCTCGCGCTTACATTTATGTGTGATCTTGCAATGTTAATCAAATCTGTTACCCAAAGAAATACATTCCAGAAATTTCATTAGTCTACATTATCTATTCTTTGGTGTCGCTATTTTTTTCGGTCAATGTGTGTTTGCGCTGAGTGCCGCCTGCAGAGAGATCCACTACCTTGCTTACCAAGAGCGTAGCTGGATTGCGCTTTTCTCCACTCACCGTATCAAAGCGACGGCTCGGCGGTACCAGTAAGTCCTGCACCAGAAGGCAGCAGCTATATATATGAGTATAAAGCGACCCCGTGCCGTGTAGTTGGTGACCCCTTATCTTAAACAGGCGCGTGAGCTTCAGGATCGTGGTAAACACGGCAGGACCACTCGAAACACGGGTTGCGTAAAGACGGCGTCTGCCCGCCCCCACATCATCCCAACAAGCGCAATTGTTTCGCGGGAAGCAGTGGAAACTTACAGGTCCGACCTACCACGAGACTCAATGCTACCATGAAACTTGAGTAGCAGAGGAATTTTTCTGTTTGAATGAAGTGAAGGCGGAGCGTCCACGTCTGTTATGAGTTCGCAAACTTTTATCTAGAAGTGTGCAGCACAAAACAGCTAATTCCTCTGTAACTACCGTGAATTTCTTTATTATTTTTTACTGACGTTTTAAAAAGATCTCTTACAGACAGTGGCTTAAGTTGCTTTTTTATAACACACCAGTAAACTCACGATTCCATAAATAATCGAACTACACTACTGGCCATTAAAATTACTACATCAAGAAGAAATGCAGATGATAAACGGGTATTCATTGGACAAATATATTATACTAGAACTGACGTGTGATTACATTTTCACGATATTTGGGCGCATAGATCCTGAGAAATCAGTACCCAGAACAACCACCTCTGGCCGAAATAACGGCCTTGGTACGCCTGGGCATTGAGGCAAACACAGCTCGGATGGCGTGTAAAGGTACAGCTGCCCATGCAGCTTCAAGACGATACCCCAGTTCAAGAGTAGTGACTCGCATATTGTGACGAGCCAGTTACTCGGCCACCATTGACCAGACGTTTTCAATTGGTGAGAGATCTGGAGAATGTGCTGGCCTGGGCAGCAGTCGAATATTTTCTGTATCCAGAAAGACCCGACAGGACCTGCAACATGCGGTCGTGCATTATCCTGCTGAATGTAGGGTCTCACAGGGATCGAATGAAGGGTAGAGTCACGGGTCGTAACACATCTGAAATGTAACGTCCACTGTTCAAAGTCCCGTCAATGCGAAAAAGAGCTGTTCGAGACGTGTAGCCAATGGCACCCCATACCATCACGCCGGGAGATACGCCAGTATGGCGATGACGAATACACGCTTCCAATGTCCGTTCACCGCGATGTCGCCAAACACGGATGCGACCATCACGGTGCTGTAAACAGAACCTAGATTCATCTGAAAAAATTACTTTTTGCCATTTGTGCACGCAGGTTCGTAGTTGAGTACACCATCGCAGTCGCTCCTGTCTGTGATGCAGCGTCAAGGGTAACCGCAACCATGCTCTCCGATCTGATAGTCCATGCTGCTGCAAACGTCGTCGAACTATTGGTGCAGATGGTTGTTGTCTTGTAAACGTCCCCTTCTGTTGACTCACGGATCGAGACGTGGCTGCACGATCCGTTACAGCCATGCTGATAAGATGCCTGTCACCTCGACTGCTAGTGATACGAGGCCATTGGGACCCAGCACGTCGTTCTGTATTACGCTCCTGAACCAACCGATTCCATATTCTGCTAACAGTCATTGGATCTCGACCAAAACGAGCAGCAATGTCGCGATACGATATACCGCAATCGCGATAGGCTACAATCCGACCTTTATCAATGTCGGAAACGTGATGGTATGTATTTATCCTTCTTACACGAGGCATTACAACAACATTCCACCAGGCAACGCCGGTCAACTGCTGTTTCTGTATGAGAAATCGGTTCGAAACTTTCCTCATGTCAGCACGTTGTAGCTGTCGCCACCGGCGCCAGCCTAATGTAAATGCTCTGAAAAGCTAATTATTTGAATATCACAGCATCTTCTTCCTATCGGTTAAATTTCGCGTCTGTAGCACGTCATCTTCGTGGTGTATCAATTTTAATGGCCAGTGGTGTGCCTTGTGTAAAACAACTTTGTTGTTGTTGTGGTCTTCAGTCCTGAGACTGGTTTGATGCAGCTCTCCATGCTACTCTATCCTGTGCAAGCTGCTTCATCTCCCAGTACTTACTGCAACCTACATCCTTCTGAATCTGCTTAGTGTACTCATTTCTCGGTCTCCCTCTACGATTTTTCCCCTCCACGCTGCCCTCCAATGCTAAATTTGTGATCCCTTGATGCCTCAAAACATGTCCTACCAACCGATCCCTTCTTCTAGTCAAGTTGTGCCACAAACTTCTCTTCTCCCCAATCCTATTCAATACCTCCTCATTAGTTACGTGATCTATCCACCTTATCTTCAGTATTCTTCTGTAGCACCACATTTCGAAAGCTTCTATTCTCTTCTTGTCCAAACTAGTTATCGTCCATGTTTCACTTCCATACATGGCTACACTCCAAACAAATACTTTCAGAAACGACTTCCTGATACATAAATCTATATTCGATGTTAACAAATTTCTCTTCTTCAGAAACGCTTTCCTTGCCATTGCCAGTCTACATTTTATATCACCTCTACTTCGACCATCATCAGTTATTTTACTTCCTAAATAGCAAAACTCCTTTACTACTTTAAGTGTCTCATTTCCTAATCTAATTCCCTCAGCATCACCCGATTTAATTTGACTACATTCCATTATCCTGGTTTTGCTTTTGTTAATGTTCATCTTATATCCTCCTTTCAAGACACTGTCCATTCCGTTCAACTGCTCTTCCAAGTCCTTTGCCGTCTCTGACAGAATTACAATGTCATCGGCGAACCTCAAAGTTTTTACTTCGTCTCCATGAATTTTAATACCTACTCCAAATTTTTCTTTTGTTTCCTTTACTGCTTGCTCAATATACAGATTGAATAACATCGGGGAGAGGCTACAACCCTGTCTCACTCCTTTCCCAACCACTGCTTCCCTTTCATGCCCCTCGACTCTTATGACTGCCATCTGGTTTCTGTACAAATTATAAATAGCCTTTCGCTCCCTGTATTTTACCCCTGCCACCTTTAGAATTTGAAAAAGAGTATTCCAGTCAACATTGTCAAAAGATTTCTCTAAGTCTACAAATGCTAGAAACGTAGGTTTGCCTTTCCTTAATCTTTCTTCTAAGATAAGTCGTAAGGTCAGTATTGCCTCACGTGTTCCAACATTTCGACGGAATCCAAACTGATCCTCCCCGAGGTCTGAATCTATCAGTTTTTCCATTCGTCTGTAAAGAATTCGCGTTAGTATTTTGCAGCTGTGACTTATTAAACTGATTGTTCGGTAATTTTCACATCTGTCAATTGTCAGGACTGGTTCTCCCAAGGCCGTCAGTAGTTCTAATGGAATGTTGTCTACTCCGGGGGCCTTGTTTCGACTCAGGTCTTTCAGTGCTCTGTCAAACTCTTCACGCAGTATCGTATCTCCCATTTCGTCTTCATCTACATCCTCTTCCATTTCCATAATATTGTCCTCAAGTACATCGCCCTTGTATAAACCTTCTATATACTCCTTCCACCTTTCTGCCTTCCCTTCTTTGCTTAGAACTGGGCTGCCATCTGAGCTCTTGATATTCATACACATGGTTCTCTTCTCTCCAAAGGTCTCTTTAATTTTCCTGTAGGCAGTATCTATCTTACCCCTAGTGAGATAAGCTTCTACATCCTTACATTTGTCCTCTAGCCATCCCTGTTTAGCCATTTTGCACTTCCTGTCGATATCATTTTTGAGACGTTTGTATTCCTTTTTGCCTGCTTCATTTACTGCGTTTTTATATTTTCTCCTTTCATCAATTAAATTCAATATTTCTTCTGTTACCCAAGGATTTCTAGCAGCCCTCGTCTTTGTACCTACTTTATCCTCTGCTGCCTTCACTACTTCATCCCTCAGAGCTACCCATTCTTCTTCTACTGTATTTCTTTCCCCTATTCCTGTCAATTGTCCCCTTATGCTCTCCCTGAAACTCTGTACAACCTCTGGTTCTTTCAGTTTATCCAGGTCCCATCTCCTTAATTTCCCACATTTTTGCAGTTTCTTCAGTTTTAATCTACAGGTCATAACCAATAGATTGTGGTCAGAGTCTACATCTGCCCCTGGAAATTTCTTACAACTTAAAACCTGGTTCCTAAATCTCTGTCTTACCATTATATAATCTATCTGATACCTTTTAGTATCTCCAGGGTTCTTCCACGTATACAACCTTCTTTCATGATTCTTAAACCAAGTGTTAGCTATGATTAAGTTGTGCTCTGTGCAAAATTCTACTAGGCGGCTTCCTCTTTCATTTCTTAGCCCCAATCCATATTCACCTACTATGTTTCCTTCTCTCCCTTTTCCTACACTCGAATTCCAGTCACCCATTACTATTAAATTTTTGTCTCCCTTCACTATCTGAATAATTTCTTTTATTTCATCGTACATTTCTTCAATTTCTTCATCATCTGCAGAGCTAGTTGGCATATAAACTTGTACTACTGTAGTAGATGTGGGCTTCGTATATATCTTGGCCGCAATAATGCGTTCACTATGCTGTTTGTAGTAGCTTACCCGCATTCCTATTTTCCTATTCATTATTAAACCTACTCCTGCATTACCCCTATTTGATTTTGTGTTTATAACCCTGTAGCCACCTGACCAGAAGTCTTGTTCCTCCTGCCACCGAACTTCACTAATTCCCACTATATCTAACTTTAACCTATCCATTTCCCTTTTTAAATTTTCTAACCTACCTGCCCGATTAAGGGATCTAACATTCCACGCTCCGATCTGTAGAACGCCAGTTTTCTTTCTCCTGATAACGACATTCTCCTGAGTAGTCCCCGCCGGGAGATCCGAATGGGGGACTATTTTACCTCCGGAATATTTTACCCAAGAGGATGCCATCATCATGTAACTATACAATCAAGCTGCATGCCCTCGGCAAAAATTACGGCTGTAGCTTCCCCTTGCTTTCAGCCGTTCGCAGTACCAGCACAGCAAGGCCGTTTTGGTTAATGTTGCAAGGCCAGATCAGTCAATCATCCAGACTGTTGCCCCTGCAACTACTGAAAAGGCTGCTGCCCCTCTTCAGGAACCACACGTTTGCCTGGCCTCTCGACAGATACCCCTCCGTTGTGGTTGCACCTACGGTACTGCCATCTGTATCGCTGAGGCACGCAAGCCTCCCCACCAACGGCAAAGTCCATGGTTCATGGGGGGAGGAAAACAACTTTAGCTTTATTATTACTTGACATGTGAGTTAATATACTAAATTTTTGACGTTATGCCTGTAAAGGAGAGAAGGTTTAGAAAAGATTCAAAACTACTTTCAAATTTTGTTCCAAGTCGCCAAGTACTCTCTTTATCAAACACTGAGTGGACATTAGTCTGGGAAATTTGCATTTCTTTGTAGGCAAATCTAGTTTTTCAAGCATCTCACTGTTTAATAACGTTATTAGTCCTTTGGTTTGATGCGGCCCGCCACGAATTCCTCTCGTGTGCCACCATCTTCATCTCAGAATAGCTGAATGTATTCCAGCCTCTGTCTCCCCCTACAGATTTTTCCTCCTATAGCTCCCTCTAGTACCACTGAAGTTTTTCCCTGTTTTCTTGGCACACGTCCTATCATCCTGTACCTTCTTCTTATCACCAATATTTTACATATGTTCCTTTCTTCGCCGATTCAGCGGAGAACCTCCTCATTCCTTACCGTATCACTGCAGCTAATTTTCATCATTCTTCTGTAGCACCAAATGTCAAACGCTTCGATTCCTTGCTGTTCCGGTTTTCTCAAAGTCGATGATCTACTATTACATGTCCTCAAAAGGTACTGTCTTAGAATTTCCTTCCTCAAATTAAGGCCTATGTTCGACGTCTTTCAGACAGAAATTTCCTTTTTCCCTGCGTGAATCTGCTTTTTATATCCTCCTAGCTTCGTCCAACGTGATTTATTTTTCTTCCAGGGTAGCAGAATTTCTTAACTTCGCCTACTTCGTAATCATCAGATTTCATATTAAGCTCCTACATATTTTTTGCTGCTTCTCTTTACTTCCTCTTTCATTGGTTTAGTCCATATCGTCCTCATTACACATAACCTTTAATTCTTCTCCACTTTCTCTGAGAATAGCAACTCATATCAGCGAATCTTACCGTTGGTATCCTTTCACACTGAGTTTTAATCCAAATCTTCAGCCAATGTTTTGTTTGCGCCATTGCTTCTTCAGAGCGTAGATTGAACAGTTGCCCCGAAAGGCTGGAATCCCTGTCACACACCCTCTTCATTCCGAACACTTGGTTCTTGGTCAATATTCGTCCTTGGTCTAAGCGTCGCGCTATGATATAATTTTGCAGATACAATCAGTGCTATCCACAGATATTGTCTCCAAGTGCGTTGCAAAGTGTGTGACAAATAAATCAAAATTTCATGTCTGATGCTGCAGCTTTACTCTATGACCATCAAAAATATAGTAAGCGATAAACTTTTTTTCCTTTTGTCATTTGGTTGCGGGCGTGAGCGAAAGAAACGTTTCTAAAGGCTTAAAAGTATGTGTATAGTTTGTTACAGCTCACTAAGTGCTCTCACTCTGAAATACATCTGCACAGATTCTAACTGTAATATTTGTCCCACTGTGATAAACCCCATAAAATAAGATTATATCTATTAAACAGTAGCTTATGACACAAATTTAAATATTTATATCGGTCAGTAATCATACAAAGTACTGAAAATCAAATTTTCGTTGCTCCCGGTAAGCATTAGATAGGCAACCCGCAAGCGTGTCTGTGCATCTTGAACCATACAGGAGGCATGAGCCAGGTTAGCCGTTCATCAGTACAGATGGTGTTTCAAAAAGATTCGTCTGATTTCACTATAGAACATCTTCCACATGATAGAAAATTGGGGACATTTTATCTTCTGCATAGGTATACAAAATTTTTCTTTTAAAAAGTATCACTCAATTTCACGAGGTATGTCTTTTACCTGTATGGACATGAAACGTTGGTAGAATCAAACAATGGAAAATCCAGAATGGACTGTAAAAGGTTAGTTGCTACTCACCATATAGCGGATAAGCTGAGTCGCAGATAGCCACAAGAAGACTGACAGAAAGTGAGCTTTCGGCCATCAAGGCCTTAGTTGGAAATAGACAACTCTGACACTGGCCTCAGCAGGCAGAGACTGTGGTCAGCTTATCCGCTATATGATGATAAACCCTTGGTAGGACATTTACAATTACACTAGGAGTAAAGTTTTCATTTACTTTTCACAAATGTTCAACACATTCTCCATCGGACGCATGACAAACATCCAAACGATGGTCCATCACCTTCCTGAACATGTCTGCATTTAATGCGTACACCGCTGTTGCCAGGCTCTGTCGCGGTTCACCCAAGGTTACTGGAAAGTGGTCACATGAATGAAGTTCTTCACATACACCCACCAAAGAAGGGAAAAGAACAACACATCGTCAGATCGGACGGTAACACTTTTGCAGAAATTGATACTGAATGTTTCTAAGATGATGCAATATGTAACAAGACGCAAAGTGGGCAGGAGGACAGCTTGAGATTTTTATGTCGTACAGTAGGGCAGCATGGCGTTTCCAGCGTTGCATTTTGTTGACGTGTCATGGCGTCACCATCCACTTGGTAACAGTGTCCTTTCTTGCTATCGGCTACACAAAGCTCTACCATATACGGTACTACAGAATTTGATTTGCGGCGATTGGTTAAAACACTCCAGTCAGAAGCTCTCACGTATGGCCAGGAGAATTGGGTGTTGACAGAAAGCTGGAGGGTCGCGTCGGTTATGGCTCTGACCGATTGTTACGAAATATTGTTTTCAGAAAGATTCACGTGCGGACGAGATCTGAGTGCAGTTATGTCGTGAGATAGCATTAATTGTTCCATAGAAGAAGTTAGGGGACCCTGGCAGCAGTCAATAGTCTCGCAAATCATATTACTGTTCAGAAGTTGTGATCCGGGCCCATACACACATCGAAAAGAGTTTTACATCACCTCGGTTCCGAGAGTTCCGGAACCTGTACAGAAAATTGTAATAGCGATCAACATAAACATCATTTCCGTCCTTTTTATTGCTTATGAAAACCACACGTATCATGTTGTACCGCCATACAGCGAGACCTTTAGAGTTGGTGATCCAGATTTCTGTACACACCGGCACCTATAACACTCAGTATCACGTCCTCTTGCATTGATGCATGCCTGTATTCGTCGTGGCGTACTGTCCACAAGTTCATCAAGGCACTGTTGGTCCAAATTGTCCCACATCTCAACTGCGGTTCGGCGTAGATCCCTCAGAGTGATTGGTGGGTCACGTCGTCCATAAACATCCCTTTTAATTCTATCCCAGGCATGTTCGAAAGGGTTCATGTCTGGAGAACATGCTGGCCACTTTAGCCGAGCGATGTCGTTATCCTGAAGGAAGTCATTCACATGACGTGCACGATGGGGGACGCGAATTGTCGTCCATGAAGACGAATGCATCGCCAGTATGCTGCCCATATGGTTGCACTATCGGTCGGAGGATGGCATTCACGTATCGTCCAGCCGTTACGGCGCCTTCCATGACCACCAGCGGCGTACATTGGCCTCACATAATGACACCCCAAAACAGCAGGAAACCTCCACCTTGCTCCTTTCGCTGGACAATGTGTCTATGGCATTCAGCCCGACCGTGATGCCCCCAAACACGTCTCCAACGGTTGTCTGGTTGAAATCATATGCCACACTCATGGTAAAGAGAACGTGATGCGAATCCTGAGTGGTCCATTCGGCATGTCGTTGGGCCAATCTGTATCGCGCTACATGGTGTCGTGGTTGCAATCATGGACCTCGTCATGAACGTTGAGAGTGAACTTCGCATCATGCAGCATATTGCGCAGAGTTTGAGTCGTAATACGAAGTCCTGTGACTGCATTATTCAACATGGTGGCGTTGCTGTCAGGGTTCCTCCGTGCCACAATCCGTAGGTAGCGGTCATCCACTGCAGTATTAGCCCTTGGACGGCCTGAGCGAGGCATGTCATCGACAGTTCCTGTCTCTCTGTATCTCCTTCATGTCCGAACAACACCGCTTTGGTTCACTCCGAGACGTCTGGACACCTCCCTTGTTGAGAGTCCTTTCTGGCACAAAGTAACAATGCGGAGCGATCGAACCGCAGTATTGACCGTCTGGGCATGGTTGAAGTACACACAACACGAGCCGTGTTCTACCTTCCTGGTGGAATGACTGGAACTGATCGACTATCGGACCCCTTCCATCTAATAGGCGCTACTCAAGCATGATTTTTTACATCTTTGGGCGCGTTTAGTGACATCTCTGAACAGTCAAAGGGACTGTGTCTATGATACAATATACACAGTCTACGTCTTCAGTTCTGGGAACCGGGATGATGCAAAACTTTTTTTGATGTGTGTAATTTGACTCAAATGTGGCTTAATATGAGTGCTGTCACATAAATGAACAATTGTTAGTAGCAAACAGTTGCAATATCATCAATATTTATGAATGTACTCTACAGATCATTATAAAAGCCATGTTGTGCACTACATCGCATGTAACGTTGAATGTGTTTTGTTGAGGATTACAGCACTTAATAAAGGGTATACCTTGAAACAATATTTTTTGTGCGCTTTACTAAAAAGTGTTTAACCTTTCAGACCCGAAATTTTTCTGGAGGAAGAAAAATTTTTATTCGTGTGATTTTTTAATGATTTTAGGAGCAAGAATTTTACAAAAATATGTACCCTTTTCCAAAACTTACTTTGTTCACTTGGCTTCAATTTAAGGACTAAAATAACTAATTATGAAATATTCTCTATTGTAACAATTAGTAAAATGATCATTCATTAATTTCCATGTAAAATAATAACAACAATACTCAATTATACACTGGAATATAGCGAACCATGTATTCTGGTGGTCACGAGTTGCTGCGCGCTGCTACATTGACTTGCTGGTATTTTTATTGTGATGCCCAACGGTTGGCAGCATTTGCGCGTGATAAAAAGGTTGAACATTTACAAGTGTGTAGCTCAGGTTCGCGTAGGGAACAAGTAGTTTTGTTGCAGCTAACAGACTGTATAAGTTAATTTACACAATTGTAGCCAGAGGGTCTGAAAGGGTTAAAGTTTTTTCTACGGTTCTCGTCGTTACAGTGCCGTTCTAAACAGTGCTAAGTGGTTTAGGAAAATTGCGGCAAACTTGAATCTGGATGGCCGCATGAGAATTTGAACTACCGTCTCCCAACGCTAATCCAGTGTTTTGTCACTGCAACACATTGCGCGTTCGTGTCTGTACGTGCCACGAGCCTCTAACTGCCCCATACCCCGTGTGTAAACCTCTGCTGTCCGCAGCTCGTGGTCGTATGGTAGCTATCGCTTCCCACGCCCGGGTTCCCGGGTTCGATTCCCGGCGGGGTCAGGGATTTTCTCTGCCTTGTGATGACTAGGTGTTGTGTGATGTCCTTAGGTTAGTTAGGTTTAAGTATTTCTAAGTTCTAGGGGACTGATGACCATAGATGTTAAAGTCCCATAGTGGTCAGAGCCAAACCTCTGGTGGCAGAATTAGGAAACCATCAGTAAAATACTGAGCCATGTCTGGGGGTGTATTCACATAGCCTAACGGTCGAGGCGACTGCTCACAGACAACCTGGAAATACTGGTTTGATTCCAGATACGACACAAACTTCTTTTTCTTTGTGTCGTCAGTCTTCTGACTCGTTTGATGCGCCTCGCCACGAATTCCTCTCCTGTGCCAACCTCTTCATCTCAGTGTAGCCCTTGATACCTACGTCCTCAATTATTTGCCAGATGTATTCCAATCTCTGTCTTCCTCTTCAGTTTTTGCCATGTACAGCTCCCAAGAGTACCATGGAAGTAATACCCTGATGTCTTAACAGATGTCCCATCATTCTGTCCCTTCTCCTTGTCAGTGTTTACCACAGATTCCTTTCCTCTCCGATTCTGCGCAGAACCTCCTCATTCCTTACCTTGTCAGTGCATACACTTTTCAACATTCGTCTGCAGCACCACATCTCAAATGCATCGGATTCCTCACAGTCCATGTTTCACTACCATACAATGCTGTGCTTCAAAAGTGCATTATCAGAAATTTCTTCCTCAAATGAAGTAGACTTCTCTTGGCCAGGAATGCCCGTTTTGCCATTGCTAGTCTGCTTTTGATGTTCTCCTTGTTGCGTTCGTCGGTGGTGACTTTGCCGCCTAGGTAAAAGAATTCCTTAACTTCATCTGTTAAGTTTCTCGCTGTTCTCATTCCTGCTACTTTACTTTCGTCTTTCTTCGATTTACTGTCAATCCATATTCTGTACTCATTAGATTGTTCATAACATTCAGAAGATCATGTAATTCTTCTTCACTTTCATTCAGGATACCAATGTCACCAGCGCATCGTATAATTGATATACTCCCACCTTGAGTTTTAATTCCACTGCTGAACCTTTCTCTTATTTCCTTCATTGTCTCTTCGATGTACAGATTGAATAGTAGGAGCGTGAGGCTGCATTCCTGTCTTACACCCTTTTTAATCCAAGCACTGCGTTCTTGGTCGTCCACTTTTATTACTCCTTCTTGACTCTTGTACATATCCTACATTACCCGTCTCTCCATATTGCTTACCCCTATTTTTCTGAGAATTTCGAACACCTTGCACCATTTTACATGCCTTCTCCACGTCGACAAATCCTGTGAACGTGACTTGATTTTCCTTTAGTCTTGCTTCCATTATCAACCGCAACATTATAATTGCCTCGCTGGTGCATTTGCCCTTCCTAAAGCCAAACTGTTCGTCATCTAGCATATTCTCAATTTTCTTTTCCATTCTTCTGTATTACATTCTTGTAATCAACTTGGATGCATGAGCTGTTAAGCTGATTGTGCGATAATTCTCGCACTTGTCAGCTCTTGCAGTCCTTGGAATTTGTGAACATGATGTTTTTCCGGAAGTCAGATGGTATGTCGGCAGACTTATACATTCTACACACCAACGTGAACAGTCGTTTTGTTGCCACATCGACTAATGATTTTAGAAATTTTGATGGATTATCTATCCCTTCTGCTTTATTTAGTCTTAACTCCTCGCTGACCTACATAGGGGAAACGATCATTATAATAAAATAAGGGAAATCAGAGCTCGCACGGAATGATATAAGTGTTTTTACCGCGCGCTGTTCGAGATTGGAATAATAGAGAATTATTGTGAAGTTGGTTTGATGAACTCCCTGCCAGGCACTTAACTGTGATTTGCAGAGTATCCATGGAGATGCTTGAAAGAGTATCTCCATATATCAGTCATAGGGGCATGCCACGGAATTTCTAAAACACAGTAACAATGGAAACGTGATTATTAAAAGAGAGAATGGAATCTGGAACATTCTGCATTTGCGACTGCTGGTGTGTAACGCTGTCTGTGCCTCGTTGTTGAAAGCAGAAGCTCGCGTTTCTCGTCCTGGCGCCTGCTGAGGACTCTGTTTCCACTACACGAGCGAGTACAATGTTTGCTCTAGTGATATTCCATTCATCACCTGCGAGGGGCTAATGTTTTGTGGAATCTTGAATGAGCTTACGTCAGATGAGAAGCTGTCGCCCTACCGGTTTGTTCCAGTTCGTAATGCCTGGCTGCGATAAAGAAGGCAACGAAATGGCAGTGGAACCTTACTAGCATCGCAAGGTTACCTTACAGAAGGCATGTCTGGGAGCTACGTCCTGTGTTATTACATCACGAGAAGGAATGGCTGTATCAGATATACCAGGGTTGGAACTTTAATAGTGGCAACTATTTATTCACAGCTCGTACAGAATAGATACGTGTTTTGAAAGTTTTACTGACTTTCATGGTAGTCACCAGCATTGTGTATAACCCGTTGTCAGCGAAGTGGAAGTCGTAGGATACTCTTAGCAGTGCCAGTGGTGATGACAGTACGAGCGGCGCGGTCTAATGCCCGACGAATTTGTAGCAGTTCTGAAGCGAATGCCGTGAAATGTTTCCTTCAGTTTAGAAAAAAAAATGGTTCAAATGACTCTGAGCACTATGGGTCATCAGTCCCCTAGAACTTAGAACTACTTAAACCTAACTAACCTAAGGACATCACACACATCCATGCGAGAGGCAGGATTCGAACCTGCGACCGTAGCAGTCCCGCGGTTCCGGACTGCAGCGCCTAGAATCGCACGGTCACCGCGGCCGGCTTCAGTTTAGATAGCGCTCTAAGGCGTTGTAGTCATTGACTGTGCGGCTGGAGGTTCGAGCCCTCCCTCGGGCATGGGTGTGTGTGTTTGTCCTTAGGATAATTTAGGTTAAGTAGTGTGTAAGCTTAGGGACTGATGACCTTAGCAGTTAAGTCCCATAAGATTTCACACACATTTGAACATTTTGAACATCAGTTTAGATATCGAGTTGAACTCACAAGGACTTAAGTCAGGGGAGTGCAATAGGTGTTGTAGCACTTAGTAGCCCCATCAGTCGAACAAATCAGTAACAGCTTGCACTGTACGTGCTTGAGCATTGTCCTGCAAAATGGTGGTCAGGTCCTGCAGAAAGTGTCATTACTTTTGCCCCTATGCTGTTCATCTTTGGAACACAACCTACAACCAGTTTAGAGAGAGAAGTGATGACACTTTCTGCAGGATCTGATCATTATTTTGCAGGACAATGCTCAAGCACGTACAGTGCAAGCTGTTACTGACTCGTTTGAGTGATGTGGCTGCTAAGTGCTATACCACCCACTGCTCTCCCTGACTTAAGCCCTTGTGAGTTCAACTTGATTTCTAAACTGAAGGAAACGCTTCACGGTATTTGCTTCAGAACTGCTAGAAACTCGTCGGGCAATAGACCACGCCGCTCGAACTGTCAACACAACTGCCCCTGCTGAGAGTATCCTACGACTTCCATATCGCTGGCAACGGGTTATACACAATGCTGGTGACTACTTTGAACGTCAGCAAAACTTGGAGAAAGGTGTCTATTTTGTACGAGCTGTAAAATAGTTGCCACTATTAAAGTTACAACCCTCCTAGTACGTCAGCATTAGTAATTGCAACGAGATGTTCAGCACTATAAGGGAGAAGACGGCTTCAGAACATTGATTCATTTGTACTTACGAGGGGAATTTAAAAAGCAGTAATTACCATCTCTAAAAAATAAAGTCATGTCCAAAGAAGTTACAAATACATCTAAAGACGTCGTCTGGATTCGTCTGACACAGGTGCAATATTTCCGCTGCTCCTACCGAAAACGTATTAACAGGTAGTTTTCCACATTATAAACAGGCTGTATGTTTTACTGCAGCTAACCGGCAGTCTGATCTCTGCAGACCACGGACTAATGTCACCCATAACCCTATTCACTAAATAATTTATTTTCGGCTCCTCTAGCGGAGTGAGGATTTTAGTGTTTGCCATGACTGCAAACAAAACAATATTTCTTATGAGGTGTTAATACTTTATGACTATCTTGACAATTTTTACTATGAAAAGCTTAGCGGGTGACGATATCCTAATTATATCACCAAGGATGCTATGAGAAATTCTGTATTATTGTTAAGATTCTGCTATATTTGGACACAGCTTCTTTTTTTTTTTTTAAAAAAAAACAAAGCTTTCAATTACTGTGCAGTACTGTTACGGCAAAAAAAAGACACCCATCCCGCACTTCCAGAACCGATACTGCAGCGTTCATATGCCTGATGAGAAGGGGTACCGACTTTTGTGTATTGCCCGGCGTACATGAAAGTACGTCTTCAGAAAAATAGCCTGAATAATTGACCCTTTCGGCAAGTAGTACGTAGGTCGTTTAATAAGTAATGCCCCACAGTTTTTAAAAAGCCATTAACATACATTGACAAAAAGTCCGTATTGGTGCTTCACATTTGATGTTTATTTCGTGCACCGGTGAATCTTCCAACCGTTCTGGCTGATGACTGAGCCGTAGTACAAGGTCAAAGTGGCGTCTTCATACGACTCAAGGTATTGAATTCTTGTGCGCAGGAAAAGAAACCGTGGTGAACGTCCATAAATGTTTGTGTGCAGTGTATGGCTATGCTGCAGTTGATAGCAGTGCATTTGGGCAGTCATCCTTTAATTAAAATTATTAACAACTCCTTAGTTGATTTACCTGCACCAACAAATATTTCATTTTGATGAACTTTTGGCTCCCTGCTAGGGTTACGCTTGGTAATTCAAATCGTAACTGGACTATTTTAGCTATACATTATACACAGTTACAGCCTCAGGAAATGCAGAAACAGAGCTCCATGATGAGCCACGCTCCGGACGTCCTTTCACAACCACTGCTCCAAACATACTGAATCGTGTGGATGCCATTATTCGTGCCGACCGGCGCATCACAACTCGACAGTTGGCTCTACAGTTGTCGATCAGCATTGGAAGTGCGTCTGCATTGATCGAGGCTCTCGGATATTCGAAGAGGTGCTCACGATGGGTTCCATGAATGCTCACAGCGGACCACAAGATTCAAACAAAGGCCATTTCATCTGAATTGTTGGAGCTTAAAGTTTCTCAACGGGGAACAAACTTTGAAGATGACGAGAGTTTGCCATGCATTGAAAACGTGGCTACGTTTACAGGAGAAGAGCTTTTACCAGCAGGGAATACATGCTCTTCCACAATGTTGGCGTACGGCCGTGGATCGTGATGGAGACTACGCAGAAAAATAGGATATGAACAAGAAGACATGTTGATGTATATTGTCACTAAATTCTGACTCTTACCAATAAATATGTTCTGAGAAAAAAAATGTGGGGCATAACTTATTGAACGACCCTCGTAATTTGTAACGCGACCTGGCCGTATTTCGAAAGCACATTCAAGAGTAATTAGGGCTTACTTTGCGCAACAAAAATAATTGTGGGTATAAATTGATACTTAACTGAATTTTATGATCACAGTCAGTTCTAGCGATTTCATAATCTGATTGGCAGAACATGTAGAAGGCATACATGGCGTCCCAGGAGGAATTGAGCGTATTAGGGGCTATGACAACAACGATCTTTCGAAGCAAAAAACTGTAATAAACGTGGAGTCTAAAATCCATATCTTAAGAGCGATGGTCACTTTTTTTATCTTCGATACCGTGAAACAAATCTCTTCACTGCAAGCTCTCTCACTGCAAGCTCTCTCCCATTTTTGGGAGATCGTAGTACTGACCAAAACACGAAAAAAGTCCAGTAAACATCGGCTCTAAAGTGCCTACCTTAAGAGCTATGAACACTTGTTCGTCTTTGCTACTGTGGAGCACATCTGTTCTCAAACCTCTTGAGATAAGTCCATGTTTGCTGGACTTTTTTTCACTTGTTTTGGCACATACTACCTACCACCTCTGAAAATCCAGAAAGCAGAGAGCTTGCTGTAGAGGAGATTTGCTTCACAGCATCGAAGGTGAAGATATGGTCATCCCTCGTAAGAGATGGACTTCAGAACCAACGTTTACTACATTTTTTTGCTTCGAATGATTGTTCCTATCGTACCCCTGAATATTTACCATTCCTCCTGGGACATACAGTATATGATGCGCTTTATAGATGAAAAACATATTCAATGCGTGACTCTGTCTGATAACTTAAAGCGTTTCTATAAATATAAAGGTCCAAAGAAATCACATCGAATATAATACGACCATCAAGCACTCTCGGAAACTCCAGACTGTCACTTACCTTCCGAACCAGTAAACCATACAAAGGATAGCAAAAGGCTAGTACCGACAGCAGTTCCTAAAAAGTTATACTGACTACAATTGTGGCTCACCTTGGCTGACATTCTTGCGGAAGGCAGAATGTGGATAAGCATTCATACTTGAAGGTAGATTGCAAAATGCGTACAGTGCCACGTACGTAGTCGCATCTTTAAACACGAAGTTATCAGTGACGCAGGAATGTAAATAAGTGATAGAAGCTTCACTCCAACTTGTAGTATGCCCTCCCAAAGACGAATACTGTTGTCCGTGTGTGCAGCACGTCGCGCAAGGGCGACCACATAAGATAGAAATGAATAAATAGAAATTCTAGACACACCTTGGAATCTTTTAAATAAATAAGAGTATGATGTATTCATCACGCTTACTATTTGGATGGATTCATGAAAACTTAGTTATGTACACTACTGGCCAATAAAATTGCTACACCACGAAGATGACGCGCTACAGACTCGAAATTTAACCGACAGGAAGAAGATGCTGTGATATGCAAATGATTAGCTTTTCAGAGTATTCACACAAGGTTGGCGCTGGTGGCGACACCTACAATGCGCTTACATGAGGTAAGTTTCCAACCTATTTCTCATACACAAACAGCAGTTGACCGGCGTTGCCTGGTGAAACGTTGTTGTGATACCTCGTGTAAGGAGAAGAAATGCGTACCATTACGTTTCCGACTTTGATAAAGGTCAGATTGTAGCCTATCGCGATTGCGATTTTTTCGTATCGCGACATTGCTGCTCGCGTTGGTCGAGATCCAATGACTGTTAGAAGAATATGGAATCGGTGGCTTCAGGAGGGTAATACGGAGCGCCGTGCTGGAAACCAACGGCCTCGTATCACTAGCAGTCGAGATGACAGGCATGTTATCCGCATGGCTGTAACAGATCGTGCAGCCACGTCTCGATCCCTGAGTCAACAGATGGGGACGTTCGCAAGGCAACAACCATCTGCACGAACAGTTCGACGTCGTTTGCAGCAGCATGGACTATAAGCTCGGAGACCATGGCTGCGGTTACCCTTTACGCTGCATCACAGACAGGAGAGCCAGCTATGGTGTACTCAACGACGAACCTGGGTGCACGAATGACAAAACGTCATTTTTTCGGAAGAATCCAGGTTCTGTTTACAGCATCTTGGTGGTCGCATCCGTGTTTGGCGGCATCGCGGTGAACGGACATTGGAAGCGTGTATTCGTCATCGCCATACTGGCGCATCACCCGACGTGATGGTATGGGGTGCCATTGGTTACACGTCTCGGTCACCTCTTGTTCGCATTGACGGTAGTTTGAACAGTGGACGTTACATTTGAGATGTGTTACGACCCGTGGCTAAAGCTCTGTTTGACTCAATGCCCAGGCGTATCAAGGCCGTTATTACGGTCAGAGGTGGTTGTTCTGGGCACTGATTTCTCAGGATCTATGCACCCAAATTGCGTGAAAATGTAATCACATGTCGGTTCTAGTATAATATATTTGGCCAATGAATACCCGTTTATCATCTGGATTTCTTCTTGGTGTAGCAATTTTAATGGGCAGTAGTGTATCATGTGCATCGAACGTTAACACCCTCACTGAACAACATTGGTTAAGTTTGAGGACAAGTACAGCAAATTACTCCATTCGTTCGATTGTTTCAGAATAGATTTTTCATATGAATAGTATTATTTTAGCGTATCTTTTTCCAAATACAGTTGATTATTTCCGAGACGTGAATCAATATACTTGTTCTAAGGATTTATAGCATTAAAATCATTCACACAAAGTTCAATTGTTTGCAGTACACCATGTACCGTTTTTATGTAAATACGGTCAAGCCTTTGGCACGTGTTTAATTTTGATATTTGACTTGAGGATATCTGCTCGAAACTCTGACCATTCCTTTCTCACAATGTAATTTTACGGTTTGTTAAAACTTCATATTATTGACGATATCCTTGAAACCTAGGTCAGTGTACCAAACTGTTATTTGCAAACGGTCAGCTGTGTAATTCCTGTGCTGAGACTTCACGTCAGTTACTTTGGTATGCAGAGAGCAAAGTGCGCCTTCAGTTCGTTAACTATTGTATAAACCAGCTCTGTTGTTTCTGATGGAATCGGTAGCCACTGTTTTCGGTGAGTAAAACTTTGTTTCTCTTTCAACGGACTCAAAAAACTGCCTTGTAAGCAATTCATTTACGACTCGAAGCTCTGTAGGATTTTGTCCCTGACGCCGTAGAACCGTTGCTTCTGCTGCAGATGTCACTAGTTTTATAATGATTAGCCGTATTATCGCAGTCTCAGTGAGTTGCCTTTGAACAGCCCGCAGCGCACTTTGTTGTCGCATAGGCACAAATTTTTTGCATCACCACGCTTTGTACTTCCGGTCTTCCGTCGTTCAAAACCCTGCTGTTTTCATAAATTTATAACGTATCGCCTGCAGTGGCACAGTCTGCACCATTACATGAGTCACTAAAACCCCTTTCTTCCAAAAAAACATCGAATCTCCGTGGCTTCTGACTCGCAACTCCATGTCGTGACTCACTGGGCACACGAAACGCGGACTAAATGCACGTAAACTCGATCTGGTGCCTCAGTTTCAGAAACGCGCAACTTGTGCCATTTACTGGTATCACTCCATAACAATTACGGAAAGCAGCGACCTACACAAGGCTCGCTTGTTGCGTCTACAGTGCCGCACTGCAACACACGGGTGTCCTATGACGGCTGTACCAGATATTGTACGCGAAGGGATTAAAACATCATACTTTTGCAACTCGTTGCGTGAGAACGGGCATCAGAAAGCAACTTCAAAGCAAGTCACTGCCATCAGTCGTCCATGGCAAAACACGGGCACGCAACAACCGGACCTACTAGTGGAAGACCAGCCGAACACGCAGGCAGGCGTAGCTAGACCACTTTCTCAAACTTCTTCGCAGGCAGTCAGGTTCCTCCCAGAGAATGTAGACACCAAAGCTCCATATTTATAAGTCTTATACAGTCGTTCAAAGATCCGTACCAAAAGACTGGAAAGTTGTGTCAGTCGCACCAGTGCCCAAGAAAGGAAACAGAAATAATCCGCTGAATTACAGACCCACATAGCTAACGTCGATTTGCAACAGGATTTTGGAATGTATACTGTGTTCGAACATTACGAGTTATCTCGAAGAAGACGAGCCAAAACAGATACAGAAGGTATCGTTCTTGTGAAACAGACCTAGCTCTGCAATTCAAGTAGCATGTCTGTGGCACTATCTCCTCTATTTCGCGATAATACAAAACGAGCTGCTCTTCTTTGTACTTTGTCGATGTCATCCGTCAGCCCCAGCTAATGCGGATCCCACACCACACAGCAGTACTCCAGAATAGGACCAACAAGCGTAGTGCAAGTAGTCTCTTTGGTAGACCTGTTGTACCTTCTAAGTGTCCTGCCATTGAATCACAGTCTTTAGTTTCTCTACCCAATACTATGTGATCGTTCCACTTAAGGTTATTCGTAATTGTAATCCCTAAGTATTTAGTTGAATTTACAGCCTTCAGATTTATGTGACTTATCGCGTAATCGAAATTTAGCTGATTTCTTTTAGTATTCATGTGAATAACTTGACATTTTCCTTTATCCAGGGTCTATTACCACTTTTCACACCACAAAGATATCATATCTAAATCATTTTGCAATTCGGTTTGGTCATCTGATGAATTTACAAGACGGTAAATGACAGAATCATCTGCAAATAATCTAAGAGGGCTAGTCAGATTGTCCCCTATGTCGTTAATGTACCGAGTGATCAAAAAGTCAGTATAAATTTGAAAATTTAATAAACCACGGAATAATGTACATAGAGAGGTAAAAATTGATACACATGCTTGGAATGACATGGGGTTTTATTAGAAACACCCCATATTGCTAGACTCGTGAAAGATCCCTTGCGCGCGTCGTTTGGTGATGATCGTGTGCTCAGCCGCCACTTTCGTCATGCTTGGCCTCCCACGTCCTCAGACCTCAGACCGTGCGATTATTGGCATTGGGGTTACCTGAAATCTCAAGTGTATCGTGATCGACCGACATCTCTAGGGATGCTGAAAGACAACATCCGATGCCAATGCCTCAGCATAACTCCAGACATGCTTTACAGTGCTGCTCACAACATTATTCCTCGACTACAGCTATTGTTGAGGAATGATGGTGGACATATTGAGCAGTTCCTGTAAAGAACATCATCTTTGCTTTGTCTTACTTTGTTATGCTAATTATTGCTATTCCGATCAAATGAAGCGCCATCTGTCGGACATATTTTGTACTTTTGTATTTTGTTGGTTCTAATAAAACCTCATGTCATTCCAAGCATGTGTGTCAATTTGTACCTCTCTATCTACATTATTCCGTGATTTATTCAGTTTTCAAATTTATACTGACTTTTTGATCACCCGGTAGATCAGGAGCAATTCACTTTTTCTTTGTATTATATGTAAGTTTTGTTAAACTAAATGTTCTTTTTGCAGTAATATGATTTAATTATCAAGTGATTTTGGATTTAGCAATTGATTTAGAATCGGCATAATTCGTGCTAGCAGCCGCCGTTATACGATTGATACAAGTGAATATTATTGGTTAAAACAGTTATTTATATTATCCTCGGGGAACGCCGGATATCACTTCTGTTTTACTCGAAGACTTTCCGTCTAGTTCTACGAGCTGTGACCTTTCTGACAGGAAATCACGAATCCAGTCGCACAACTAAGGTGATATTGCATAAGCACATAGTTTGGTTAGAAGACGCTTGTGAGGAACGGTGTCGAAAGCCTTCTGGAAATCTAAAAATATGGAATCAATTTGACATCCCCTGTCGATAGTACTCATTACTCCATGAGTATAAAGAGCTAGTTGTGTTTAACAAGAACGATGTTTTCGGAATCGGCGCTGACTATGCGTCAATAGATGGTTGTCGTGGAGGTAATTCATAATACTCGAACACAGTATATGTTCCAAAACACTACTGCAAATCGACGTTAGTGATATGGGGCTGTAATTCAGTGGATTACTCCTATTTCCCTTTTTGGGTATTGATGTCACTTGAGGAATTTTCCAGTCTTTAGGTACGGAACTTTCTGTGAGGGAGCGGTTGTATATAATTTCTAAATACGGAGCTATTGTATGAGCATACTCTGAAAGGAACCTGACTGGTATACGATCTGGACCGATCTTGCCTTTATTAAGTGATTTCAGCTGCTTTGCTACATCGAGGATATTTACTTCTATGTTTCTCATCTTTGCAGTTGTTCCTGATTGGAATTCTGGAATATTTACTTCGTCTTCTTTGGTGAAGGAGTTGCGGAAAACCGTCTTTAATAACTCTGCTTTAGTGGCATTGTCATCAGTAACTTCGCCGTTGTTATCGCGCAGTGAAGGTATCCATTGCGTCTTGCCACTGGTGTGTTTTATATATGACCAGAATCTCTTTGGGTTTCCTGCCAGATTCCGAGACAGAGTTTCGTTATGGAAATTATTAAAAGCATTTCGCATTGAAGCATGCGCTATATTTCGAACTTCCGTAAAACATTGCCAATCTTGGGGATTTTGCGTCCTTTTAAATTTGGCATGCTTTTCCCTTTGCTTCTGCAAGAACGATCTAATCCGTTTTGTGTACCATGCGGGATCAGTAGAGGAAATGAATTCTGTATTCGAATCACTGTTTAATTAGCGACTATGTTGCAAATGAGGCCACTTCCAGACTTTGCAAGTCACGTGATCGCAATGCCACTTGACTACATTCTACGTCTGCGTCATCGGTCCGCAGGTCGCCTGACAGGTCTATGGGGGAGGGTACTTCCGTTACCACTGACTGATTCCCCCTTGCCGGCCGATGTGGCCGAGCGGCTCTAGGCGCTTCAGTTTGGAACAGCGCGACCGCTACGGTCGCAGGTTCGAATTCTGCCTCGGGCATGGATGTGTGTGATATCCTTAGGGTAGTTAGGTTTCAGTAGTTCTAAGTTCTAGGGGACTGATGACCTCAGATGTTAGGTCCCATAGTGCTCAGAGCCATTTGAACCATTTTTGATCCCCCCTTCCTTTTTCCCATCGTCCGTGGCCCGAGGGAAGACAGATTGTAAGCCTCTTTATTAGTTCTAATTTGTCCGATTCTTGTTCTGGTGATGGATGTACCTACAGTCAAGCTCATAAATTAAGGATAACGCTGATACATTGTGAAACAACGCTCTGGTGGGCGGTTTGCGGGTTTAAATCACCTCGGGGTATGACAATGCGGTGCATTTGACCTGCGGCCGTCGCACGGTGGCGTTGGCAGCAGTCCACATACGCAGAGGTATGTTGGTGTATGTCAGAGTACGGTGCAGCGAGTAAGTCTGTAGACGTTTCCAGACATGCTAATGGTGACTGTGTGTTGAAAATGGCTCAAAGAACCCAGGACATAGCACGGGCCCTCTGTGTGTGATCTCAAGATTATGGCAACGAGTCCAGCAGACAGGAAACGTGTCCAGGTGCTACAGTACGGGGCGTCCACAGTGTACAACACCACAAGAAGACCGATATCTCACCTTCAGTGCCCGCAGACGGCCACGGTTTATTGCAGGTAGCCTTGCTCGGGACCTTACTGCAGCCACTGGAACAGTTGTATCCAGACACACAGTTTACAGGCGACAACAGGCATGGTTTATCCGCCTGGAGACCTGCAAGGTGCATTCCACTGAGCCCTGCTCACAGGACAGCCCGTAAAGCCTGGTGTCAAGAACACAGTACATGGTCACTGGAACATTGGTCGCAGGTTAAGTTCAAGGACAAGTCCAGGTATAGGCTGAACAGTGATTCTCGCCGGGTTTTCGTGTGGCGTGAACTAGGAACCAGATACCAACCCCTTAATGTCCTTGAAAAGGACCTGTATGGAGGTCGTGGTTTGATGGGTTATGATTGGTGGGATTATGATTGGTGCACATACACCCATGCACGTCTTCGACAGAGGAACTGTAACAGGTCAGATGTATGCGCCTTTTCATGGGTGCAGAGAGTCCCACCTTCCTCCTGATGGATGATAACGCACGGCCCCACCGAGCTGACATCGTGGAGGAGTACCTCGAAACAGAAGATATCAGGCGAATGGAGTGGCCTGCCTGTTCTCCAGGCCTAAACCCCATCGAGCACGTCAGGGATGCTCTCCGTCGACGTATCGCTGCACTTCTACAAACCCCTCCGACACTTCAGAAGCTCTGAGAAAACTGTGGCGTTTTGTAGCACATGTGTTTCGGGACGGTTTTCTCAACTCATCAACAATACCGTGGACTTACAGATCGGTGTCGTGTGTGTTCCCTATGTGTCTGTGCTATTAGCTCCAGTTTTGTGTCGTGCCACGTTGTGTGATACCATATTCTGCAATTATCCTTAATTTATGAGCATGAGTGTAGGAGGAAGTAATATGTTCCCAGAATGAAATTTTCACTCTGCTGTCTGGTGTATGATAACATGAGACTTCCTGACAGATAAAACTGTGTGTAGGACCGAGATTCGAAGTCGAAAAAGCAGTATATGAGGAACTGGCGGAAGTAAAGCTGTGAGGAGAGGTTGTGAATCGTGCCTGGTTAGCTCATTCGGTAGAACAACTGCCGGCGAAAGGCAAAGGTCCTGTGTTAGAGCCCTGGTCCGGCACACACTTTTGATCTCACAGAAAGTTTCAAATTATATTTTCATCGACCCTTTCGGGAAAGCGCTCCCTCGAAATTTCAGGGGTGAACATCTCCGTGATTCACAGTGCCTTCGGAGTACCCCAAGGCAATGTGACAGGACCGTTACGATACATATTGTAAACAGTGACGGTATTATCACACTACCTCTGGCTACTCCGGTTATTTAAAATCATTTTTTTCTCTAAGTACAGTGTGTGACTACGATTTGCATTTAAAAAAAGGGCGAACTTTTGAAATAACGCGCCAGCCGGCAGAGGGAGCTCGCTGCGGCCAGGTGTAGACAACAACCTGCCATTACCAGAATGAGATTTTCACTCTGCAGCGGAGTGTGCGCTGATATGAAACTTCCTGGCAGATTGAAACTGTGTGCCGGACCGAGACTCGAACTCGGGAACTTTGCTTTTCGCGGGCAAGTGCTCTACTTGGAAGGTAGGAGACGAGGTACTGGCGGAATTAAAGCTGTGAGGACGGGGAGTGAGTCGTGCTTGGGTAGCTCAGATGGTAGAGCACTTGCCCGCGAAAGGCAAAGGTCCCCAGTTCGAGTCTTGGTCCGGCACACAGTTTTAATCTGCCAGTAGTTTTCACACTTTTCCCTGTTTCCCAAACATAAAGAAACGTTGCAAGGACGTCATTTCCAAATAATAGAGGAGATTCAGGACAATGCGATACGAGTCTTGCGTTCCATGACAATGTGCGTTCCGGGAGGCTTTCCAGAAATGGAAGAAACGGTGGGAACGGTTTATTGTCAGTAGAGGCGACTACTTTGAGGCGACAGTGCTTAAAATGTTGTACGACAAGGAACAAAGGTGTTAACTAAAAAGTTCGGTTTCATTTTGAACACACTTTATACATCAAATGGCTTCCTGAAGTCAAGCCTATCTGCTGGGCAGTGGTCATAATGTTTTGGTTCCTCAGTCGCATACCGCGTGTTTCCGTGCAAAATTTAAGAGGACATAGATGATGCTGCACTGAACAATTTGGGGTAAAAGAAACCAGATAAGGAGATAATAGGAATAAAATGACATAACTGCATATTTTATTATTTACATGAGCTACAGCTAACTGCAAGTATCACCATTGACAGAATGACGTACTGTTTGTACTGTAACAAAAGTAGATGAAACTGACGGCCATCAACACCAATGTAAGCATGACATTGGCGAACAAGATTGTGACGCATCCTGCAAATATCCCTGGTGTGCTCCCCATATTGCCAGGTCACTCGTTTCTTCTTTCCAATGAACCAGTCATCCGCATTCGTCGATAGGGAGAACCAAACACTTATTGTGGAGGATATCTCTTTCGGAAATCGTTTTTTGTACAGCCTTTCAGCAGCGAGAGTACTGCAACGTAGTTTCCCATACACTAGCTGCATGTCACTGAGTTCTGCGAGACTGTACTGGTACTGCTCCATCGTATTGCACTGTACGTACACCATGTGATCAAAAGTATTCGGACACCACCGTAAACATACGTTTTTCATATTAGGTGCATTGTGCTGCCATCTACGACCGGGTACTCCATATCAGCGACCTCAGTAGTCATTAGACATCGTGAGAGAGCAGAATGGGACCCTTCGTGGAACTCATGGACTTCGAACGTGGTCACGTGATTTTGTGTCACTTGTGTCATACGTCTGTACTTGAGATTTCCACACTCCTAAACATCGCTAGGTCCACTGTTTCAGATGTGATAATGAAGTGGAAGCGTACAGGACAAAAGCGTACAGGGAGACCACGTCTGTTGACTGACAGAGACTGCCGACAGTTGAACAGGATCGAAATGTGTAATAGGCAGACATCTATCCAGACCATTACACAGGAATTCCAAACAGCCTCAGGATCCACTGCAAGTACTATGACAGTCAAGCTGGAAGTGAGAAAACTTGGATTTCATGGTCAATCGGCTGCTCATAAGCCACACATCACGCCGATAAATGCCAAACGACGCCTGCCTTGGTGTAAGGAGAGTAAAGGTTGGACGATTGAACAGTGGAAAAACCTTGTGTGGAGTGACGAATCACAGTACACTATGTGGCAATCCGGTGGCAAGGTGTGGGTGTGGCGAATTCCCGATGAACGCCATATGCCAGCGTGTGTAGTGTCAACAGTAAAGTTCGGAGGCGGCGGTGTTATGGTGTGGTCGTGTTTTTCATGGAGGGGGCTTGCACCCCTAGTTGTTTTGCGTGGCACAATCACAGCACAGCCTACATTGATGTTTCAAGCATCTTCTTGCTTCCCACTGCTGAAGAGTAATTCGGGGATGGCGATTGCATCTTTCAAGACGATCGAGCACCTTTTCATAATGCAGGGTCTGTGGTGGAGTGGTTGCACGACAGTAATATCCCTGTAATGGACTGGTGTGCACAGAGTCCTGGTCTGAATCATTCAGAACACCTTTGGGATATTTTGGAATGCCGACTTCGTGCCAGGCATCACCGACTGACATCTTTACCTCTCCTCAGTGCAACACTCCGTGAAGAAGAGGCTGCTGTTCCCCAAAAAATCTTCCATCACCTGGCTGAACTTATGCTTGCGATAGAGGAAGCTGTCATCAAGGCTATGGGTAGGTCAACACCATATTTAATTACAGCATTATCGATTGAGGGCGCCACGAATTTGTAAGTCATTTTCAGCCAAGTGTCCGGATAAAAATGGTTCAAATGGCTCTGAGCACTATGGGACTCAACATCTATGGTCATCAGTCCCCTAGAACTTAGAACTACTTAAACCTAACTAACCTAAGGACACCACACAACACCCAGCCATCACGAGGCAGAGAAAATCCCTGACCCCGCCAGGAATCGAACCCGAGAACCCGGGCGTGGGAATGTCCGGGTACTTTTGATCACAAAGTGTATCTGAACAGCAGTGAGTGATGGGTCTATCGTTCATTCATAGCATGTTCCGTCATGAGACATTGTGAATACGATACAACAGAGTCACCTTCTGGACAAGCAAAGTAAACAACGTCTGTATCGAGACTTCCTAGTAAACAGGCTTATCGTCGTTGTTTCCTTGCAAGAAATAAATAATGTATGAGTGCATGTAAATAAACAGCACAGTACGTGTAAACCTGTTCAAATGTTATAAATAAACTGGAAAACAGTAATGCTAGACGAGGAGGTTGACAAGATAACTTCGATATCGCCTTATGGTGGCCTCTCCGACCCCAGGTTCCCTACCTCCGATTGTTCAGTGGAACATTCTCTATGTCCTGTTATACCGAGACGTCTGTTGTGTTGTTGTATTATAAGTCGCCACGTATACCGTTTGTATACGTGTACGTGTAAGTCGTCGTTGTCTGTTCTTTCCCTCGTCGATATCAGAGCATGAGAAATGTTTATGTTTGTGTTTACCTATTTGCTGTCGAGAACATACAACTACACGGCCACGGTATCAGCTAATTCCGGAATAGCTAGCTTAATGTATTGTAAAGATAATGGGTTTTGATGCAGCCTTATATAAGTTTGATATTAATCTTCACTTAACCTTTGAGACTTTAAGAACCAGCTACTCTTAATCAGGCCCAAAACTCGACTTGTAACGAGAGCACTTACGATCAGTCTGTCACAATATTAATAATACGTAAGGCTCTACACCAGTATAAGAAAATATCACTGTTCATGAAATAACAAAATATACGAATAAACTTCTTTATATTTTTCCTTTTATTTAATCAAATGCTTTCAAATGTTTATTGCGCGCCCACAAATCATCCACACCTCGATATAGAGTGTAAACGTGTGCATGAAAAATAGATCACTGTTTCTGCTGATAACCACGTATGAGCTTTTGGGTTGCTAGGCTACTTCGATCAACAGGATTTATATTGGATTTTGAAAATGATCTTTCTATCCAAACTTACGGCCTCCACAATGGCTCATAACATATCCTTTCGCGATAGTTAGAATTCGCGTAAATTGTATTTTCGCGAGTTTAAAGCAAACCATCGGCAGCGCGAAACCAGTCTTGCTGCAGCGACACACCCGCGACGCTTGCTAGCCCGTCACGAAACTGACCTGCATACGTCTACAATCAATTTCAAGGTCATAATTCACCCTACACGATTGTGTGCAATTGAACTGCGTCAAATCAATTATTTCTGGAATCGTAATCGCTGATCTCGACACTGACCGTCCATAAACGCCCAATTAACACTTTTTTCCCCTAGGAGTAAACGAATGACGTCACGTCATCTACGTAGTTATTAAAATATTATTCCAAATGATCTCAAAAATTTATCGTCGTTATATTTTAACGGTAATCAGAAAAAATATGATTTATTACCGGAAAGCAACACATAACAGCCGGCCGTGGTGGCCGAGCGTTTCTAGACGCTTCATTTCGGAACCGCGCGACTGCTGCGGTCGCAGGTTCGAATCCTGCCTCGGGCATGGATGTATGTGATGTCCTTAGGTTAGTTAGGTTTAAGTAGTTCTAAGTTCTAGGGGATTGATGACCTCAGCTGTTAAGTCCCATAGTGCTCAGAGCCATGTGAACCATAACACATAACAGATCGCAAATCGCACGTAACTAAATGATAGGTTTGCATAGCGTCGGGACTTAATCACGCAAAACTATACAGGGTGTTACAAAAAGGTACGCACAAACTTTCAGGAAACATTCCTCACACACAAATAAAGAAAATATGTTATGTGGACATGCGTCCCGAAACGCTTAATTTCCATGTTACAGCTCATTTTAGTTTCGTCCTCCTACGCTCAATGGAGCACGTTATCACGGGATACTCTAACCGTGCTGCTAGAACATGTGCCTTTACAAGTACGACACAACATGTGGTTCATGCACGATGGAGCTCCTGCACACTTCAGTCGAAGTGTTCGTATGCTTCTAAACAACAGATTCGTTGACCGATGGATTGGTAGAGGCAGACCAATTCCGTGGCCTTCACGCTCTCCTGACCTCAACCCTCTTGACTTTCGTTTATGGGGGCATTTGAAAGCTCTTGTCTACGCAACCCCGGTACCAAATGTAGAGACTCTTCGTGCTCTTATTGTGGACGGCTGTGATTCAATACGCCGTTCTCCAGGGCTGCATCAGCGGATCAGGGATTCCATGCGACGGAGGGTGGATGCATGTATCCTCGCTAACGGATGACATTTTGAACATTTCCTGTAACAAAGTGTTTGAAGTCACGCTGGTACGTTCTGTTGCTGTGTGTTTCCATTCCATGATTAATGTGATTTGAAGAGAAGTAATAAAATGAGCTCTAACATGGAAAGTAAGCGTTTCCGGACACATGTCCACATAACATCTTTTCTCTCTTTGTGTGTGAGGAACGTTTCCTGAAAGTTTGGCCGTACCTTTTGTAAGGTGTCAGGCAAATCCAACACCTTCCATGAAAACCCTGGCATGATAAGCAAATCCAGTAGTATGTCACATAGCTCCGAATAAATCGTGACATTAAATTAACCAAAGTAATACGAGTAACGAGTGAGCAAATGGAATACCACAGACTAACACAAGAATACCTAAATGCATGTCGTACCTTCCCACCGAGAGACCGACGCAGTTCCGAAGGGAGAAACGAGAACAGACGCCGAGAGCAGAACCGTGTTAAGCTAGAAGGCCCTACGATAAGAGACGGACTGGACACCCACGTCGCCAGCTAACCACTAGGCTCACCACCCGCACGTTTTAGCGTGAGACTTTTTCGCGTCTCAGGTACGTCAAGGACCACCCCGCAGCCCATGTTAAAAGATAGAGCCCTCCAGAAGAACAGTGTAGATCTTACGATAACGCTAAAAGGACCACACCAGCTGCAGGTTTTAGCGTGAGACTTTTTAGCGTCTCTGTTACGTTGCAAACTTTAAAAACATTGCCCCACCACTAAAAGTATAACGTTTCTCATTGGATAGACAGAATTATTGTAGGGGGAGCTTAAGGTTAACATCGAGACCCTGATTGGTCAGATGAAAACATAGCCAGACAGATTTTTTAAACTAACTTCGGTAAATTGTAGTAAGGAGAAGTTAGACGAGAGTTAGTTCCGAGATGGCGAGGTGAGCGGAGCCGCTGCCCTGACGCTGCCTAAACACCGACAAGGTAATGAACGCACGCGATGCCGCATTTTTGAGCGCATAAGGCTTCACTCAGAACTGCAGAAGTCTCATCTGTTACACCCCCTTTTTGCGTAATACTAGTGTCGATCGTCAATTTAAGCTCATGGTGTTCACATTTGCCAGTTGAAGAACAGATCTGAAACGCGATGATTTTTCTTTTATATAGTTATTGAGAAGCCACATCAGCCACTGTAATTTTCGACAAGTTAAATAAGTAATTAATGATAATTGAGGGTCACTGTAGACCATTTTGATAGTTTTCTCTTTTGTGAAACTTAAATTAAACCTAGATTATAGATGTGATATGGCATAGGTCATCCTTCAATCGATTGTAGAACTTGGAAACCCATTCAGGGAATATTCGTTCACATTTTTGTTGAACGCAGTTGGTTTTTACCATCCTGTATTAAAACATTTCCTATTATCAATAGTGCAATTTATAAACGATGTTTTGTGAGTAGAATAAAATTTCCAATGGTAAACTTAACTGCTTTTTCGACGTTATTTTACCAGCCTTGAACCCTTTCCACTAAATTTAGTTAGTATTAAGATTCTCTTACAGGGAGTGCAGTGGAGCTGACGCTGAGATCATTTAGTATTTGGTTATATCATCGCTAGTCTCACTGAACTCTTCTGAATTCTACATGTCATGTGTGGTCTGGCGTCTCCTTACCAGCAACAGGTCCCAGGTTCAAACTAGTCAATTCCCTAAAAAACACGCTCAGAGCGTCGTTGCGCGAAAGTGGTAGGGAGACACGATATAGATCAAACAGACACCACCATGAATGTTTAGACTTTTTGTAACACCCTGTGTAAAGAAATCCCCCAAATTTGAATTTCTCCATACCAACTGACAGTTACAAATAAGATATTCAAGACCTCATAGATCAATCCCGACCTGTAACACTGTTACATTTTTGCGCGCTCTTACAGAAACGCCCTGTATGGCTGTAAATGTAAACAATGTCCGAGATGGACCCGCGATGTGACGTACGGTAGCTGGCTGCTGAACCCAGCCTCACTGGAACTGCGTGGGCCTCGGTGCTCCCGATGCTTGGCCACGCCGTGACTGCCCCTGTGATAAGCGCCGGATCGCCTATCGTCTGTGGGCGGCCGAAGGTCCCCGGATGGGCAGTACTAAAGCAGTGCGCGTGCTGCGAGCTATGCGAACGTAGCGGGCGGCGTTACACACCAACAGCGGGCGGCTGCCACGCCCTCCGGCAGGTAAACGCCGTCGCTGCGCTTCTTAACACGTCTATGCACTTCGAGAGACACTGTACCGTGTCTGAATGTGGCGCGCGCTGCACATGGATTGTTTTCAAAAAGTACCGGGAATTTTGTAATTTCGCGTGTTGCATTAGCCTGATTCTCGCTATGTTTTCGTTATTGTTTTGGAAAACATCTCCGCAAAGTCTTGGTACAGTTAAAAATTCCATTATACAAAAGCCGGCCATAGTGGCCGTGCGGTTCTAGGCGCTACAGTCTGGAACCGTGCGACCGCTACGGTCGCAGGTTCGAATCCTGCCTCGGGCATGGATGTGTGTGATGTCCTATGAAAAAAAGTAAGCAAAATATACAAACTGAGTAGTCCATGCGCAAGATAGGTAACATCAAGGTTAGTGTGAGCTAAGGAGCGCCATGGTCCCGTGGTTAGCGTGAGCAGCTGCGAAACGAAAGGTCCTTAGTTCAAGTCTTCCCTCGAGTGAAAAGTTTAATTTTTTAATTTCAGGCAATTATCAAGCACTCACACATAGTCAACTTTGCTCTCCAAAATTCCAGGATATGTTCAGATTTGCTTGGACATATGCAGGATTTGACGGTCTACACCGGGAAAAATTTGAAAACGTTAGAAACATGTGTTTTGACAGATCACAGGGAAAACTGTGCGACTGTGAAACTTCTGCATTCATTTGTTGCATTTTTGTGACAAACTCTTATGTTTTCATCACTTTTTTGGGAGTGATTATTACGTCCATAAGAAAACCTAAATCGGGCAAGGTAGAAGAATCTTTTTACCCATTCGCCAAGTGTACAAGTTAGGTGGGTCGACACCATATTCCTGTCATGTGACGCACATGCCGTCACCAGTGTCGTATAGAATATATCAGACGTGTTTCCCTGTGGAGGAATCGGTTGACCTATGATCTTGGGATCAAATGTTTTCGGTTCCCATTGGAGAGGCACGTCCTTTCGTCTACTAATCGCACGGTTTTGCGGTGCGGTCGCAAAACACAGCCACTGAACTTATTACAGTGAACAGAGACGTCAATGAACGAACGGACAGATAATAACTTTGCGAAAATAAAGAAAGCAATCTTTTCACTCAATAGAAGACTTGAACCAAGGACCTCTCGTTCCGCAGCTACTTTTTTTTTAAAGTCTCATTTTGTTCGTGTTTGTTCGTTGTATCTACTCGGGGCGGACGTCGAAAGACATCCGATTACGTTCGTTGATGATCGATTAGCTCAGTTTTTTTTTATTACAGTGGGTACGTAACCCTCTGACCGAACATGCTGAGCTGCCGTGCCGGCACTACACACGCTAACCACGTGACCACGGCGCTCCTTAACCCACACTATCCTTGATGTTGCCTACCTTGCGCATGGACTACTCAGTTTGTATATTTTGCTTATTTTTTTCATAGTTCGACACAACTTCTTCCTGTTTTCTCGATTGATCTGTGTTCATTTTTTCAAGGCCTAACCACTGTGCCAACTTATAACTAAATCTGAGGCGGGTGCGATGGGGGAGGTTCCCTTGTTAGAAACGGGTCGTTGCTATCAAGTTGAAATTTATGTCACATTCTCAGATCTGTACACCACTGGTGGTGTCTGCCCCCAGTCGCTGAATGGTCGGTGCTACAGAATGTCAATCATAAGTACCCGGGTTAGAATCTCGGCTGGGTCGGAGATTTTCTCCGCTCAGGGACTGGGTGTTGTGTTGTCCTAATCATCACCATTTCATCCCAATCGACGCGCAAGTCGCCGAAGTGGCGTCAAAAAATGGCTCTGAGCACTACGCGACTTAACTGCTGTGGTCATCAGTCCCCTAGAACTACTTAAACCTAACTAACCTAAGGATATCACACACATCCATGCTCGAGGCAGGATTCGAACATGCGATCGTAGCTGTCGCGTGGTTCCAGATTGTGGCGCCTAGAACCGCTCGGCCACTCCGGCCGGCGAAGTGGCGTCCAATCGAAAGACTTGCACCCAGTGATGGGATGGCGAGGCGCGGCGACTCCAGCGCACCGAGAATTTCTCGAGCCTCTAGTTCTCAAGCAATTCTCGAGAAGCTCACGAGAAATGGCGCGCCGGCGTGTGCCGCTGCGCGCCTGTTGGCTGGGACAACAAAAGCCGCGCCGCTGTTGTTTTATGAATTGAATGGCGCCGCTAGACAAACACGATCGCTGTGCTCGTAACTAGTATGTCTCAGGTTTCATTCGAGTAAAGCTGTTATTCAAATCAATATGGACACTCGAAAACGAACGTCATGGTGCTGGCAATACTTTACGGAGGATGGAGATAACGTTACTTGCAACATTTGTCGTTAAAGTCTCCGTAATGTATCAAAAAATACAACGGGCATGATTAGACATCTTAAACTGCACAATTTATCGAGCAATAAAACAACGACGTCCTTGGATACAGAGGCTCATTCTTCAAATAGTGCGAGGCAGACAAAATATCCAGATACGTATAGTACAAAAGGTGAATTCCGCCAAAAGTTCGGACAGTGTCTGAAGCGGTCCGCCACGCTTAAAAAACATTGATTATTTAATCGTACTCCGATAACATACGACATACCCTAAAATCAAACATTATCCTATCTTTTGCACGATACGATATGTAATTTTATTGAACTAGTTGTCGAGCATAACGTACCCCCTTGCAGGAGCCCTGCTCTAAATCTTACGTTTCTCTTCACAGAGGGAAGCAGACGGCAACAACAGCTAGATGAAGCACTAGTGGCCATGATAACAGACGATTTTCAACCGCTTTCAACCGTCGAGGACACTGGTTTTCGACATTTTGTTTCACTGTTGGACCCACAATACTCGATACCAAATCGAAAAACGTTGCACCTCATGATTGAGGACGATTACCATAAACAGAAAGAGGCTGTAAACTTGGCCGTGGAAGACTCTACTTGTGTTTCTTTAACGACCGATATTTGGACCTCACTCAATAATGAGGCATACATTGCTGTAACTGGTCATTTCATTAACACTAATTGGTGCCTGAAAGCTTTAGCTCTCGAGACATTCCGTTTCCCAGGAAAGCATACAGCGCTAAATACACTCCTGGAAATGGAAAAAAGAACACATTGACACCGGTGTGTCAGACCCACCATACTTGCTCCGGACACTGCGAGAGGGCTGTACAAGCAATGATCACACACACGGCACAGCGGACACACCAGGAACCGCGGTGTTGGCCGTCGAATGGCGCTAGCTGCACAGCATTTGTGCACCGCCGCCGTCAGTGTCAGCCAGTTTGCCGTGGCATACGGAGCTCCATCGCATGCCGCGACAGCGTGGACGTGAACCGTATGTGCAGTTGACGGACTTTGAGCGAGGGCGTATAGTGGGCATGCGGGAGGCCGGGTGGACGTACCGCCGAATTGCTCAACACGTGGGGCGTGAGGTCTCCACAGTACATCGATGTTGTCGCCAGTGGTCGGCGGAAGGTGCACGTGCCCGTCGACCTGGGACCGGACCGCAGCGACGCACGGATGCACGCCAAGACCGTAGGATCCTACGCAGTGCCGTAGGGGACCGCACCGCCACTTCCCAGCAAATTAGGGACACTGTTGCTTCTGGGGTATCGGCGAGGACCATTCGCAACCGTCTCCATGAAGCTGGGCTACGGTCCCGCACACCGTTAGGCCGTCTTCCACTCACGCCCCAACATCGTGCAGCCCGCCTCCAGTGGTGTCGTGACAGGCGTGTATGGAGGGACGAATGGAGACGTGTCGTCTTCAGCGATGAAAGTCGCTTCTGCCTTGGTGGCAATGATGGTCGTATGTGTGTTTGGTGCCGTGCAGGTGAGCGCCACAATCAGGACTGCATACGACCGAGGCACACAGGGCCAACACCCGGCATCATGGTGTGGGGAGCGATCTCCTACACTGGCCGTACACCTCTGGTGATCGTCGAGGGGACACTGAATAGTGCACGGTACATCCAAACCGTCATCGAACCCATCGTTCTACCACTCCTAGACCGGCAAGGGAACTTGCTGTTCCAACAGGACAATGCACGTCCGCATGTATCCCGTGCCACCCAACGTGCTCTAGAAGGTATAAGTCAACTACCCTGGCCAGCAAGATCTCCGGATCTGTCCCCCATTGAGCATGTTTGGGACTGGATGAAGCGTCGTCTCACGCGGTCTGCACGTCCAGCACGAACGCTGGTCCAACTGAGGCGCCAGGTGGAAATGGCATGGCAAGCCGTTCCACAGGACTACATCCAGCATCTCTACGATCGTCTCCATGGGAGAATAGCAGCCTGCATTGCTGTGAAAGGTGGATATACACTGTACTAGTGCCTACATTGTGCATGCTCTGTTGCCTGTGTCTATGTGCCTGTGGTTCTGTCAGTGTGATTATGTGATGTATCTGACCCCAGGAATGTGTCAATAAAGTTTCCCCTTCCTGGGACAATGAATTCACGGTGTTCTTATTTCAATTTCCAGGAGTGTATTAGTGAGGCGTTAGATAACATGATTTCAAAATGGAACATTGAAACAAAGCTGTAAGCATCACAACTAACGACGCCAGTAACATGACGGCAGCCGTACAACTTATTCACAGCGGCAACATGTGCCTTGTTTAGCACACACCATCAATTTAGTTGTGAAAAGTTCTTTGAACAGCAACAGTGAACTCTGCATAATGCGCGAAAAGGCCAGAAAAATTGTTAGCTATTTGAAACAAGTTGCAATGCTAAAGAAAAACTCCTTGAGATCCAGGATCTAATGAAAAAACCTGTTCATAAATTGATTCATGAAACCGAAACTCGATGGAACAGTACGTTTTATATGGTACAACGTCTAGTGGAGGAAAAGGAATGCATTGCAGCCGGTTTATCAACTTTGTATTCAGGTGTACAGAACCTCACAGATGACGAGTGGCGAATTTGAGGGAATGTTTGAGTGTACTGGAGCCATTTGAAGTGGTAACAAGTGATATCTCAACTGAAAACTACACTTCTCTTTCGAAAGCTATTCCAGCAATCAGACAGCTAATCCTAACCGTATGCACTCGGAAGTGGGCTACAACGACAGCGCAAGAGCTACAGCAACATCTGCACAACTCACTAATAGCCCAGCTAGGATTAATAGAAACAAAGTACATGCCGTTGCCACAGTTCTCGACCCAACATTCAAAACGTTACCATTTACGAATCACATTCATTCAAAACATGCCGTTGCAAGTCCAATTGCAGAGTGCACAAACGTGGTAGAGCCCGTACGATCTATTCATTCGGTTGCTAACGACACTAGCCACGAGTACCATTTCGTACCAAACACCAGTATTTGCTTATGGGCTTCTTTCGATGAAGAGGTTTCCAACAAAAATCTAATGTAAAGCGGTTGTGATAGCATAGACCTGGAAGTACAACGATATTTGTAAGAACCGTACCTACAACGCAATGATAATCCTTAACACTACTGAAAAAAAAAAGAAAACAGTTACCCAGGATGAGATTTTCACTCTGCAGCGGAGTGTGCGCTGATATGAAACTTCCTGGCAGATTAAAACTGTGTGCCCGACCGAGACTCGAACTCGGGACAGTTGCCTTTCGCGAGCAAGTGCTCAACCAACTGAGCTACCGAAGCACGACTCACGCCTCGTACTCACAGCTTTACTTCTGCCAGTATCGCAGGAGAGTTTCTGTAAAGTTTGGAACGTAGGAGACGGATACTGGCAGAAGTAAAGCTGTGAGTACCAGGCGTGAGTCGTGCTTCGGTAGCTCAAATGGTGACCGGCACGGTAGCTCAGCGTGTTCGGTCAGAGAGCTAGGCGCCCTCTGTAATAAAAAAACTGAGTTAATAGATCATCAACGAACTTAACCTGATGTCGTACGACGTCCGCCCCGAACAGACGCAACGAACAAAAGCGAACAAAATGGGATTAAAAAAAAAATGGTAGAGCACTTGCCCGCGAAAGGCAAAGGTCCCGAGTTCGAGTCTCGGTCGGGCATACAGTTTTAATCTGCCAGGAAGTTTCAGTTACCCAGGTCTAACTGTCGTGGCAAAAAAATGTCTTGCAATACCTGCAAATTCTGTTCCCAGTGAAAGAATATTTTCGAAAACAGGACTACTTATAAATAAATAAAGAAGCAGACTTAAAGGCCAATTGGTTAATGAAATCATATTTCTAAACAAAAATCGACTGCGGTGTAGCAGTGGGATGTAAAAATGCCTCCCGCTGAACAACTTTTGTTTCCTTTTTTCTTCGGTAAGTAAACGCACGTACGCAGTTTCTGTAAATAAAAAATATGCTATAGCACTTATATTTCACGTTTAAGCATGCATGCATACATGCAGAATGTACAAGGTAATTTATTTTGTAAGAATAAAGCTTCTGTTTTATGCGAATTCTGTGCTTTGTTTTAAACAACAATTCTATGATTTTTGTCTTATGAGACATATACTACTGCTTCAGTACACGTTAATAACGGTAGTACAGTTGATATCAATCATAGAATTTCAAAGTTTTCCGAGCACGATCGTACGACGAGTACGACCGCAGCGGCTCAGCGCTTCGTGTACTGAAGGTTTGCGCAATTTCTCAGAGAGCGCAGCACTGTCAACTTCTCGAGCGTACCCGAGAAATTCTCGAGAAATTGCCTTCGCGTCGCGCGTTTCTCGAGCGCGATCATAGCCCATCCCTGCTTGCAGCCGGCGAACGGTCTACCCGACGGGAGGCCGTAGTCACACGACATTTACATTACCCCTGGTGGTGTAGTGCTAAGCTTGTAAGTCAGTGGTTCCCAATCCCAATCCTTCTTAGACCAATACCCCTGAGTGCAATCAGACATTAGCTAGTACGCACTGCCCCCCCCCCCCCCTTTCCAACTACTCAACATTATCACCAATTTAAGCACCTAACTAAAGTGTAGAATGAAAGACTTTTCTTGGAACACTTTTATTTTTAAAATGACGAAAGATGTACGATATTTAGTTAACGTGTGTGTGTATGTGGGAGGCATGGGACGGAGGGGGGGGGGGGGGGGGTTAGAATGAATGGCGAAGGAATTCTTGGTGCATCGCAAGTGCTACCCACATCTCCTTCTGAGATAAGAAAGCCAACTGTCCACAGTGAGGGTAGAAACTTGTTTACAAAACAAACGACCTCTGCAATTACACCGCTACGTTACGGCACTTGCTTCGCCTGGTCACTGCAACCCCATTTAAAATCAACCAATTTAAATATGTGTACTGTTCTTACTGTTCATAAATAGCTTGATTGCTGCATTCATTACTTCTGAACTGGCAGAATTGAAGACTTGAGGCCGTTAATGCTTTGTGTCTGACCACAGCCGGTAACAGTGATAATAATAATAATAATACTGTGTTCAGCACTATAGTAGCCCATACGTAGCTACTGCTATGTCGTGCTGTCAATTAATTCATTTATCCGTTTCGAAGCGAGTAATGAAGCAACTGCTGGACTGTTGAAGATTCTATCTACAACATGTACAAGACATTTTCTTGAGATATATAGCATTTGTTACGTATATGTCTCATTTTTACCATCAGCGATGTATGGGACAAAGCACAACATATGTTTGTATCGCGTCGACTATGTGAGAAACCTGCAAAAGTCCACCGCATTAATGCTATTAATTGAGAAAAAGTAATTATTGATAACTTATATGATCAATATTAGTGTCTTACAAAAATGTAATAACAGTAACGGTCTTTTACTAATAATTTACTTTCGTGACTGAAACATAAAGGAATCGTTTTGTTTTTACCTCTTACATCTACATCTACATCTACATGACTACTCTGCAATTCACATTTAAGTGCTTGGCACAGGGTTCATCGAACCACAATCATACTATCTCTCTACTATTACACTCCCGAACAGCGAGCGGGAAAAACGAACACCTAAACCTTTCTGTTCGAGCTCTGATTTCTCTTATTTTATTTTGATGATCATTCCTACCTATGTAGGTTGGGCTCAACAAAATATTTTCGCATTCGGAAGAGAAAGTTGGTGACTGAAAATTCGTAAAAAGGTCTCGCCGCGACGAAAAACGTCTATGCTGTAATGACTTCCATCCCAATTCACGTATCATATCTGCCACACTCTCTCCCCTATAACGTGATAATACAAAACGAGCTGCCCTTTTTTGCACCCTTTCGATGTCCTCCGTCAATCCCACCTGGTAAGGATCCCCCACCGCGCAGCAATATTCTAACAGAGGACGAACGAGTGTAGTGTAAGCTGTCTCTTTAGTGGACTTGTTGCATCTTCTAAGTGTCCTGCCAATGAAACGCAACCTTTGGCTCGCCTTCCCGACAATATTATCTATGTGGTCCTTCCAACTGAAGTTGTTCGTAATTTTAACACCCACGTACTTAGTTGAATTGACAGCCTTGAGAATTGTACTATTTATCGAGTAATCGAATTCCAACGGATTTCTTTTGGAACTCATGTGGATCATCTCACACTTTTCGTTATTTAGCGTCAACTGCCACCTGACACACCATACAGCAATATTTTCTAAATCGCTTTGCAACTGATACTGGTCTTCGGATGACCTTACTAGACGGTAAATTACAGCATCATCTGCGAACAGTCTAAGAGAACTGCTCAGATTGTCACTCAGGTCATTTACACTCCTGGAAATTGAAATAAGAACACCGTGAATTCATTGTCCCAGGAAGGGGAAACTTTATCGACACATTCCTGGAGTCAGATACATCACATGATCACACTGACAGAACCACAGGCACATAGACACAGGCAACAGAGCATGCACAATGTCGGCACTAGTACAGTGTATATCCACCTTTCGCAGCAATGCAGGCTGCTATTCTCCCATCGAGACGATCGTAGAGATGCTGGATGTAGTCCTGTGGAACGGCTTGCCATGCCATTTCCACCTGGCACCTCAGTTGGATCAGCGTTTGTGCTGGACGTGTAGACCGCGTGAGACGACGCTTCATCCAGTCCCAAATGCTGGCCAGGGTAGTTGACTTACACCTTCTAGAGCACGTTGGGTGGCACGGGATACATGCGGACGTGCATTGTCCTGTTGGAACAGCAAGTTCCCTTGCCGGTCTAGGAATGGTAGAACGATGGGTTCGATGACGGTTTGGATGTACCGTGCACTATTCAGTGTCCCCTCGACGATCACCAGAGGTGTACGGCCAGTGTAGGAGATCGCTCCCCACACCATGATGCCGGATGTTGGCCCTGTGTGCCTCGGTCGTATGCAGTCCTGATTGTGGCGCTCACCTGCACGGCGCCGAACACGCATACGACCATCATTGGCACCAAGGCAGAAGCGACTCTCATCGCTGAAGACGACACGTCTCCATTCGTCCCTCCATTCACGCCTGTCGCGACACCACTGGAGGCGGGGTGCACGATGTTGGGGCGTGAGCGGAAGACGGCCTAACGGTGTGCGGGACCGTAGCCCAGCTTCTTAGAGACGGTTGCGAATGGTCCTCGCCGATACCCCAGGAGCAACAGTGTCCCTAATTTGCTGGGAAGTGGCGGTGCGGTCCCCTACGGCACTGCGTAGGATCCTACGGTCTTGGCGTGCATCCGTGCGTCGCTGCGGTCCGGTCCCAGGTCGACGGGCACGTGCACCTTCCGCCGACCACTGGCGACAACATCGATGTACTGTGGAGACCTCACGTCCCACGTGTTGAGCAAATCGGCGGTACGTCCACCCGGCCTCCCGCATGCCCACTATACGCCCTCGCTCAAAGTCCGTCAACTGCACATACGGTTCACGTCCACGCTGTCGCGGCATGCTACAAGTGTTAAAGACTGCGATGGAGCTCCGTATGCCACGGCAAACTGGCTGACACTGACGGCGGCGGTGCACAAATGCTGCGCAGCTAGCGCCATTCGACGGCCAACACCGCGGTTCCTGGTGTGTCCGCTGTGCCGTGCGTGTGATCATTGCTTGTACAGCCCTCTCGCAGTGTCCGGAGCAAGTGTGGTGGGTCTGACACACCGGTGTCAATGTGTTCTTTTTTCCATTTCCAGGAGTGTATATAGATCAGGAACAGTAGAGGTCCCAGGACGCTTCCCTTAGAAAATTTCATATTACCCCTCAAGCGGTAATTACCCCCAGGTTGTGAACGACTAATCTAAGTCAATGCGGTCAAAAGATACGGCCATTCATGTCACATATTTTGATACTCGCAAATTAACTCATTAAAACCTATAGGATACTTCCTCTTGAGGTAGAATCATTAAATTTAGCGAATTATAATTAATTAATTGTATGACAGGGAAAAAATATTTCGCTCATAATTTGTTATCCAACTTCACACTTGAAATTAAAACTTTATCGAAGGTCTTGGAATCCCTGGGACTTGTATCTGGACAACGTCAGTGTAGATAACTGGGAAAAGCCGTCGAGATCGTCGGTCCCGGAATGGATGAACTGTCTATGTATACACAATTAAGTTTGTACGGAGCCCTGTGTGCGCGAGTCAGATCCGCATCTGGCCAATTTTTCATTGAAGACCTCGATTTCAGACCAATGTCAGACAATTTTAGGGTCTCAAAAGCAACTAAGGTATGCATTCTCCCAGTTGCAATACCAATAAACTGTCATTAGTATACTTTGAGATAGTGTATAACTTACAATTGATACTGCAACTGGAAAAATGCGCCGGCCGTTGTGGCGGAGCGGCTGTAGGCGCTTCAGTCCAGAACAGCGCGACTGCTACGGTCGCAGGTCCGAATCCTGCCTCGGGCATGGATGTGTGTGGTGTGCTTAGGTTAGTTAGGTTTAAGTAGTTCTAAGTTATAGGGGACTGATGATCTCAGATGTTAAATCCCATATTGCTTTTCAGATCCGAAGGTGGTCTGATGGACCGACATCAGAGTTCTCAACAAATAATGGCGATTCAGCTGTGTATTTTGTGATGGAATTCTTAATCTTTGTAAAAGCTGTTCAACATCACCAACACAAAATATTTCCATATATACCGTATTAGCCGTATAGGATATTTAATACGTTGTCAGCTGGTACAAAAGTGACATGTCTTTTGGCAGTATACACAAAACGCGATGTCTTGACCGACAAATTCATCACCGTCCAGCCCAAACCGCCAACGACAGACACTTGAAATTTGCACAGGGTGTTGATCTTATACTGTAGGAGTCGTTCAAGAAGAGATTTTTCGGAATTCAGTGGATGAAAGAGTTTTTGAAAATGCTATTACGGTAGTTTTATAGCTAGATCTACAGAAACTGGTATTTGGTTTCTTAGTCAGAAGTAAAGAAAGACGAGTTTCAGGATTTTTAGAAATTTAAAACAGTGGGCAATTTTTTTTAAAAAATAAACCACTATTAAGGAACTATCAACGTACCTTTAAAGCTTACGTCTGTCACAATTGGTATCTGACTTACCGGTTAGAAATTAAAAAAAAATAAGTGTTTCGATGTTCAGGGAAATACAACCCCTAATTGGGAGAAATTGGGAATGGAATTTTTTATGAATTATTTCCTTATGAAAGACGTTTTAAGGCTAAATCTATGAACATTTTAATTTAGCTAGTCAGTTAGAAATAAGAAACCACATGTTTCACTAAGTTTGGAAGTTTAGCCACTAGAGAGGAGAAGTAGGGTGTGATAGTTTTATGGGAATACTTCAGCATGCAAATATTTTTGAAGCATTAACTAGGAAAATCTGTTTTTCGCTTCTCTGCTAGAAATAGAAAAACACACATATTACTGTTTCTCGAAACTCGGGCCCTAATGAGGTGAAATCTGTACCACAATGTTTCATGAAAACATTTGATTGTGAAAGCATTTTTAAAACGAACTGGATGTTAATTGGTATTTTGTTAAAAAAAAGCCGTGTTTCACTATTTTTGGAAATTCAGCCCTTAAGGGGATGAAATAGGGGTGAAAATTTTTAAGAAAATATTTCGTTATATTAAAGAAAATGAAAACTAAATGTAAAAGTTAGTATACCTCTTGTCGGTTAGATGTAAAGAACTACCTTAGGGGATGCATGTTTCTATAGCAATATCATAAGAAAGCAAAAGTCATAATTAATAAAAGCCTTGGGCTCCAGCTACAAGAATCGCTTTTTGCTCAGAATTAAATTCGGAAATAACCATGATTCTACGGCCTTAATTAGCTTAAAAAGTTTAGACGATGTTGCAATTTTTGAACAACATAAACATTCGATTAAAGAACCAAAAAAATAATGTGGAGACTGTACAGTCTACGTGAGCGAAGCAGAAAGCGCTATGCCAGTTGCATTACAAAACACAAAACTGTATCACCACATTTTTTATTGACAACATTGATTTCGGTCAAACATCATACACTATTCGGGTATCAAGGGCAGCTCAGTTATGCATTCTCCCGGTCGCAGTACCAATAGAATGTCAAACGTATAGATTGAGACAGTCTCTATGTTACATTTGGTATTGCAACTGAAAGAATGCATAGCTGAGTTGCTTTTGCGGCCCGAAGATGGTCTGATGTTGGATCCAATTTGAGGTTTTCAGTAAAAAATTGTGGTGCAGCTGCGTTTTTTATAATTCAGTTTATAACCTCCCTAAAAGCTGTTCAACACCGCCTACAGAAAATATTTCTGTCTGTATTGTGTTAGCCATATGGGATATTTAAACTGTTGTCAGGTAGCAAAAAACTTGCGTGTGTTTTTGATAGTATGGGCAATTATTTACCCATACATGCTATAAGAATGTGTGTGCGTGTGTATGGGTTTTCCGTACGTCCTCCTCAACCTATGGATCGATTTCAACCAAACTAGGTATACATATACCTATATACCTCACTGCCAGGCGTCAATTGTCGTGGGGGTAAGAACCACATACTTATCAAAGGGATGGGGGCAGGTGTGAAAAACAAGCGTAGTCCGCGACTCATGTGTTCCCAGAATTCATTCATCTTGTATTTGAGAATGACAGCGACTAACAACAAACTTTACACATAATTTCAAAAATTTCAAATCCTTACGAAATCTTTTTCTCTCTGAGAACTCCTGCTAAGTAATGAAACGAAAAATATTAGTACTTTTTCGCTGCTCCCGCCGTAAATGTACTGCGTGAGGCACGAGGTATTACTTCTTTACTACTAATTGCATTCGCGAGACATTTTACAAACAGTATGCACACATTTCAGTGAACAAAAGTGCGAAATTACATCATTGTGCGACAGACGCTTGAAAAACTGCCGCATCATGCATGATGTGTGAATTTCTTACTTCTTTGCGACGAACTCCGTTCGCTATAAATTTCTGAGACAGCATCCACACGTGCCGCTGAAAGTACCTACAGCATTACACAGTTCCGGAGATGTGAAGTCGTAAACAGTGAGATGCGTGAAAAACCGTCACATCGCACTTGGCTTTTAAATTTATTACTTCGTTGATACTACCTCCATTGGGAACACATTTTGCAGACAGTATCAACATGTGCCGCAGAATGTAGCTACATAATTATCTCATTCTACTACACACAGTTCAGGAGATGTGACGTCACAAACACAAAGCACAAGGCGAGATGCCTTCGCGACACGGGCGCGGACGTACAGCTATGAACAATTACCTGGGCTACGACGTCTTTCTTCGCTAATTGCTTATAAAATGGATCAGAGAATATGTAGTAAATTTTACCGTAAGAACTCAATAAAGTACAGCTAACTTTTAGAGCCGTTAAAAACTCCTTTTGAAGAACATGTCACAGGTAGAACTAGGGATTACAAGTGGTATAAGCGTTTCAAAGCAGGGCTTGAGGATGTTGAAGATGGCAAGCGACCTGCATGCCGCGGCACATCATCAGCCGATGAAATCTTCCAAAATGTGAAGGAAATCATAATGCACGGCCGTTTGAAAACAGTGGGAGAAGTCCCTTAAACGGGCTACGTTTTATAAACATAGATGAGATTAAAATCGCGTCGTTGAAAATTCCAAAAAATCGAGTTCAAGAGGTTTTCGGAGATTGGAAAAGGGGTTGGCATAGGTGTGAAATATCTATTGAAGACTATTTTGAAAGGGATAACGTTCATGTAGAGAAATAAATAAATTTCTTCCCTAAGAAAAACAGGAACTCTCGATTTTCCTTAACACATGCCGTACGTTATACAATACTGTAACTTTATGTAGGTAATTCGTTGAGCTGATACTGCTACACTATGTGATCAAAAGTATCCGGACACCCCCAAAACATGCGTTTTTCATATTGGGTGCATTGTGCTGCCACCTTCGGCCAGGTACTCCGTATCGGTGACCTCAGTAGTCATTAGTCATCGTGGGAGAGCAGAATGGGGCGCTCTGCGGAACTCACGGACTTCGAACGTGGTCAGGAGATTGAGTGTCACTTGTGCGTACGTCTGTATGCGAGATTTCCACACTCCTAAACATCACTAGGCCCACTGTTTCCGATGTGATAGTGAAGTGGAAACGTGAAGGGACACGTACAGCACAAAAGCGTGCAGGCCGACCTCGTCTGCTGACTGACAGAGACCGCCAAGGGAGGGTCGTAATGTGTAGTAGGCAGACATCTATCCAGACTATTACACAGTATTTCCAAACTGCATCGGGATCCACTGCAAGTAATGTGACCGTTAGGCCGGAGGTGACAAAACTTGGATTCCATGCTCGAGCGGCTGTTCAGAAGCCACACCTCACGCTGGTAAATGACAAACGACACATCGCTTGGTGTAAGGAGCATAAACGTTGAACGACTAAATAGTGCAAGAACGTTGTGTGCAGTGACGAATCATAGTACACAATGCGGCAATCCGATGTCAACGTGTGGGTGTGGCGAAAGCCCGATGAACGTTATCTGCCAGCGTGTGTAGTGCCAACAGTAAAACCGGAGGCGGTGGTGTTACGGCGTAGTCATGGAGGGGCTTGCACCCCTTGTTGTTCTGCATGGCACTATGACAGCACAGGCCTACATTGGTGTTTTAAGCAACTTCTAGCTTCCCACTGTTGAAGAGCTATTCGAGGATGGCGACTGCATTTTTCAGCACGATCGAGCAACTGTTCGTAATGCATGGCCTGTGGTGGAGTGGCTGCACGACAATAACAGAACAGACTGACCTGCAGAGAGTGCTACAGAACACCTTTGAAATGTTTTGGAACGCCCGGCCTCACCTCTCCTCGGTGCAGCAATCCGTGAAGAATGGGGGTTGCCATCCACCAAGAAACCTTCCAGTACATGGCTGAACGTATGCCTGCGAGTGGAAGCTATCATTACGGCTAAGGGTGGGCCAACACCATATTGAATTACAGCATTGCCGATGGAGGCTGCCACGAACTTGTAAGTTATTTTCAGCCAAGTGTCCGGATGTTTTTGATCACATAGTGTATGAATGCTAGTAGTCAAAGGCGCTCAGATGGGGCAGCAACGAAAGTTATGTGAAAGCATATTTTTCAATATTATAGGTGTACACTGCCTGACAAAGAAAGTGAAGTACTTGGAAGTCACGATGGGATGTCGGTGTAACTTCGTATACGTTGTGCAACTTCGTATACGTAAACACCGTCGGCGCGTATGTACGAGTTCTGTCCAAAAAATTCCGGAACTTTGTACGCAAAATTTTTCTAAGCTTACCTTTTACTTATTGTGCATCGTCTTCGAAATTTTCTCCTCCACAACTGATAGAGCGCTCGCAATTCCGTTTCCACTTCCGGGAGAAGTCTTACTACGCCTCTCACTCGATTCACTCTCACGCTTTCAATTCAACTAAGTACCTGGGTGTTAAAATTACGAACAACTTCAGTTGGAAAGACCACATAGATAATACTGTGGGGAAGGCGACCAAAGGTTGCGTTTCATTGGCAGGACACTTAGAAGATGCAACAAGTCCACAGCTTACACTACACTCGTTCCTCCTCTGTTAGAATATTGCTGCGCGGTGTGGGGTCCTTACCAGGTGGGATTGACGGAGGACTTTGAAAGGGTGCAATAAAGGGCAGTTGGTTTTGTATTATCACGTAATACGGGAGAGAGTGTGGCGGATATGATACGCGAGTTGGGATGGAAATCATTAAAGCAAAGATGTTTTTCGTCGCGGCGAGATGTATTTACGAAATTTCAGTCACCAACTTTCTCTTCCGAATGCGAAAATATTTTGTTGAACCCAACCTACATAGGTAGGAATGATCATCAAAATAAAATGAGAAAACAGAAAGGTTTAGGTGTTCGTTTTTTCCGTGCGCTGTTCGGGAGTGGAATGGTAGAGAGAGAGTATGATTGTGGTTCGTTGAACCCTCTGCCAAGCACTTGAATGTGAATTGCAGAGTAGTCACGCAGATGTAGATGACGCGTACCACCATCTGCGAATTTTCTTTTATCTCGTCTATCACTGCAAATCAGCGTCCTTTCAACGGGGTTTTCAACTTTGGAAATAAAAAAAAAAGTCCACAGGAGCCAGGTCTTGAAAGTACAGAGGTTGAGGCAGAACAGAGATTTTGTTCTTTGTGCAATAGCGACGCACCAGCTGGGACGAATGTGCGGGTGCGCTATCGTGATGCAAGAGCCATAAATTGTCTCGCCACATTTCATGCCGGTTTCTTCTCACATCCTCTCGCAGGTGTCGCAACATGTCTCGACACTACGATCGATTATTTGTCCTTGTGGCACGAATTCGTGGTAAACTATTCCTTCAAAATCAAAGAACACTTGGGCAGAACACTACACACCTTATAACACTACAACAGCATTTACGTAGCTTATGTAATCAAATACGAAATTTGGTTTATTACATACTATGTTCCAACAGAACAAATAGTCCTGTCACGGAAGCCACGTATAACACTACCGTCTGTCTGCTACTGCTATACCATAACCTTAAAGTTGGAAGCAGGTCGTGAAATAAAACTCTCTTGTTAAAGCAGTTATGGTATAAAGCAACAGAGCAGTGTTACCCTCTGAGAGGAATTTTGTTATGTTGACCGTGTTGTACCTAACGGAGGTGGGTTATCGGAAATGAAAGTCAGAATTACGTAAATATTTGAACAGTAACAAACAAAATTTTGCCTATCTGCACTGTTCAACGGATAAAGAAAACGGTCGCCAGCCTAACTAGGCAAGAGAATGATTAACATTCTCGTTCAAGAAAATAGTTATTATAACTTTAATGGATAAACACAACCGATACTTTGTAACACGCGAGTGCAGTGAACTCTTGACACATACATATGTTTACGGTAAGATTGAAACTAAAAGTTAGAGCAGCACAAACTATTTGCAAAATTATAACAGATACCGAAACACACTATTACTTTCAGGGCTTACACAAACTGAATGGTATTTATAACGTTATTATTACTATTCACTGCAGAATCATTAAGTGGATATAGGTTAAGTTTCTCTCAGTTAAATACTTTACTATTTAAAATGAAAGTTAATTGGAATCCACTAACAGGTTGCTTCTCACTGTCATTTGAATAAAGAAATAATGTTTTTTATAATTAGTGGTTTTCCCATTACTTGTTACCTAGCATTAACACAATAGACAAACTGTGGATCCTGTTATATTATTAATATGCACTTCCAATACACAAGAAAGACAAACACTTGGCAAACATGAGTATATAACGTTTCACACTGCAGTTTTCCACTTTTACTACATTCAGAGACAAAATTAACATGTATGTAAGATACTGACTCACCTTCTGCGGTTACAACAGGCAGTAATGTGATTATTTACCAAGCAAAACTTTATAAGCCTCAGTCTTAAGAACTCTTAATTTGAAGTTGGCAACAATACATGAATAAGCAGTTTTACTAGGAAAATTATTTTCAGCAAGCATCATTAACTTTAACTCACTCTCTTGCCACGTTAACTTTGTTCAAGAGGCATTAATTAGCAAAAACACTGGTTTTTAATGTTATTTCAGTAGGGAGACTCGGTAATCACTTTAGTTCAAACGGAGACGAACCTGGGAGGTGTTATGATAAGGAGAAAAATCAAGGTAGGTACATAAATTCAGTTATAAATTACCTTATATTTGAGCACACTAACACATCCATTGAGCTGATCCTTCACTGTACATTACTATAGTGTTCCATTACAGTGATTGCGCAATGTGGTGGCGATTGCATGTTGGTAGGTGGAATTGCAGGTAGAATTGCTGGACTCTGTCATTTCTTGGTGGCGATGGTGGATGCCAATTCCTCAATCGTTCCAGCTATTTATCCATCCATCCGAGGCACTAGAAAGTAACAGAAAGAGCCTCTCTCGGAACCAGCACAATATGCAACATTTACATGGCAGTGCACAGTTTGGTAGCTCGTCCCGACTCGTAGCTCGTCCCCTACTGACTCTCAGTTCCACCTTTCCTACTTAGCCAACCACAATTTGCGCGCGCTACCCAGTTCCATTCCCGAGGGGAACCACAACAACTTTTACATACAGAATAATTAAGAACCCTAAGTGAGGATCAGTAGTTTACATAACAGTAACCAAATACATGAAATAAAACAGAACATTTGCACATATTGACATTTCTACAAAAAATTATTCATTCAGAAATTACATTTATATATAGTAAGTTTTGTTCTCTCCAAATGGGACACAGAATTTAAATGACAGATACACTACTTTGCATAGAATCAAATCATGACATCAAAGTTTTAACAAGGAAAGGAGTATACAATTTTATGTTATCGATTCAAACACATTTACAGATACTCAGTGTTATAACATTAAACGAAAGCAAAAAAGTAAAATAAATCCTTACAGCATTCGAGAAGGTGCTACAACCTCACCTGACGAGCTTTTTTTTAATCTTGGAGAACGTTTCCTGACCCATTGTGAATACTGAACCTTGGTGTCAACATCATAAACGTTGACCCACGTCTCAACATCAGTTAAGGAACATTTCTTTCTCATCTGCGCGATTCAGTTGCTCTTCACGCATTGCGAATACGAGGTCTTCCTGGACCTGACTCATCAACTGTGGGACGAACTATGCGGCAACGCGATTCATTCCAAGAGGCTGCGTCAGGATATCGTGACACGATCCAGCTGAAATGTTACATTTTCTACCATCTCTCGGACAGCCAGTCTCCGATTGGCACTCACAATTCCTGACATGGGCGTCGTCGGTAGTCGTCCAAGGTCATCCTGAACGAAGGTCGTCTTTAAATTCCGCCGGCCACTTTTAAATCGTTTGTGTCGTTCGTAACACCGAGTACGGCTTGAACCCTCATCACGGTAGGCTTCCTGCATCATATGGTGTCTCTGTAAGGGTTTTCTTGGGTTTCACACAAAATTTAATCCAACGCATGCCGGCTGATGTGCCCGAGAGGTTCTAGGCGCTTCAGTCCGGAACCGCGCTGCTGCTACGGCCGCAGGTTCGAATCCTGCCTTGGGAATGTATGTGTGCGATGTCCTTAGGTTAGTTAGGTTTAAGTAGTTCAAGTCTAGGGGACTGATGACCTCAGACGGTAAGTTCCATAGTGCTTAGAGCCATTTGAGGAGACGCATTGCTCCTCTAACTCTGCCATCTCGAAATTTGCAGACTGCGCGACACAACATTCTACTCAATACAGCGCTGAACAATAACTAACAGACATACAACAATGAAAGTTCTAGCAGTTACACATTAAACACGGGCGTGTGCAGGGATCCGACCGCATTTCGCTGCAACGCACCATTGCTGCGAAATTACGAATGTTCCGGAATTTTTTTGAACAGGCCGCGTATAGGGGAACTCAGACAGCGCCAGATATTTACTGATGACTTTCAAGATGCCGCAAACTGGTGTGAGGCTTCGATGTCAGCAGCGTCGTCAGAGTTTAGCAGCAGCCCGTATGGGAAATTACGATCCCATGCCTAGACTGACCCTAACAACACACACGGCTGGTTTTGGAGCGTGTGATGACCTCACCCCATAGGAAAAATAATTATCAAAATCTGAACTGTGAAGGTACCCAAAATTCTAGCTGGAAAACCAAACTTGTACTTCTCAATTGGTCACAATCACAGTTCATTTATGAACTGAAAAACCGAATGTTTACGAGAAACTGCTCTGAAAATAACCCGAGTCAACAAAATTGTGTATAGGCCTACTCTCTGAAACTTCAAAAAGGTCACAGATAATATCTGATAGAATTTAGAGGAGGTGACAAAATTACGTGAATCACATACAATACTGTTAATAATTGCATGAACACTGGGGGGATTCACCATACATCCACCCACTTCTGTGTATAACCAGCATTTCACAATACTACGACTCGTAGCAATACAAAATCAAAGCGTGTAATACTGTGTAAACATTCCCCACGTGTTTTTACAACTTATGTGATTCGCGCTCATGACAGAAAATGCACCAATGGTGAAATAGTAGCTTTTATGTCATTGGTCGGATTTCAGGCAATTATGACGGTCACCGTAATTTACGCGCGCATCCGTATTTCGCGTCAAAATACTCTTATTAGTCACTATCACATTGCTGTACTCATAACGATACACAAAATATCCTAAAATAACGCGGCTGCAGTAATTTTGACATGCAAGGAGAAAGAGTTCTGGTGTTTCAACATTGACTACCGTGCAACTATTAGTTCATTAATGGTACTTTTATTTTCGATAGCAGAAAGCAAACAAACAAGCAGAGAATTGATTTCAATAGAGTCCATAATTCTAATACTTTTAATATAGAAAGAAAGTTTTTAGATCAGGGGATAACGTTCGGCGAAATATCTTAACTTTTCGCTGCACACGAAGCGTTGCGCTGGGTAGCACGTCGTTGGCGGGTTACTAAGTTGTGAGCAGGACACAGGCAGTTCCGCTTGTTAATCTTCTCCGGCGAAACGCAGACTAAGTTTCTGCACAGCTGTATCAGTAACCCAGTGTCGACTAACACACCACGAGACGCTGGTATGCGACCGTTGTTGACATGTCCCCCCTTTCAAAGCACATTACGTAGACAGCGTTCGTTTACATACTTCGTGCACTGCCCGTGACGCTTTCGTCCATAATTACACAGTTCGTCACATTCATAGAGGCGTAGCCACAAATAGACAGTTCATAGAATTCTTTTTTTACGTGATTCACACTGTAAACAATGCCCACTCTGTTCTCGCAGTCGAAACTTCTGCAACGTCACTGAAATTCATATATACTGCACAGTTATTTGTCTCCATTCCCAAGCCTGGGTTCCTGGGTTCCTGGGTTCTTTTCCCGGTGGTGCAGGGATTTTCTCTGCGTCGTGATGGCTGGGTGTTGTGTGATGTTCTTAGGTTAGTTACGTTTAAGTAGTTCTAGGGGACTGATGACTTAAGATGTTAAGTCTCATAGTGCTCAGAGCCATTTGAACCATTTTTGAAAGTCTCCACTTTCGAAGCTTGATGGAACATGAATGATAATTGCTCCACCACCCGAGAATTAATGCCAGCAAAGCACTATTCGTCTCGGTCACAACAAAGTCTCGTTTCCTGCACTTCCACAGTCCAGCTTATTTGCCCCTGAACTGAGCTGGCAGTGGCAGTGGTAAAACGAATTGACATTCTCATAGTTCGGTATCACTGTCCACACAATTTCGGGTGATTTTCATAAAAACATAGTATCATTTTCCTACCTCCTATTCACTTTTTTTCTCTAGGGTCGATAATAATTTGCGAGACGAGAGCGAAAGATAACTGAAAAATCTTCGGCGGTGCAAATGCGGTGTAGCGTAGGTGGTTTTTTTAGGCCAATTTGGGGTAGTTTCCCGACCTCACATACCACAACTATCCATTAGCAAATTGTTCATCTCGACTTCCTCTACATCACTGTGGTCGTTCTAACCAGTTTGCATCTTGTACAAGAAGTGTCTCCAGCCGGCCACTGTGGCCAAGTGGTTCTAGGCGCTTCAGTCCGAAACCACGCGGGTGATACGGTCGCAGGTTCGAATCCTGCCTCGGGCATGGATGTGTGTGTGATGTCCTTAGGTTAGTTAGGTTTACGTAGTTCTAAGTATAGGGGACTGATAACCTGAGATGTCAGTCCCTTAGTGCTCAGAACCATTTTAACCATTTTTGAAACTCATCATCCGGTAAAGTGACACGTCGGAAGAAAAAAATGTCGGGTGCGGCTTTTCTTCCATACACCCCCAGAATGGCAGACAGAATCGGCGTATACAGAGCAAACACAGCGTAAATCCTATTTACAAACTGATCAAGAAACAGGCAGAACAAGAGAGGTACAATGTTGATCGAGATATTATTGTCGTGCCACAGAGGTCACTTTCTGGGCGCTGTTTATATTCCTCGCGCACTGCGGCTGGGTACTTATTTCTTTAACGGTGGGAAGCCACGGAAGTATAAGCCAGTAGCCCCCATATCTATTGAAGCTACTTTCATTCTTGAAAATCGGGCTTCCCTTCTACAAATGTTTGTCTCCTTGGCCAGCATACGTACGTTATTGAAATCAGTGTGCCTCGGCCGCAGTTCTCGCAGTGTTCCGCTGTAGCACATCACACACTCTGTTCTAATCTCGTGTGGGGTCCCTGCTCTTTAATAGGTTATCTTACTGTCTTCCCGTTTTACCTACATACTCTCTGCCATAATCGCACTTCACTTTATACAGGGTGTTTCACAATTTCTGTCACACACTTCTAGACCAGCGGTTGTAGAGGGGACGCAGAACATCATTTTTTACGCAGGAACCCGCGTCCGGAAACGTCCTCCATCGTGGGTATCGAGTGTCAAAGTTATAGGCGCCGGCGCGTGTAAATGTATGTAAATGCAGGGTGATTCAGTGCTGGTGTTACAAACTTTATGATGTTACAAACTTTCTAGGATGATGGAAAAGGCTGAATGTCTCAATCTGAGGCCCCGTACCGGAAACGGACGAGTCGGAAGTTATAAGAGAATAACGTTCTGATACCTCTGTCAGTGCAATGCATGGAGTGGTACTGTTGTTGAACTTACAGAAATGGTAGTATGGACAAAAATTAAAAAAAAAATTGTATATTAGTAATTTTCGCCTCACAATCATTAATATACGCTTAATAGTAAAAGCCTGATGGCTTAAAGTTATTGAACAATTGTAAAGTAAAAGAAATGAACCACTGCATAGCAGCGACAGAATCTATTATTCTTTATCTTTGCCGTACTTGCGCGGTGCCTGTAAATATCTATGTACATGTATCGATTAATGATATAAAAAAGAATTCTGTTGTTTCAAGACAAATGAGGCATTGGGCGCCTCGCCTTTTACTGTTTGTATTCCCTGAAAGGCGGACGCGGTCTTGGTGCGTTCCGCATCGGTATATTAATGGCTCTGAGCACTATGGGACTCAACTGCTGTGGTCATTAGTCCCCTAGAACTGAGAACTACTTAAACCTAACTAACCTAAGGACATCACACACATCCATGCCCGAGGCAGGATTCGAACCTGCGACCGTAGCAGTCGCACTGTTCCGGACTGCGCGCCTAGAACCGCGAGACCACCGCGGCCGGCTCGGTATATTATATTTTATGTGAAAATATTCAATAAATGTGCTAGTTGTTATTTTTCCAATCAGAAAACATGTAGTTTCTTGTAACTGATTACGAACAGACAGCATCAAGAGGACATTTTGACTGTTATGTATAAAGTATTTAACCACAATGGTCGTCTATTGTAATTTAATATGAAAAGGTACGTATCATTCAAAAAACGTGTGTTAAGGATAAGTGTGCTTATTTTAGTAAATTAACCTTGATGATTTCCATCTCCTCATTTACTTGAATGATAATTTTTTTGTTTTAGTTCATCACCAGAAATTACGATCACCCTGATGGACCGAATGCAGCACGAGGCAGAAGGAACATTATCGTTTTCCTATTCTTTCTGAATCAACTCTTTTTTTTAATTGGGTAGTGTTGCATTTCTTTTAAAGTCTATAAATTTCTGGTCCCTTAGTGTTGTTCCGGGTATGACTACATCGCGACTATAAAAATGCACAGAAATGATAATTTCTTCCGAACGATTTCAAATAAATCAATTTGCTGCTCTTATTCAGGTATTTAATGCTCAACGTATGTTATTATAATAATGCAATCAATCCCTGATTCTGTTGCCAAGTGGCCCACAAAATTATTCACATTTTCGACATTTTTCAAAAAAATAAAAATAAAATAACAATTCTTTTTCTTTTCGCCCCCTAACAGCAACGCTACAATGCCTAGTAAATACAGGCTCTAAAATGTATGCCTTAAGAGTTGTGAAAACTTGTTCAGTAAATGAGATGTGTTTCACAGTAGATGTACTCATGGCTCCTAAGGTATTAATTTTGGAGCTCATGTTTACCATACTTCTCTCTTGTTTTGGTCCATACTACCACCTCTGGTAGCTGCCTGCCCTACATTCTTAGCAACAACATGTACACCACTATCAGAGGCATCAGAACTGTTTTCGCTTGTAACTTTCGACTCGTTCGTTTCCGGTACAGAGACCCTTGCCTCGAATTGATATATTTTCCCCCTCCATCATCCTTGAAAGTCTGTAACATCATCACGAATGCACCCTGTATGTACATACATTTAAAGGCATCGGCGCCTGTAGCTTTGACTGTCTGTAGCGTCATTGGATGATGTTTCCGGACGTGGGTTCCTGTGTAAAACTTGGTCTACTAAGTCCCCTCTACTACCTTTAGAAATGTAGAATTTGAACCCCGCATCTCATGGCCGAGCGGTAGCGTTCTCGCTTCCCACGCCCGGGTTCCCGGGTTCGATTCCCGGCAGGGTCAGGGATTTTCTCTGCTTCGTCATGGCTGGGTGTTGTGTGATGTCCTCAGGTTAAGGCTAGGGGACTGATGACCATGTATGTTAAGTTCCATAGTGCTCAGAGCCATTTGAACCATTTTTTAGAATTTGAAACACCTTGTATACTCTCGTATTGTGGAGGTGTTCAGGCACGTCCGGTTCGCTTAGAAATAAGTCTTTCGTTTTGTTCTGACTGTAATAATACGTGGCCTGTATTTTATTTTCCGCACAGTTCTGGTGCTGCGATTACTAAGGCCCCTATGACGCTTGTCCGGCAGCCGTCTACGCAGCACCTAGAGCACGGCCTTGGTATGGAGAGCCACACGGCGCTTTTGACACCCACACGACACGGGCCGTTGCGGTCCTGAAGTCACACGGCGGCCGTGGAACAGTCGGGCACGCCTTGAGCAGTTCTCACGGCGACGGGTCTGACAGTGGGACCTTGTTAAACATGTGTCAGGCACGCCACGGCTCGGCAGTCTTCGAGGCAAACAACTGCGTACGCATCATCTCATCCGTTCTACTGACATTTTCCATTCCTGTTGTTCTTGTAGCTTCTTCTCGTAAGCCTATACATGGCTTTGGAAGCAGACATTTAACGATTAGTTTCCTTAATGGCAGATTTTTGTGGGGCAAAACTCTACAAAACTGCGAGGACACAGGGTGACCATAACATTTCCAACAGGAAAAGAGTAAGGTAAGGTGGGGCAAATCCGACCTAGTAATTTCTTGTGGCTATAAAAGGCTTATTCGAGGTCGGATCTTAACGTTATATACATTAAATTATAGGTAATATAAAGCAGCAACTGCTTGCAAAATATTTTTGTAATGCCATCAATATTTTTTGAGATATCCGTATTTTAAGAAACGTCCATTTTTGCCATTTGCAAAAAATGGTGGGGTAAATCAGACCCCCTATTTGTTTGGCTGATTTTGCACAGAAATAATTCTAAATGAACGGTTGTTTCAGGAAATAATTATAAGCAATTATGTTTATTACATAAATGAACAAAATTTACTTAAAAAATAACAATGTTTAGAGTACTAAATATACTGAAAGTTAAATGAATGTAAATTTTAAACGAAAAAAGATGATTTCATTGCACGGCGGCGCAACAGCAATATCGGAATGTTAAAATCAGGAGCGACAGCTCATAAAGACATTCCCATTTCCATTGCAGCAAGTGCTCAGAGAATATCGTTTTGACTGCGTTTTTTCGTTTTTCGTTTGTAATTTCGTACCATTTTCCTAAAAATAAACAAAATTCAATTTGTTTTCATAAATAAATAATTTCATACACATAACCGATAAAAAATGAGCGGTCGGATTTACCCCACCATTTAGCGGTCGGCCTTACCCCGCCATGCCATTTTTCATTACACACACACAGAAACACGGCCGAGGTTCGAGTCCTCCCTCGCGCATGGGTGTGTTTGTCTGTCCTTAGGATAATTTAGGTTAAGTAGTGTGTAAGCTTAGGAACTGATGACCTTAGCAGTTAAGTCCCATAAGATTTCACACACACACACACACACACACACACACACACACACACACATAGAAACAATTTACACGAAATTTCCAACGAAAACGATACATACACTGAATAGGTCACTAAATGCACTACCAAATCACTTACCATTTGTTTTTACGATCATTTTATTTTTAATAAGGTAAATGTAATGATGAAATTGGCACAAAAATGAAATTGAAACAATCGAGATCATCCTTTTTTTGTCTTTTGGGTGTCTAAATATCAAATGCTGCAAAGCTGTCAAGGTGACATTTTCCTTATTGCGGGTGCTCCATATGGTAACACTAATGCGAAATCGCTCCGCTTTGCCGTTTCTCACAAATAGTGGGCGGTCGGGTTAACTATCCGGTCGAATTTACCTCATCTTACCCGACATACCTACTGAATTGGCCAAAGAAATAATGTTTATCTATTCATTTAAAAACACATACATTTGACGTTGTCTTCTCTGATTATAGCAAATGAACACTTAAGACTGTCGTGCGCTGAAGCTTGGTCCCTCCCTATTATATTTTTCTCAGGTTTCCGCCTTTTCGAGAAGCTAGGTCTCTTTTGTCGTGGCATCCTAAAACTGCTGGCAGTTGTAATCAGAGGTAGCTTTCATTTTCACCACACTTTCCAGCATCTCTGCTGAAAGCCTACTTTTTTTCAGACGACCAATAGTTTGAGATAACACTGAACATTCTTTCACAGTCTGCATTAGTTCCTGGAATAGCAAAAATGAACTGCACGAACCTTTTAAACTCTTCATTTAAATCACAACCATCCTTCATACAACACTGTAAGACAATCTCACATTTTTTCAGAAGACACACACATTTTTTCCATGATTCCAAGTATTCTTCAGTTACTCGATTCATATCACAGTATGTATCAAAAAAATGTTTACGTCGCCATGGGATTCACTTATATTTTCGTGCAGCTCATAGCATGATTTAAATTCTTCGTATGCTATAACAGAATTTATCAGCAACTTCCTTAGTTCAAGGACGTCTGTAATAAATCGTTAAGACCATTTTTTTTAAGAACACACGCGTAGTAAAATACCCTGACAGTTTCCTGAATCTGAGTTTTGTTTAGAACACCATTCTCTGCAAATGTGTTCTGCAGTGTCATTACTGTAAGTCGAATAAATGTATTCACATGCCTGTCTTGGAACTTCTGAAGTAGATTGTTATATTACCAGGGCCAAGCCTTCCGCCGGAGTGGCCGAGCGGTTCTAGGCACTACAGTCTGGAACCGCGCGACCGCTACGGCCGAAGGTTCGAATCCTGCCTCGGGCATCGATGTTTGTGATGTCCTTACGTTATTTAGGTTTAAGTAGTTCTAAGTTCTAGGGGACTGATGACCTCATAAGTTAAGTCCCATAGTGCTCAGAGCTATTTTACCAGGGCCAGTTTCAAATCAGTATTGTTGCATCAGATGTAGTTTTCGTGTTATGTCAATCCATGCAGTTTTGATTTGGTTTAAGTTATTGACAGTTTACACTGTCGCAGCTAAATTACATTTTCGCAGCCAACAGTTCAGTACAGGACAAAGCGCATATACGACTAGATAAAATGCACGCTTACATGCCATTCGTATTATAACAGTTGCGTTTGAGACTGCTGTCAGTTGCGTAAATTCAATCATATGTTTTTGCTTTTACGATGCCTGCAGAAAAACCAGGAGTTCACAGTGTATTAATAATTCTCCATTTGTTGCTCATTATTCTGAAGGCACATTCTACGTACCTTCGTACGCTATAAAGACGATAACTCAAAATTCTCTTTGCGGCTGTCGAAAATCCCCTCCATACGGTCGAAGAAAGTGTCCTTGCAGTCCAAAAGTCTCGTGCCTCCACAGAAGAAGATATCTTGGGACTTCCTTCTGTGGCACATGTAGTTCGTCGAATGTTGATATACTCATTCGAAAGTACTGGAAAAATTTCTCGGGATCACTACAGAACTCTTGAAATGCAACGTGAAACGCCCGCATTCGTTCTTTTTTAAATTAATTGGATGAATCAACTGGAAGAGTGGGAAGAAAGAAAATGATGAAACTGCCGTGCCACGTCGTCCACAACAGTGGCCGGATAAACGTGAAGCCACCGT